>NW_028141945.1:35511033-36111033 GCF_025532165.1 Camponotus vicinus
ACATGGCTCCCCCTCCCTTCCCTTCTCTTCTCCGGTGTCCTCACCCCAGACCCACGGTAGAGAGCCTCACACCACTACCGCGCTTCACCCATACCCCACTCTCTCACTCGCCGTCAACTCATCCCCCTTCCGTCGGTTCCTCCCTCTCTCCCGCGGAAACCCCTCGCCACGATACTTGGACGACCCGCACCGCTCTCTCACTCCCCAGCGGCCCTCTTCGAGCGCGTCAACCCCCCTCGCTCCCTCCTCCCCCCTTCCTCAACGTGGTCGTTTCTCTCTCCATCTCCGTTTCCCTCTCGCTCCTTCACGTTCCTGCTTCGCTCGCCCTCGTCGGTTCCCCCTCGACCCTCCCCACTCGGTTCAGTGCGGCGGTGGCGGCGGCGGTAAGGTAGGGTCTGTCACCGTCAGAACATCGAGGGGGCCGTTGGACGAGTAACTCGAGGGGGAAAAGCGGGGCGAGGGAAGAGGCAAGAGATTCAAAGGGGCGTAAGGGGCCGCTGTCGGGCATCCGGTGGCACGGGGAGGGGGAAGGGTGAGGGAACGGGCGGCAGGGACCTTTCCGGACGATGAAGGTAGGGCGGAGGGAGAGGGAGAGGGGTGGTATAGCGTAGAGAGCGAGGGGCTAAGGGGCGCCAGCGCTCATCGGCCGAAGGGGCTTCCACGGGTGTGTTAGGCTTGTGCTTAGAAGGGTATGTGCCCACCGCTTTGCTCCTCCGATGTACATGTGCGCATTGCTACGTGGACGTACAGTATCTACGGGCTCTATCTCTTTCTCTTTCTCTTTCTCTTTTCAGCCGATCTTGGTCTATTCGAGCGTGTTGCGCTTTATCTATACCACTCCTCTGTTTCTCTTTCTTTTTCTCTCCCCCCCCTCTCTCTCTCTCTCTGTCTGTCTCCATCATTCTCGTTTCAACCATCTCTCTCCGTTCCTCTGTCTTTCATCGTCTTCTCCTGGGCATCGGACTCTGTCCTTTGCACCATACTGTCACGCTAGTGTGCTACTACCGGCGATACGTAACGCCGCCGCGGCTTTGCCGCGGTACTTGAGAGACGTAAGTTACGCGGCACCTCCGACAAGAGTGGTCTCTCTCGCCTGTCCGCTTGCTTACTTGCCTGCCTACGTGCGACTTGGGCGAAAGAGCCGGACGGGTTTGCTTGCCCGATGCATTTTTAGGGGAGCTCTCTCCGTTTAAACCTTCCGTATTATTAGCTCGTCATTGTCGTCGTCGTGTCACCGGTCCTGGTTTAATACCAATGTTGATGATCCATGATTTAGATAACAGTTTCCTGTATCATTTATTTATCTTTTCCTGTGTGATTCAAATAATTCCTATGTGATTTAAATAAGTGGTTAAAATCACACGGGTTGCTGTTTGTTTTTATTCAGCTACTTCATTTGTACAACGATTTGCATCAAGTAGATTATAAAAGTTTAATTTCGACTTTATCGAATACTTTCGTTGAATATTCAAAGTGCAATAATGATCATGCATTGATTTTCAGATGTACATATTACTCTTTTCACCTTTACTTTTATTTTTAGGGATATTTCCCTATTTAAGACTTTCACATTATTAACCGATCATCATTTAATGCCTTGTTTACAGCTAGCGAACGTGTAAAGTCCAATAATTATAATATCGGGACAGAGCGATTGTCAGATATACGTTCGTTGTCACTTTTACGTAATTATAGCTTCAAGCTTGTAGTCCGATCCAATTCACATGATGAATCATTAAAAATCTAATTCGCAAAAACGACGAACATAAAACTATCTGTCTGTGTGAAATTAATCGTTATAAAATTTTTAAAAAATCAGAAAAAGTTCTGGATGTGTTTTTGAAAAGTTCTAAAATTTTTAAATTAGAAATCAATGTATATTTTTAAAAAAATGATAGAACGATTTCTCTCTGCTGAGATTAATTTTTGAAGGTATTTTAAATAAAATTCTTTTAAAAACTTATCTAGAACTATAGAATTATTTCTGAAGTTTCTCAGAAGTAATTGCAATTTTTCCAATAGAATTTTTATAATAGAATTTTTATAATAGAAGACATCGCGCGCGAAGAAAGTTTTGATATTTTCACTGTTTTAAATGATAAAAGTCTTTATAAATAAATTAGGAATTCTCTAAAATTCTGAAGGAGCAGTCAGAGGAATTGTAATAATTTATTTTTAATTTTGAAAAAAATAGAACTAAAATTTTTTCGAAAAAATTAAATGTTTGCGTGCAATAGCTCTCTTACTGCACGTTAAGTTAAATCATATCACATACATATATATCTTGGAACATCATTCGTGAATGAATGAACCGACTTACGGTGACGCATGAAAGGATTCGTGTATACTTGAAAGACTTTAGTAATTCTTCAACAAGATCGCGATTTCCTTTTACTGTAAATTTAGAGTGCTCCCGCAATCAATCAATCATATGCACTGATTTTATCAGGTCAAGTACGAATAAAACTACAGAAAATCTGCGCTTTTTAATAGATAAACGTAAAATCCTGGCTCCTGCCAATTTTGGTACTTCAAACAATCGAGTCTTTTTCAGAAAGTTTTTTCTAAAATATTGTTCGTTCAAAACAGAAAAAGAAACTATTTATGCAATATCAGCAAAAATTAATATGAAACAAAAAAATTAATTAATTTTGCTTATGAAGCAAAAGATTAATTAATTAAAACGATTATATATATGTACTCTCTAAAAGTGAATCAGTGAAAATATCACTAATTTAAACAGTAAAATAAGATTTCACTGAGAATCAGTGAGTATTTTACTGATTTTCAGTGGAAACGCTTATTTTTTTGTTATTTTATCTTATATCTCACTGATTATGGTCAGTTAAAATAAAATTCACTGTAAAATCAGTAAATTTCACTGTAAAACCAGTAATCGCTAGTTCGTTTGTTTACCGCTACGATCGCTATCTCTCTCGTATTTAGTTTTAGTCATAAGAATTATATAAAGTTTGCAAAGAGCGACAGATAAAATTAAAAATATTACTTCGATTTAATTTCAGATATTAAATCGATCTTATGAGTCGGACAAATAAATGTCTGGCGACTTAATGAAAATTATTTGTTCGTTATCTATTTAAAATAGCAAGTTCAATATGCATGTAATATTATAAATAAAATAAAATTTTTAATATAATAAATATTTAGTAAATATAAATAAAATTTTTAATTTTATATGAAATAGATAGAGAGATGAATTGTAGTTTAATATTACTGACAATAACGAAAGAAATATTATTACTGATTGAAACAGTTAAAATTATTAACTAATTCTTTCAATAAAATATCACTGATTTACAGTGCTGTACTTATAACTGCTGTAATCAGTGATTATTTACTGTTTTTCAGTGATAATACACTGATTCACTTTTAGAGAGTATATGATGCATATATAAAAATAATGTAATAATAACATAAATTTTTTAAATTAATATACATCATCTATTTTGTAAGAATACAAATTATTTTATAAAAAATAGCTTTTAAAAAATAGGAATATTGCCGAGGTATCTTATAACTCCGACGATGCCGCATCGCTGGAATTATCTATGCGACAATATGTAGACAAACCGACAAGCGGCAACATAGAAATGACCTCGTAAATGGTCCTGCGAAGGATAGTCTTAAGAGAAATGAGCAGGTTATCGGGCCAGCGTCGTAAAATGCTTTTTCTCTCGACTTTACGATGGTTATACCGTGCGCAGAGACGTCCTCGGGGCTTCACCTGTCCGCTCGACTTCCTTCAAAAAGGCGATCTTTTTATTGGCCGGTCCGCGTACTTTATTTACGATGTCTTCTGCAAGCTGTTTTTTCCTTTTTTTTTCCTTTCTCTCTCTCCCTTTCTCTACTTTGAAAAGCAAAGGAAACTCCAGTCGCGAACTAAAGCGCGAACTTGTTGGGATTAATAATGTTTTCAACAATATCGTACAAAATGCACACGGTAAAATAAATGAACGGATGAATGCGTGCGCAGACACACGTACGCTTTCGCGTTGTGTCGTCGACAATAAAAGTCATCGGCTTGTCGATTGAAAAAGTCGAAAGCATAGGAAGAGAATGCACGAGTTTTTTTCCTCCTTCCTGTCGATAGATCCTAAAGAGATTATTTCTAATTCCTTCACGTCGATGGGACAAACCTCCCCTCTTATCACACCGCGGTACGCGATAACGATCTAAGCAACAGTTTGCTTCGACGGAAGTAAGAAAACTTCGGGACACAAGGAGCGTAAAAAAGTTTAAAACTTTCCGGCGAAAGTGCGATTTTTCCGATTCAATCTGACGTTAGATGATCCGTGTCTTACCTTAGGGAGATACATATAATCGCTTCGTTATCATTATTACCCTTATTATCACTCTTGTAAACGTCTTTATCAGTCTATTGAAGGATATCGCGTGGCTTCCGCATGAAACGAGAGAGGCGGCGGCTGTTAACTTAATTTATTACGAAAACTTTTCTTAACGTAGTAAGTTATATTCATCTTTTTCTGTTTTAGATGTAACGAGAAGAATGTAGAAGGCATATTATCGGTGTGATTAACAATTAAAAAATCATTAATTCTACCGCAATGATTTATTATTTTTACTATTTTTATTTATAGCAAGATGTTCAAATGTGTGTTCCTTGTTTAAGATCAATGCCGTACTATTCTTTAGCGTAAATTATGCAACAATCAGCCAAGTCGATGTGTATGTACGTATACATGTATGAAAGAGTCTCTTTACCTGCATACATGCATGTGCACATACACATGCACAGGGTGCGTCATCTCAGCGAGCGAACAAAGTCCACTTCGGCATTAGACACCCTTGGTTTCTGAAGCCTCGGGCGGTAGTTCCCCTACCCTTTGCCATGGCACCCCTATGGATCTCTCTAGTCGAGCTCACCCTCTCTCTTCCTCGTGGCAAGACCCTTTCTACCTCTCCCCCTCCCGGCTGTCCCCGCTCTTTCCTCGACCTCCCACACCGCCTTCGCTACCTTTACCCTAACTCTCCGTCTTTCTCTCTCTTTCTCTGTCTCACTCCTTCAGTTCGTTCCCTTCTCCGTCTATGTTTCTCATTCCCTAGAGCAGCCCCTGCTTGCTTGCCGGTTTTTCTCCTTTCCTCTTCCCCCTCCCCCCTCCGCCGTTGCCGTCGTTCCTCACCGTCGGCAGTCGCCCTCGCCCGTTCGTACCCTACCGCCCCCGTTCCCCCCGTCTCCCTCCACATCCGTCCTGCGTACCCGCACACCCTTACAAAAAACCCAAGTCCAGTATGGGCGCAACGGGGGGTTTCTCCCTTCGCCTCCTTTTACCCTCTTCCCATCATTCCTCTACCTCTCCCTTAACCTTTCCTCGTCCCTTTTCCTCCCCTTCTGTTCTCGCTTCTCTCTTCTTCCATCGTCGTCTTCTGTCTCTCTTGCGAGTCGTCTCATCGTGCTATACCTTTGCCTCGGCTGTTCGTTCCCGAGTCTATTGCTCCGTCTCGCTTCAGCGTGCACCTGAAAGTTGCCTCTTGCTTCTATCCGAGCGCTAGTGATTCTCAACCATCGTCGAACGCAGATGACTCCACGACTGTTCCATGTTTTTCGCAAAATTGGAAAAGTCATCCTGTGTGTTATACGCCGAAAAGAGTTTCCTCGAATTTCCTTTCGCGCGTATTTGCCAGCAATGACGAGTTTTAATCAAGTTAATGTCTCTCTTTTTCCATTTCGGTTTTTCTCTCTCTATTATAAAACTTACTTTATCTTTTTGTTCTATGCCTGTATTATTTACACATTTTATAATAATAATACATTCTTATAAGAAAATGACAAATATATATAATCATTGTAAAAAATGAAAAATAATTTCACGGTTTATGTAATTACATATTTGCGCAACTGCGGATAAATGATTCTTCCAATTCCACATGGCTTACTCATGCTCCGTGTTCTTCAGATTTGACACTGATTAATTCGCTTTTACGAGGCCCAACGAATCGCAGTGTAATGTCGCTGGTAAACGACGTTTAATGCGCTCCGATTGCCAAAATTGTATCGCAGTAATCCGGTAGTTACCTGCTACCTGCCTCACTTTGCATCGATCTCCGTAGCCCACGCTCGTCTTTTGTCGATAATATTCGTAACGGGATATACCGGTACGTATAACACCGACTAAATATATTACGCGCCAAGATGTACCGTTAAGACGCGCGCAGGATATAATCAGATAATCCCATTACGGTCGCCAAGTCTGAAAAGTGAGTGCGCGAACTGCCGTAGGAACTGATTTTACGGCGGCGGACTGAGGAAAAAAAATTAAAACCACCGCGAAACTATTCCGATCGGTTTTCAAGTTCAGTATAATTTGCGCGCGATTACGCGGGTCATTCGTGGTAATTGGTTTTTTTATCGCATCACGCGAAACAAAAATTTGAATCGATTTATTACGATTAATTTCAGTATGTTATAGCCCAGTTTTCTTCCGACTTTTTCCAAGCGACAGAATACTTTTTCATTTTCTTGACAAAAGATTACATTTCACACGACTATAAACTCATGAAGATAATTTCCAGTGTGATGTTCCAGTGTGATGATTATGCAATTATAACGCGTATTGAAGTAATCAAGCAGTTTGGGCATCCTTGGAGAGGATGCGTATCCTGTAGATTGCATAGCTACTCGAGTTAGAAAAGCGTGAAGAAAAAATATCGGCAACAAGATATTCCTCTTGTGCGATCGACACGAATGATAGGAGAGAATAAAAAATTGCTTTTTCGATGTTATCAAGTTTTTCCGTAATCACATTTATATTTCGCCTTACATTCGCTTAATGATTTTCCCGTGTAAAACATGCTTTTACGATCATATTGTTTCTAATGGACTGTATTATTGTAGGCGGCAAATATCACACGGCAATTAGTCGATACTATCAGATAGACCCTCCCGATGCGTGAAATGTCCTACTGGAGTCACAGGACTATCGAACTCTGTAAGCTCCTATTCACTTAACTTGCGACAAAGAGATATCTATATATGTATGATCAAAGTTTCTTGGACATTATGTCATCCAACTGAAAGGAAATGTCACGGAAAATATCTTATATGGTTTATATGTTTCGTTTATTCTCTCGGCTATATTTATATTATTTATTTATTATCATAGAATCTGCAAATAAGATATTATGATGTATTTTTTCTGCACAAGTGTTTAAATTGTATTCTATATTTTACTTAAGATATGAGATTTTTTTAAATCATTGCACATGTTATAAATTCCCGATTCCGTAATGAATATTACTTTATTATCAGAAAATTATTAAAATGAAGTCTCAAATATTTAAATTACCGATCCAACTTTTGTAAAAGAAGAAAATAGGTTTATCGGAAAAACTCATATAAACTATAATTTACAAAATTCACAAAATTAAAGATACATAAATAGTTGAATACTTTGCATTTCTGATGATTCATGACTCAATAATTTTCTCGTTCAATCATTAATTTCGTCTAATTACGAATATAACATTATCCTTTTTTTCCACACATATCTCGATGAAAATTTTTCGACGCGAGAAGGCAGAATGCACGCTGCGCGTGACTGTGCATTAGCTCCGGTCGCGACCGGAGGAGAACCATTGTCGCGGCCAAGTTTTCCAGGTGCAAGGTTTCCAGAGGAGAGAGAAGACGCCGGCGCGCATTCCCCTGGCCCTTATGTACCACGATGTACATCGACCGCAGGGCGCGGGATACACGAATGTGTGCACTATGCCGTCGCAAGAACCGAGAAAGAAACTTCAGCTCTCTCCTCTGCCATCACACATGGTGGCCACGTTGCCGCCTCCTCGGTGCGCCGAGACGCGCCGAGATGCGATGTTCCCTCGTCCCCTTCGCCTCCTACGCCTCTTCTAATGCATTCCCCAGCGCTAATACGCGAGGATGGTTCACACCGTGGCCACTCTGTCCCCATCGCGCGTGTAAAGACGTAACTCTGGCCCGTACTTCTCGCCGCTTTCTTCGTCGTCGTCATCGTTTACGCTGCCATCGTCGTCCTGGTTATACCTCTTACCGGGATGGTGGGAGACTCCTTTTAATAGTACCGAAGGAGAATGGCGGAACATGCTGGGGACGCACTCCCGAGATATGATCTCTAGGCGATATTACACTCGTTTGAGATACGCGTTTCTTGATTAACAATCTTTATACTAAGGACTACTAATCTTTATGCTAAGGATGGTGTCTTTGTTGAATTAAATAGTAGATCTCATCAAGAATAACATAATAATGCAATTTTGAAAGAAATTGATGCAAAACTTAAAAATTTGCATTTTTTTTTCGAAAAGAAACCACCTTTATTTCCGCTATTTTCAATTCGATTTCAGTTCACGAATTCAGACGAACGAAATATGAAATGTATTCGGTAAAACCTTTTTTGACCGTATTCATATATGTATGAGGCAAGGAGAAATGAGGAGAAAGAATGATTTTCAAAACACTGTTCAATAGCTGTACTCGCGGAGCGATCATTGCACCGCGCATTAATATGCAAAAGCATGTGCGGCGCAAAATGACGGCTAATAATGCATGGCACGGTTATGCGAGAGTTAATTAATGACTGGCGAATAAAAGGTTCTCAAATATAAAAGATAAATATCGGATTTTCTCTCGCTGGCGACTCAATTTTTTCCACTTTTTTCCAAACTTCATATTGACGCCAAAAGCATTTGTTTGCAAAAGTTGCGTCACTACAAGTCTTGCATTATAAAATTCACATATGTATATATACACACACATACATGCGAGCAGGTAAATATATTTCCCCTCTTTGTTCCACGTGAAATTACGAAAATTAATTTTGAAAGATTATATTTGCGTGCGCAAAATTCGAAATGGCACATGTTCGTTAAATATCGCACGTGTAATCGAGACGTACCGTTTTCTAAAAACTCGCGCATCACGGACTTCGAAGGATCTAGGATCGGTCGTGTATAGCTCTCGCCTAATTAATATCCAGTATACGATTGGCCGAGATACGTAACTAACGAGCGGATAAGACGCGCATGTCACAAAGTCCTCCGGTAAACGGCGAAACTCCTCGCGAAAGCATCCCCGAGGAGGTGCGAACTTTCGCCGAAGTTCGTGAGCGAGTATCCGATCAACGGGGGATTTGACGTAAGGGGCAATTTGATGCATCGTCGGATTCATTACTCGTTACAGAGAGATGCAGTTTTGTCGCGTTCATCCGACTGTCGCGATCATTTTACCGTTTTACATCGAATGTAAATTTGAAAACCTGGAAATTGTTATCGTATGACATATGTACAGTGAACGCGGTGAAATCCCATGTACGGAAAATATCATGAAATTCAGGAGACTCAACGATACAATTTTCCTCTATTTTAGGGGAAATGAGACGAAGAATTTAAATTATAACATTATGCTCGTACCATTAAACGTCCTAACTATAAAAAGGATAAAATACGATTAGAGCTTTGACAGAGGGCTATTCTCGGAGCACTGTGAATTAGGGCTCCGCTTCTCGAATGTTGGAAAAACTAGACTTCTTTTCAGGTTTCAAAGGAACGCGTCCACGATGGCTTCGCGCACCGACGACGATGCGTACAAATAACAGCACGCTCGTTATTCCCGTTGTTCCCAATTAGGCGGCGGGCGAATCGACGCGCGCGCGTGCACCCGCTATTCATGAGAACCGGATAGATCTGGATCCGGTGATTCCGCGGGCTAGGCGCTACGATCATTGCAACGCCTGTTTGTGTTACGCGACGTGGCCAATGACGGGTCGGAAAGAGGGAGAGGAGTGGTGAGGCGGGGGGGAGGGTGCGGAGATGGGAGAGCGGGGCACGGGTGATCGGTTTCGCGTTCGGTTCGATCGCGCCGACATGAATTATTTACGCGGGTTTTGCGATATCGCGTTCGCTGCGTGACGCCCAGCGTTGTCCGTCGCGTTACCTCTATAATTAATATCTCGTAATTTGGATAGTCAAAGCACGACAGCAGAATGTGTTACACGAGCATCGTACGCACTGCACGCTGTATATCGCTAAAAGCGTGATCATGGTGGCTCGTTAATGCTTCATACGTACGACTGCGATATAAATTTTTATTATATTATCGTATATTAAGAGTACATTTTATTTTTCTTTCTTTCTCTCCTCTTAATTTTTCATCTTATTTTAATTTCTTCTCTTGTATTTCACTTTTAATCTGTTCTTTATAATTATTTGTGAGATATGAATATATAGTACAAATATGTAAGCCGACGTGTAAGCTTGCTTTATTCTCAAGAGAAAGAAATAATTTAAACAATTTATTAACAAGTCAAATATATTATTGTTCGATCTCTGAAAGGCTGTAATGCATTTATTTGAATGTTACGCGAACATGCTAAATGATAATGTACATGTGAATCTAACGACGATCTATATATATAAGTGTTTCATGCTTAAGTAGCAATTTGCTATTCTACTATCATGTCTTTTGTCACAAAATTTCTCAGACAATTATGCTTTAGGGATCATTTAAAGTCCGTTTATTTTTTACTTTTTGCGACTCGATACTCGTTACGTAATACCTTAATTCGTTAGCTGGTGCTCGGAAACTTCGCGCTCAACGATGGCGGTTTTCACAAATAATTGAGGATTCTTTCCAAATGGAAACTGAAATTATCCTTCGCTTTTCCGCGGATATCATAACCCACAGTAATATCGAAATAGCCGGCGCACCGAGTCAGTCGCACGAATAGATCGCCCCTTTTCGCAAACGGACCAACCCAGGACGTCGAACTTACGTCACTCGGCCGTTCCCTAGAAAATCTATAGGAACCTTCTATAATTCACGTCGCTGCGATGCTCCCGATCGAAACGTTCCGCCGCGCAGGAAACACTAATGCTATTTCGAAATCGCAGGCAAATAATTTCAGAATCGATAAACTGCGAGAAATTTTTGGATTATGTCATAATTTGGAAAATTCTCCTTTTTATACGAAGAAATTTATTGATTTAAAATGTGAAATAAAGTAAAAATTCTATTTTTCGGCGCGCGAAATGATTGTAATTGATTGTAATATCTTGTAACAAGTATCTCTCTTTTAATATTATTGAGTCTTTTTCCACAGAAAACAATTTCTCTTTAGCATAATTTATGTACGTGTATATTTAATTATCTATATTATAAATATATACACATACAATATGCATATATATAATGCATTACAGAGTTTAAATAATCTTCTGTAATTAATCTTGCGTTATCGTATCACATTTTTATGGCGAATTCTAGAATCTGCTCACCATGATTGTTTCCTTCCGGAACACCGTGTATAATTGTACGTATGTGCATATACATGCGCACACACATCTCGCTATCACCGCACCGACGAGGTGGGTGCCACCCACTTCAGGATCTACCTACTCGACCGAGTCGGTCGTCCTTTGCGTTCAATGGGGGGAGACCGAGTGCGCCGTGCCACACATGCACATTCACGTATGATAGCCACATACGTGTACACGCCGACCGGGTATGATCCTGTATATGGAACTCGTATACGCGCAGCGTGGTGCATCCTGGGTTACCGGGAATGCACTCCCTGGACCGTCGTAAATGCATATATACAGGGTGTTTCGATGCGAACGTTCGATCCGCAAAATCCCTTTAGCATTCCGTTCATTAATCCTTCAAAGATATAATACGACGATTTGGTGCGTCTTTTGATTAAGGATGCGAGAATCCGATAACGTTTATCTCAAGGTATTGAAATAGCTCCAGATACATCGTGCATTAATTTACCAGTTATTCGATAAATTAACAATATTGTTAATATTTTATCAATAACAATTTTATCAATAATTATTTCTTAGCCAAGTCGTTCTTTACTGATCTTTTAACTCTTAGATTTTCGTCTAAGATCTCTTAAGAATTAATGAACATAACAACATACTTTCTTTATCTTCATTTAAATCCTGATAAATACTGATCGTAGAAACCTGCTGACAAAAATTTCCTCAACGGTGCAAATGCCGCCTCACGCAACATGGCGCGTCCTCCTTAATTAAGAATGTATCTAGGATAACAGCTGTAAGATGTCGAGACTTTCTAAACCAAGCGGTACCAATTGAAGGGTTTAGCAAAACGTAACCCACTTTTTTAAGAATTTTAGGAAATAAAAGTTCCCCGTAAAAATTTGAGAAAATCAAATTTCATCAATTTCAAGATTAATTTTGTCAAATTAAAAAAAAATAGATGTTGCACTGAGTATCTTTCATTTTCCTCCGGACTCTTATCTATAGAACGTACTCGCCACGAGAAAACCATTGATAAATATGTTCCAATTTCGTTTCCGAGTTTGGAAGGACAGTCTGTCGGCTAATATCTGACAAATTCGTATGCACGTTCACGCACACGTGCGATCCAGCGCTGGAGAGGAAGAGGGATAGAGAAAGAAGGAGGGAGAGGAGAATCGCGCGTGCAGGAGCAGCTCGCGCACCGTTGCCAACGCAATAAAACCAATCACCGAAATAACCGCAGACCACCTCAGCCGGCTTCCCGTCACGGACACGTGGCCTCGCGAACGCACACATGTACGACATCGCGACCCGTGCCGATACGACAACCACAGACAAGCCCAATACCTATATTCATATTCATCTCGATATTCCCCCTTGTTTCGTCATCATCTCTCTCTACATTCGTCTCTCTTTCGGTCATCGATTACAGATCTATAGAGAACTGTATTTATCCATTCGCGAAAATCAAGATAAAATACAAGTAAAAATAAATCTTATATAAAATTATATACTAGTAAAAAAATAAGCGTTTTTATATAAAAAATACCAAGTAGTTTTCTTTATATATGTGTGTGTGTGTGTGTGTGTGTGCGCGCGCGCGCGTATGTATCTCTGAGATTCCCTCAATGAATCTCTTCATTTAGATCTAGGATCTAAAGATCTAGGAGATTTAAATGATTTTATTAGACAAATTCAATGTATCACGGAATCGCGAATTGGCTTACAACTTTTTTATATAAAATAAACATTTATATAAAAAAATATAAGTGCCAAAAATAACATTTTTGTAACATATTATCGCTTTTTAAATAATATTTATTTATGATTAGAAAGCATACATGCATATGATTGTACACAGATACAATAAATAAATGGCATCAATTGTATTTAGATACTTTCTAGGATATTGATGAATTACAACCCTGTCTCTTCATCGTCCCATTTCTCCTCTCAATTTAGATATCCGTTGATCCCCCTCCGTTTCCTCCTGTCCCCATATTTTATATATATATATATATATATATATATATATATATAATATATGTACATGTATATGTATGTATGTATATGTATCTTCATATTATATATCTCTACGTATGGGAGCTGGAGGCGTGCGTACCTTCGAGTGCTGCGGCTGGCCGACGGTACCGCTAAAGGTTTAATTAGCGAATCGGTTAATCGGATACGTGACTATTAGCGTGAAATCCATGGCGCGAGGACGACCATAGAAAAAGCCCACTTCGCGCGCGTAGAATCGTGACTCGTTTGTATTTAGGTGTGAGAAAAGTCTTCGACGAGTCTCCGCGTTATCGATTTATTGTTCGATGTTAGCTTATCATGTATATCAGAGACGTGCTGTGATAATCTTGCAGCAATCGCAATAGTTTTCGCTCTAAAACTATTAAGTGTGAATTACAGAATATATTGCCTCAGAAAAGATCAATACTTGAAGGCTTAATTTTTTATTATTCAGAAAAATATATAACGATAACAGATCACATATAAAATCCTATTAATATGTAGAAGTAATTCATTGATATTAATAAAGTTGTACAAATTCTCTTGTCAACATATCGCGAATCATCAACTGACAAGAATCTTTTTTTTTCATCAGTATGTGATCGGGATATAGGATTTTTTGTACGGTCACCGGAAGGGCTAACATCGCTGGACTCATTGACCAACATTCTTTTCATGCATTCGTTGGTAAACCAGAGTTTAAGAGAGCGTGGCGCGCGCGTAACGACGACAATTTATGCGCCCGCTCGAGTTTATACGCATGCAGAGGGTGGGGACGGAGAGGAACGGCGAGGGCGAAATGAAATAAAAAGAGAGAACGAGAAAAAACGAGAGACGAACGAGAATAAAGGGGATGACCGTCGGACGCGTTTTGCGGCACTCGCCTCTCTAACTACCGCATAAACTTTCGCCCTCCGAAATCTTAAAATAGTCGCAATAATTTATGTGTCCTGCTGTGTAACACCTTTGCCATCACGGTTTTTTTTCGTCTTTTTGAAATACCCGAAATTATCTTTGCTAATGTAATTTTAAATTCATTTAAATTATTTGTTCTGGACGATTTCTCGAAAATATTTCATTTAATATAAATATTTTCTAAAATAATTTTTACATTGGTTTTTTATAATCTCTATGATACAGAAAATATTTTAGTCCGTCGAATTTTGTAATCAATAGAGACATATATAGATTCCAAAAACTATTGAGAGATATACATGAAACATATTGGCCTTCGTATTTATAGTTGATGAATATATATCCGTGGACTAAAATCACACGATTAAAATCATGACATGGAAACATCTGCATGAAAACATTTCAACGTTTCGTATGATTATCATCGCGTTTGTTACGAGCGGTAGCAGTGCCAGTTACCGCGGGATCTCGCCGCGAAAGCAAAGAGTTCTCGCCGATGCTGTTTTATAATACATCGCGTTTCCGCGGCGAAAAGTTTCCGCTGGAAACCCACTGGCACCGCCGCGTAGCGAGCATCGCGACGCAACTTCGCGAAAACGCCCGTCCGTGCGGTAAAATTTATGCCAGGTCTCGTTACGATGTTGCTCAAACGCGCGCGGTTCTCGTAATTGTGCGTTCGGCGGCACAAAATGGAAAGAGAGAGAGAGACGGAAGTTTCGCCGCGGCAAAATACCGTCGCGATAGAGACGCGCGGAAATTTTCGCGGCACTGATATATTTCCGCTACCGTACTAATTGTTAATTATCTTCATCCCGACGACGCTCTCTCAGACTCTCCTAATAGATATCCGCACAATATATTTCTTTTTGGTCGTATTAAAATTTTTATATTGTTGATCTTTAATTTCCAATCGCATCTAAAAATTGACACGATAGATTTTCCAATAATAATAAAAGAAAAAATGTGTCATTAAAATATACACATTGTTTTTGAATTTATCATAAATAATAATATGTACCTATCATTATACTATGTGAATTTATCATGCGTAATTTTCATAATTTTATATGTTTATCGTGTATTTCGATTTTATATAATATGCGGTTTCCAAAATGACTGACACAACTGCTGTTGCGTTTTAGACAAGCATGCATCTCAATTGATATTTTGTTATATTCGATACGAAATGCCTGCTACACAAAAGCTAAGATAGCGAGACAGGTATCTTTGACACCCACTTCCTGCTGAAAAAGGTGATCTTCCAAAGATAGATGAAGATGGAGAGAAAAGTCAACTCCACTTTTCATTATTGGTTTTTATAACGAGTAAAAAGGAAAACTGCACAAAAAATTATGTAGAAATTTAAAAAAAAGAACGTATAGTTATTCTTTCTGTTATTTCTCATAAAACATCTAAAGTCTAAATGATCAATATCTTTGTATGTGGCACAAAAATACTGCATATGCAACGACGAGTATATTCGTTCTTATTAATTGACGATAATAAATCTGGAGAAAATGATAGAATACGTATATAATGTTGGAAATTGATAGATCGCGTTGTTACATTGGCGAGTATCTCAAAGATGAATAAGTTCCTATAGTGGAATATGGAAATTAAATCAGGATTTCACTTAGAGAGACTGTATTATATATCGCAACGTACATCACTATCAGATTTAATTTTATACGTACTAGTATGTTATACCGGGCCGGGCTAAGAGAAAAATCTCGCTCTCGCGTTCTCGACGCCTCAATTATCGTTAGCGCGAGCGACGTACGTTAATGTAAGTTACGTTATCATACCTTATTACACGAATGTAGCATAATGCATTACCGCGTCCGTTAACGTTCCGCGCTTTCTCGCCATCGCTCCTCTGCATGTAGATGAAACAAAGTGCGTAAGGTGGGAGCGAAAGGGAGCTATCGCTTGCACAGGTAAGACGATATTCGCGACTAACGGTGAAAAGCTTCGTTCGTTATGCATGCTTTCGTAAATGAACATGTTAATTTAATTTATAGGAGGAACTAATTAAGGGAAAATAAGTAAATTCTATTTAGAAAAATTACCCAAATTGTTTAATTGTGTTTACAAAGTAGTTCTTCACATTCGATGTGTCAGATTTAAAACACAATGTGGTATACGTATCTTTTAAAAGTAAAATTCAAAATGTTATATTCGTAAATCTCATTTATTAGATATATATTTGTGACGATGAAGAGAGCTTTATTTATATATAGATATGCGTAAGAATAAAATAATTGCAGTCAAGATGATTGTTTCATTAAAATAGTTGATGAGATAACGATTTATAACGAAAAAGTTTACGTAGTTTTTTCGTAAGAATACTTTAACATGCGACTTATCCTTGCTCGTTTCATTTTCCCCAATTTTTCTCGGCCATAGTCCCGATGATAATCCAGTCACGGAGCCACGAAGTATTTTTTTTATTGCGCGCCGAGCAGGCACCGACAAAACCACAAAGAATCGTCATAAAATAATTCCTAAGAAAGGGCTGCAAGTTAGAAAGATCTGTCGGGAACAAAACGGATCTCGAATTCGGAATGTTCAATTTTTTGATACTTTTGACGGTATCCTTTGTCGGTGATCTTTCGATTGTCTCGACACGTCGCGGACCTGGTATACCGAAATTATTTATCGTTCGCGATCTCTCTCTAGATTCGTTACGTACAAGTGGATTTTTGCCAGTCGGTTATATTTTATCGTTGGCGCAGAGAGCGACGAGGGAAGAAAACGGCACCGCGTTATTTTCCACAGGGAAAAGTCACGTAAGAGCCGGGAGGATCCTTCGACTTTCAGCAAAAAAGGACAGAGGGTGGGTGAGAAGGGGGGGGAGGGGGGAACTCGTTCTATCCGGGGCCGAGTCTCTTTCCTTCGAAGCTCTCAGAACCAGGCAGGACTACTCTAGTTTCGAGGTTATCCCTAGATAGGGAAAAAATGTCTCGGCCACAGCAGCTGGGTAAAATCGTATCTCCTCCGCTATCCGCACCCCCCCGGCTCTCTTTCCACTCTGGACGAGAAGGGGTCGTCCTCGTTGTCGGAGAGTATTGGCCGCCACGAGCAAAAACCTTGGAGCCGTATGTACGTGAGCACGTGTGCACGTGTGTATAGCGCGCGCGGCTCTTCCTCTCTACGTGTACGTGTCGGGGAGAACGAGAAAGAGGGTTGAGGGAGAAGAGAAAGCAGGCGAAAGGTAGAACGGTAGATGGGAGAGCGGAGAGAGGAGAGAGAGAGAGAAACCCGGAGTAAAAGAGAGCCTTGTAGGGAGCCACAGGGAGGGGGAGGGGGAGTGAGAAAGAGCACGAGGAAAGCGGACGATAGGAAGGAGGGGGAGAGCGGCAACAGAGGAGAATCGGAGGGAGATGGGAAGCTCTGTGAGATTCGTTCCAGCGCACACAAGCCATCCTATATTACGGAGCCTCACCCTCTATCCTGCCGCTGCCGCACCCTCCCTCGCCTCTCCGTCCCTCTAACCCCCGAGATGAAACCCAACTTCTCTCTGCTACCTCAACTCACACTCCCTCGCCACCCTTCAGTCTCCCTCTCTCCCCTCTCCCCTCTCAGCTTCAACCGCCCTGTTCGCCCACCCCGTGCCCTTCCATTCCCCCTTCCCGCCGTCTCTCTTCGCCATACCCTACGCCGGAGAGTAAGGGAGTCCTTTGGGGTTGAATCGAGGGAGCGGTGAGGGGGTACGTCGGTGCGGAGGAGGTAGAAGGACACGGCCGAGAGAGGAACGTATCCGCGAAGCGTTGTATGTATCGTCGTTATGTACGTATGTGCGCACTGTCCGGTATATGTAACGGTACATGTGCACGTGTCGTGCGCTGCGCGCTTACGTAAATGTGTGTGTGTATGTATGTGAAGAGGTGAACGCCGCCGCTGGGCGATATTAATTTCTCTGCGAGGGCTTTCGTCCACCTCTACCTTCCCACACCGCTCGCGACTGCACGGAACGTCCCCCGCGAACCAACTCGCTACGACCACCATCTACCACCCACGCACCCCCGCGAGAGAACGCTCCGAGTTGTGACTTTCGGCGGTCATTTCAAACCGCCCGCCTCCCCCTTCGTCTCTATCCTCCCTTTACTCGTCCTCCGTTCCTTTCACATTTGTCCGAGGTTCGTTCGCCCTGGATATAGCGTGTCCTTTGCAAAGTCTGTCGTACACTTAGACAAGCTAATCATGTAGGATGCATGGATCCTAGATATTCTAAATAATAATGGAAGAAAGGAAGTGGAAGAGAGGAGTCAGTGTAAAGGATTGTATTTGTACGATTTCTATTTGAAAGATAGTTCTTGCTTTCTAATGTTCTTGTGAGTACCGGATATCCATTCTTACGCAGGTAAGAGTTTTCATTGAGCAAACAAACAGATGTTTTCCATTTCTCTTAAGAAATAGCTGGAAATGATTTTATGACAGTCGGTAGGATTTAAGAGGCACGATATATTTGTTCGTGAGGGATGTCAAGCCATTATATTCAAGGAGAACTCAGTCGAAAGTCGAAAACTTTTCACAATGCACCGGAATAATTCAGACACGATATGATTTGTCATTCTCACCTGTATCTTATCGTGTACATATGTGTGTCACATTCCGTCTATAATATTTTATGGAAGTATCTCGAGCACTGTTTTTTGCCAATGAAATCAGGAGAGTTTAATGACACTTGGTAGTTAATCATATTTCTCTGTCCTCTCATTTGGAATCGTACGATCGCGTTTTATCGTCTAATATCGAATGGCTGCACAAAGGATTGCAAAGTTGCGACCGACGATACTGCTCGGTATAACGATACCTGCGCGCTGCCTTTTATTTCATAGATCGCTAGTTACGGCCCGCGGCATTTGCGTGAATTTAATTAAACAAACAGAGTTACGCGCTTACGGCTACACATTTTGCAAATAGAAACCTCCGGTAATCGTATCCTCACCTCGGTAACCGGAGGCTAACTATAGGGTGAGGTCAATCTTGCGATGCGGCTCCGAAATAGAGCCCGATCGATTGAAACGGATTTGAATATGAACCGTGTTAACGCCGATTGCCATGAAAATAGAATGTTAAAGCTATGCATGTGATTAATGGATTGGAATCTAACGATATTGACAGATATGATTTTTTACGATTCCGAATCGATTTTGTAGCCGTAAGAGTGATTTTCTAATTATCAAAGTAACAGTTAAAATTAATTAATGAATTTCAATAACGTGAGACATTATTCAAAAGTACATTCAACATACCTCCACATATTATTTATCGCAATAAATTCCATTCTTTTTATGTATAACATTGAAAATACAGAACCGGTTTAATATAGTTGGCTGTAATAAATAGGAAGCAATAATTATATTAAATATTTGACGGAAGTGTGAAGCGTTGAGGAAAATCTATAACGCGTTTGCGTATCTATTACTTTGATCATTCTACCATCAATGTGTTCTAGTAAATATAACTTTTGACAGCAGGCCGGATATTTGTTTCGCTCTCCACTTAAGTGATATATTCATCGCGTGCGTCCGGCGGCGACGTGAAAAATACCACCGAAAACAGATCGACCGGATTTAGACCTTTTATATACTCTGCTATTGCCGCGGCAGGGCAAACGGGAGCGCGCTTTAAAGTTGCACGTCGCACTTAACGTAAATCAATCCACCGTCAATCTAGCGCGCAAATCCGCGGTAACGGAGGAAATTAAATTATTCTTCTATTTAATATGAGACCGAATGCATTTGCCGCTTCGGCGCGAATAACGATTTTCGCCGGAAGATAGGAAAAAACAGCGTCGTCGTCATCCTCGTCCTCGTGAGAGACAGACAGACCGCCACGAAATTGAATTATAGCTGACAGATGAGGAGCAAGATTACGAGTTCGACCAAGCAGCGCCTTGTCGCGCAAAAGTCGAAAAGTGGAGCGTACATTCCATCGCGAGGTCCTTCGTCCTGCCGTCTTGCCGTTCTGCTTGGTATGGACCGCCGGTTCGGGGAATCCTTTTGTGATCTCGTTGAGGACGATCGCGCGGTCCATCCCCGAGGAATCCGGGGGAGAAAGGATCGCCGGAGTCTAAAACCTGTGATATAGCCACCCTCATCGCGCGCATAAATCACAATAGAGGCGGAAAGTGGCGTGGAGAACTTCTCAAGCAGGGATATGTTCTCGGTGTAGTTCTCCTCTCACCCCTCTCCCGCCCTCCTCCGCCCCTCCTCGACCGTCTTTCCCGCGTTCCTCGGTCCTTGCCAATACTCCCAGCCTCTTCTTCTGCTTCTTCTTCTTCTCCATTCCCTCTTCGTCCTTTTCCCTCGCGCCTCACAACCAGTCATCCTTTTTACGCGACCCGTTACGATTCCCTCGCCAAGTTCTAGCGAAACAGTGACACCGGACTGGAACTGTCACTTGATTTATCATAGCATTTTATATCGTGCGTTATGTAGAATCACGCACAGACCAACAACAAAATAGCAATTTAAGCGCGAGAGAAAGAAACAGTCGTAATTAGAATGTCGTCTAAAAGCGACACGAAAAGAAACGGGGAGCACAATTAAAGTGTAAGGTTTTTTCGAGCTCGCGTTACATGTGGGGAAAATGGAAAATTTCACGAGGGCCTTTCGTGGAAAATTTTCTATCTCACGTAGAGATAAGCCGCTGTACGTTAACGGATTTAATACAATGCAATATACGTGTTTGCAATACACGTATACATACACGTGCGTGTGCACCTGTATATATACGTTTATCTCTATATAGCGCGCAGATCTTATATAGACCCAAGAGTGAGGTACATGTGTATACATGTATGTTGGACTCTTACTTGTATGTGTGTACGCGTGTGTGTATATATGTGGTGTAGGACGGCACAAGGCGGAGGGACGTGCGGAGAGGACAAATATAGGGGCGGAAAGACCGAACGTCGTCCTTTATACCTTAGGTGGTCCCCGTGGATCCTAGCTGAGTCCTCCTTTCGTATCTTTACTCCCATTTCATCTCCTGCCACCCCACCGGCTTCCCAAGCCGTCCTTATTCTCTCCACTAGCCTTTACCGCGTTCTCTTCTCGGATCGAGTCTCTTAGGTTGGGTTTCTGTTCTCCTCCTCCCTCCTCTCCCTCGTCCCTCTTCTCTTTTCTCTCTGACCACCCCTCCAAATCGCCCGAAGCAAAAAACCTTCTAGCCTTCCACGAAAGGGTAGGAAGGACGACGAAGGGGAGTGTCACACAGTCGTCGGATGAAGGTAGACAGTTATCTTTCAGAGAGAGAGTTTGGCCATGATTTTTGTCGCCACTCTGAGAATCAATAAAATTTTATGACGCTCTTATATATGGAACCTTGATTAACCGAAGGTAAAGTGACGTCAGTAAAATAGAATTATGGAATTGTATAAAGTACCAATATATTCACTGCTAAAAGTAGTAGCATTATCCAGAAATCATCGCGACAAAAACAACAGTTAAAAATATACCTATTCCTAAAAATAAGCCTGCGAACGTTCTAAAGTAGAAGTGACGCATGAAAGAAGAAGAAGAGATCAAAAATTTTTGAATTATAATAATAAAATAAATTGATAGTTTCTCTGTATTAATATAGCTTGGAAAATATGATAAAACTTCTATAAATTAAACCTCAAAATTAAACTGAGAAACAAAATTCCTGGAAACGTCCTTTGCTTTATCCTTTTTTATTTTTGGTCAACACTATTTTTCAGTATTCCAGAAAATTCTCAAATCTGGAATATTATTCAAAAAGTAAAAAGCCATCTAGATTTAAGAATAATGCAAAGAGGATACATACGATTGAAGATGTTATAAAAAGATTTAATAGCAAGATTTTTTTTGAGTTTTTAATTTGGCTCGATCCGTGACATTTCCCAGAAAACTGAATTTTTAAGCCTAACGACAAATTCTCTCTTCATTCTAACTCGTGTATTATATTTCTTTGTTGTGAACATAATATATCTTCCACGCTTATTAACTCTTTTAAAATTCTAACGTTGGAGAAATATATTCCATACAGTAATTGATATCAATAATTTTAGCTATTGATAATAATATAAGAAATATTTTATTACATAATTTTCGCCAAATTTTTCTTTAGTGAAATAAGTGAAAATAAAAAAAAGAAATAATATAGTAAAATAAAAAAGTGGAATTTGTGTGTTGCTTTGAAAATTCATAAATAAATATATAAAAACTCTAAATTTTTTAATTATTGATTAATTAATTCGTTAGCAAGAAAATACATATTTTATCTCAAATTTTATTTAAACTAATTGCGCACTCAGATGTTACGGATATTCCGGATGATTTTCCATGGAAAATATTCGACAACCGTGTAACACGTAATTGTTCATTCGTTGATTTGTTCTTATGAATAATTTCATATAGGAAAAGCAAGCGCGCAAGCAGAACTATGAAAAATTTCGTAGTTTTATTTTTTCAGATAATATTGTCTACAAACTCTTGGCTAACTTTTCATACTATATGACTAATTTCTAGAATGTAAGAAGCAAGGACAATAGGATCAACCAAGTACAATGCTAGATGACCGCGCAGTGGTTTCTTCGAGGTAACACGTTGGGATTAAACATTTCCTTTGTTCGTTTCGAGCCCGAGTTGTCTGTCCGGTCGGTCTTATACCCCTTTGTCCTCTAGTGTCTTTTTGCAAAGAATCTCTCCTTCCAACCTGATCATCTTTCTCATTTGCTCTTTCTATCTTTCTGCCGGCGTCTCTTTTTGTTGATCTCTCTTTCTTTCGTTCTATCTATGTCATTCTGCCTCGCTTCTATTTTCCTCCGCCTTCCTTCTACAGCAGACCCTTAGGTAATACCATCGTAGCTGCCACCCTGGACACCACCAAGTCCCCCACAATTTCGATCTCCACCCTTCGTAGACCGAAACTCACATCCCGGCTTCCATCCAACCAACGCGTACTCCCGCTCGCCCCTCTGTTCTCGCTCTCTCTTCCCGCATTCTCCATACTCCTGTTACTATCAACCTCCTTCTCTCAACAGGAACGATGGAACAACGTCGGGACGCTGCGCGGAGGGGCGCTTGGGCGGAAGGGTAAGTTTCTTGTTAGGGTCCAGACTCACTGGCGACTCCTAAGTTGTTGTAGGCATGTGCCTTGTAGGGCAAAAGAGAGGTGACGGGACAAGGGAGGAAGAAGCGGCTAACGTAGGAACGAGTATAGTTGCCGAGAAACGGGAGAGAACGGACAGGCGGGAGAGGTAGTGAAGGGTGCAAACAACCGTGGCTGGACAAACAAACCGATGGACCCGAAATCTCGTCGTGATTCGGATTGTTTGAAGATTAAATCAGCCTCGAACTACAACCGAGTTCGACCACTCGAGCCGCGATGAACACCCAAACGATAGAGACGACGACAAGCAGGAAGATCTCGCCGGAAAGGTTTCCAGCTGCTGGAGATTTACCTGATCCGCCACATAAATTGACAATCGCTTCTAATGCTCGGTATTGCGATCTGTAGTAGAATCGGGATGGATTTGACAAATGATAGTTCTCGGGGTACACGCAACATTGTAAAAACAATTAATCAGTATGTCAATAAATCGTGTCTTATCACGTGGAACATTTATACATATTAATCAATAAATTTTGAAAATATTATTATATCAATTTTAAAATGCGCGAGAAGAATATTTAACTCAAATATAGTATTTCCGATTTAAAAACAATTTAAGTTTAGTTTCGAAAATTTTTCTCATTAAAATTCATTATTTAAAAACTGAAATTGTTAATGTTTCCACAAAATGAAAGATATCAAAATATATACAATTTATGCATCATAAAATGTTACGTACGGAAATATGATATTATTATATTATTCAATAATAAATTATAAATTATAAATTATGATTATAACATGTTTTCTGAATTTTAATACTTCAGCATTGAATCTCTATAAGTTATTTTTCTATATAAAAAAATTAATATATTATAAATTATAAAAAAATTAATTTGCACCATATTGTTTTTTTCGCACGTTACTTTTAAAAATTTATAAACGTCCTTTCATTCATAAATTAATTATTACCATCAAACTATTTTTCGCAACTCGAATCTCGCAGTCGGTTACGATGTCCGAAGCAATATTAGACAAGATAGACGGAAAAATTGATTGTTCTTCGGTGGAAAGCGCGAACCCTGAACTCGGCTAGCAGTTGCACAACCGTAGATCGAAAGTCTGTTCGATCGCTCGGCCGTTCATTCGTTCGCACGGCCTAGACTCCAACGGCCGCGAGAGCGAGGTGAATGTTCTTCGCTCGTCGGTGCGCGGCCGGACATTATTTAATAATGCATTACTACGTACATTAACGCGATACAGCGGCCATATGTGACGGTGCCTAGATACATCCTCGTGCGCGCTATCGCACGTGCGTTCCGCGTCCACGTATGCGCGCGCGCGTGTGTGTGTATACATGAGTGCGCAATAGCGTGCTCGTGTATATGCATGTCTCCTATCCTTGTATACCTTTCAACGTAGTGACGAGCGAAAGAGGGGTAGCTATAGGGAACCAACCCCTTCTCTCTCTCCCTCTGTCTCATCCTCTGACTCTCTCGTGCGCTTTTCTCCCTCTTTGTCTCTTTATCTTCCTTTCCCGTTCGCTCTTCTATCGCGTGTCCCTTTACATATACATATCCGTGCGCACAAAGACATATGCACACTCATACGCCCGTGCTCGACACACGCACGCGGTACGCGCTTCTAGTGGGCTGTATATTTCAGGACTGCGGGCATAGTTACAGTGCACCGTGCAATATGCACGCTGTGGAGGGTGCGGACTGTAGCGTTCGAAGCCTCCGAGTGCAACGTGCTAGGGCGCAGAGAGAGAGAGAGAGAGAGGGGGGGGGAGGAGAGGGAGAGTGGATAGGGAGAGATGGCCGCACGGGAAGGGAGGGTGGGTTTAAAGCGAGGTGCAGTGGACAGCGCGGTGGACTAACTGGGGCTCGTGTTACGGGGCCGCACATCGGCGAACTTAGCGTATCTATATGCCTGCAAGCAGAGAAACGGGGCGAGATGCAAGGGCAGCAGAGAGAAAGGGACGAAACGCGCCGACGAGATAGGACGGTGAAGGCGAGAGAGAGAGAAAGAGAGAGAGAGCGGACAAAGGTCGCAAGGACGGAGAGGGGGAGAGGGATGAGAACAAAGGGGGAGAGAGAGTACACTCTAACCAAAATGTTAATTATTTAACTAGCAGGTAGCTCGGCTAACGAGTCGAGTATGCGGACCGGAGTCTAGGTGCGTCCGTATAGATCACTGTAACTCGGAAACGGCGGTGGAGGTTTAGCCGCGTCCAATTACCGGTGCCGGAAAAGCCGGTCTGAAAAGAAAAGAAAAGAGCTCCGAACACGCAAAAGTGATATTCTCGGTCTAAGGAAACGTTTCATCTAATTTTCTACGCACCCAAATCCTAACATTTGGAAAGAGATTTGAAGAAAAAACATTCATCATTCGTAAAATAATGATCTATATATATTAAAATAAATTATAGTATAACTATATAAAAATTAAAATAAAGAGTAACTTATATATAGTAACGTTGTAAAAGTGCAATTTAGAACGCGTAATATTTTTGGGTCACAATCGAATTACTATTTTTCTTTTGTCTGCCGCATATAAAAAGAAGGAAACAAATACACGGCACTTTTAATTTACGGGGATCAATGAAGGGGTCGGCGATGCGATTATTCACCGGCGCGTTAGCCGCATGAACGGCACTTCAACACCGCGGTCTTTGTCATAAAAAAATCACGCGATAACATGTATATCAACTCACGATGCTGTAGATAAATAATACGATAACATGATTGTCTCGTTCAGCGATGCCACCCCGTGGCGCTCTTCAGCCTATCAACCCTCTTTCCATCCCGTTCTTCCGTATGCCTGACTGCCGCGCTGCCGGCTTGTAAAGCTGCGACTACAGTAAGGACGAGAGGAAGGAAGGAAGGGGGAGAGGGAGAGAGAGAGGCCCCTTAAGCGAAAATGGGGTAAATCGAGATAAGGGCCGGGAAATTAGTGCGTGGACGATTTTATTAGAGCGTCGGCGTGTAATGAAGATTTTATGAGCGCCGCTCAATTATTGGTTATTTAACATCTCCACGCTACCTAGTAGAGGAGAGAGGTGGAGGTGACGGAAGAGAGTCAGGAGGATGGGTAAACCGCCCATCCCTGTGTTGGATTCATAATTGTTTTGCAGCATCGAGAGAGGAAGAAAGAGAGAGAGAGAAGGAGAGTGCTCGAACCCTCGCCGATAGGATCTCTCTCGATATCGCCGAATACCTAATTACCACGAAGCGCGCGGTCGCCATTCATCAGATAGCGCCAGTCGGTCCTTATGGAAATTAGAGAGAACCGAAACATACATATCGCGAATCTCACCGTTCCTTCGTTCTCATATCAATTCCGGATCTCGCTGTGTTACTGACCCTCTTACGAAACGAGAGAGAATAAAAGAAGTTCTTTTTGCGAAAATATTTCTCGAACGAATCAGCTACTAAAAATTTAATGACAAATCCTCTTGAAAGAATAATACGAATTAGAAGTATTTGACGCTTTTCTTTTTGTAAACATGGCAAATTTAATAAGTAAATAAAAGTAGTCCCATGTTTAGAAATGAATAGAGTGATATAATTAAAGAACTAGCTAAAATAAAATAAATGAAATAAATAAAATAGAAAGATATAAAATATAAGTATTAATAATAATTAATAATCACACATTTCAATTATACTAAATTATACTAAATGTATTAAAAATAATTAATAATTAATCTTAAATGTATATTAAATATATTAATTATATGCATACATATTTGTGTGTTAATTATATTTGAGATGTATATATTTAATTTCAAAAATACATTTATATATATATATATATATATATATATATATATATATATACATACACACGAGAGAATAAATACTATTGATAATAAGAAAAGTATAATTTTACTTATCTATAAAATTACAATATGTACAAAATAAAATCTTCAAAAGTTTAAATATTTCATTTCGTATGAAGATCTCTCTCTCTCTCTCTCTCTCTCCCCCTCCTCTTTAAATTTATCATCTCCAAAATAAGACACTATCCTAGAGTTATAATGCCTTCCAAGCCTCTAAAGTTAATACTATGTTATCCACACTGAGAGTGGAAAATTCTCGTCGAAAGTTGCGGATTCTTAAAGACCGAACTGCGTATATCGACTATGCGGCGTAGCCGAGTTCTCGGTGCTGTCGACCACACTCTCCAGTTATCCGGTCTCATCGCACGAATCAATGTCCTTGAAGATACCTTAGGCGGAAGTTGGCTCGCGGGTAAATAAGAGAGAAAATGAGAGAGAGGAAGAGAGAGATAGAGATGGCAGGTCTATGATACCTTGAACCACCGTCAGGTTGGAAGCGGCCATTTTGCCTCTCTCTCTCTCTCCCTCTTTCTCTCTTGGCCCTGCTATCTCTCTCCCTCTCTCTCTCTCTCTCTCTTTGGGTTCTCCAACCCGCACTCCCGCAGCACAGGGGTAGTACGAGGGATGGATACGGGGGTGTTTGAGGTGGACTAAACGGGGTGAAGGCACACAGCTACACAGAATGTTTGTGTGTGTGCCTTTATATAGTATATATAGATATCTATATAGTATATATAGATATCTGCTCTCTGCCCTCCAGTACCGGAAACAGCTCCGTCCCGAACTCAACCAACGCTATGGCAGCATGGCGAACCCAGCGGTGCTCATATTTTTTGGACGGGTCGCTTTGTCGGCGTCGCCGCGACAACGGTGAACTTTGCCGGTCGTATGCAACGGTTAAAGCAAAAGTTGGATGCATATGCATCGCCTACTATCGCTGTTGTATTTCAGATGTTAAAGGTCCGCCCGAAGAACAACGTGTCACTACCACCAGAAGATCAGCGGTGACGTGAAAGTCGCGTCGCGTCAGTTCCTCTTCCGTTCACCAAGTATTGCACATGGCAATTTCGGCGCCATTGGATAGCATTAACGTATCGTTCACTTGAAAATGGCTGAAAAATAAAATACGTTTAAATAAAAATTCGGTGAAAGAGAAACTATTCACGCCAGTGACTCATGTTTCTCCATTTCTAGTAGTACAATTCAATATTCGCAATTTTTATTTCATCATTTGATCATTTTCGAGATCTGTTGTACTTAGATACACGATGCAAAACGACTTCAAAATTGTACTCGTTACCTTCGAGCCTCGCTCGAGGCCGAAGCGCGGAAGAAGATCGGTATATCGATTTTCACGTGCGACAGATACACGGTTATATTAATTATAATTTTATTTCGCATCACATGAGCATATTAGCCACCGCGAGCTCTCCCAGTGGATCCATTCTCGTTTGCGCCAGCAATCCGATTAAGATCGAAAAGTTGAATTGCGATGACCCAATTCGCGCTCTGACAAAGCGCGCGCCCTTTTTAATCCGACCGGAGAGCGGCGCGGCAATGCGAAGGTATTTCACGTGTGTACGCGAAGCGTGCGCGGCTATATACGTCCTTTCGTAAGTGAAAGAGGGGAAGAGAAAGAGCCAGCTAATGTGCGCAGCGCACGCCATACGTGGGTGTGACAGCGCGGTCATAATAACACGGCCCTTCACAGCACGATGTATGCCTTCGAGTGCTTAATAATGAAGAAATTAATAAAAAGCCAGAGCAGCGAGGCGTTTTGTTGGGGCAAACGCTCGACGGTGCAACCTACTCGTTATCTAAATAACAAGCTCACAAATGAGAAGAAAAGACTTCTGGATAGTCGAAATCTTTTTTAGAGAAATGAAAGTCACATGTGAAAATTTGAAAGAAAGTTATGACTATATTATATATATTATCTTTTATAGCGGAGAATAGAATTTCAAGTCCTCGATTCAAAAAAACATCACACAATTCCAAATAGATATGTTACTTGAATTACAAGCATTTGGATTACATATATTTTTGCAACATGTGACTAAAATAATAATTGAATTTTTCATCGGAATCTTGATAATTGATAAAGAATATTTTCTCTCTCGAAAAAAAAGTTTTTCACTTTTAGTTATTGTCTTTTGAAATTATTGCGTCAATTAAGAGAATGAATTGCAATTGATGACGCGAACTCTGGAAAAACGATATTCGAAAATTACATAATCCATTGAATAGAAAAATATGAATCATGTGCGCTTCACCTTCTGCAAAAGTAAAAGCACTTCGTATACAAAGAAACGCTAGAGACACGAGATTCTAATAGAGAGTTAGAAGTATTTGCGACCATACGCTCTTATAAGTACAAGCACTCGACACAAAATACACACACACGCACATACACATGCACTCATGTCGACAGTAACATATAAGATTGGCGCATCGTAGAATGGTTAGTGAGTGAGTATTTGGACTTGCAGACTTGAAGATAGGTACTTTCCGCCTCCGGTGGAAACTGACGGCAAAGGGAGAGCTTTGCGAGAAGAAATTGTCGGCAGAAGATACCCGGGCTACGAAGATAGCGATGGCTACGAACCTTTCGGGAAGATATCATTAAATTTCCGGAGCTCGTCCTAGTTCGTCTACCTTCCTAGTCCTAGCGTATCCTGGTCCATTCAGCGACGTTGCAACTGACGTCGTATAGACTGCAACGTGACGATCTATTTCTGCAATAGTCGGATAGTGCAATAGTTGAATCATAAAATTTTCAAAATAATAAAATATTAAGACCATAAATATTGTTAACTGTTTTCAAAAATGTAATGTAAATGTAAATATGTTAAAAAATAATTTAACAGTTATATAATTTTATACTATCAAAAGATATATGAAATTTCATCGCTTTACTTTCCGATCAACTGCTATTTAAGCAGTTTATAATCTGCTATTTATTTATACTCTAGAGATATTTATTCATACTTTAAGATTATCGAAAATCAAATTAAAAATATATTATCTCCACACGCATGATATGAATCTAAATATCGCGGATATGTTTCGGTTTATTATATCATAAAATTTATTTGAATAATTGTTTTTCCTTAAATAATGTTTCTGATAAATTAGAACATCTTATTTTCAAGGGCTTTTCCCGGGCAATGCGGAGCTTCTCCGCCGGGCTCGTCTCTTGTACGCGTTTGGAATAGGGTCTTACCTCTCGCCTGAGACGGGAACCAGGATAAACGGGAACAGGGAGGGTCTCATTCGAGTTGCAGGGTCGTTCCCTGCGAAGGTGGAGCAAAGGAGAAGCTTTCGCCTTCGACCCCAACCGGTAAGGACGGGAGGGCGGGAGGAGGAGAAGGGAGGAAAGGAACTAAGAGATCCGGAGGGTTGAGAGAACGAGCAACCCTCAGGATTCGACCTGGACCGACGACGACCCTTCTGCGAAATATCCTCTGGACCAAGGCTGTCTGCAGCATACATACTCTTCGTTGGTGTAAGGGACGCACATACATACATACATACACGCGAACTACACTTGCGAATGTTACATACGTTACCCGGCCATTCCCGCTGCTGCAGTAACTTCGCACTTGCACACACATTGGCGCATGACGAAGTATTCGTACGTGTACGGCCGTGTAAAGTTGGCGAAATCGTTTGTTCCATTCTTTGTGCACGTACGACTGCACCCCCGGTGGCTTTGTGTACGCGCATAATAGTCCTCTACGATTCGTTTATTACGCGGAGATACACCCGCGCGCCTCCTTTATATATAGACACACCGGTCGGATTTTTCTTTCGCGCCGTACTCAAAGGACTCTCCGCGCGCGTCGCAGGTCAATAGGTGCTCCGAGGATTTTCGCAACGAGTATATTGACTTTTCCGCATGTGTGTGGCTGGCACTGTTATTTTCATTATCGTTCTTTAACGTAGTGATTAATACATTCACGGATGATGAAATCTTTCATGATAATATAAAAATTATTTTATTATCAATATATATATATAAGTAGAATCATACTTTTAATTCAATTATACATACATATACATGTATGTGTATATATATATATATATATATATATATATATATATATATATATATATATGTATATGTATATGTATGTATAATTGAATTAATATATTTGAGCTTTACAAAATTGCTAATATTATCTTTCAGATGTAATATTGATTTAATAGACATTAAAATATTGAGATAATTAAAAACAAGCTTCGATAATTTCTATCTTATGTTAATATGTTTATATTAAATACTGATTTATGATTAACGCATATGTCTAATGTTAATATTTTAGATAAATAATTAATTTAAATTTAGTGCAAAATTCCTTTTAGAAAAAAAAATCGTACATATACTTATACGTACATACATACATACATACATACAAATACAAATACATACATACATACATACATATATATATATATATATATATATATATATATATATATATATATAAATGTGTATACCAGAGAGTGTAAAGTTCTAATATCAAATTGCTTTAACAATTTTGAGACATTCAACGATAACCCCGCAAGTTTCGACATTAAAAAGATTAAGCCTCGCATAAGCTCTCTCATCATTCTTCTCACGCGCCCGCTGATGCAAAGTACACCTCACGCCCGCCTCACGCCTCGCAGTATCACCACCCCCTTCTTCTCCTCTGTACCAGGTAATCCGCATGAACTCCGTAGATCCCAATAGTTAAAAACCGGTTCGGGCGTACTCGGAGTTTCACCGCGCCCGCGTGTCATATCTTCTTCCTCGTTTTTTTTCTCTTCACCCTCTTTGCCGTCCCCTTGAATAGTCGCACGGGTATGTGGATTTCGGATTTACCAAGCAGGTGGAGGTAACCGAAGCCCTCAGCAATCGTACCACGGAATTATTTAGAACAGTGGATAGTAGCCACGTTGTAGTTAGGTTGGCTGCGGTGTCCAGGACTACCACCCTATATCCACCCTACCTTTGCCATCCCACACTACGAGCGGACCCCGATGTTCAACCATCCTACTCACCCTTCCCCCTACTCCCCCTTGCCTCCAACCCCCGGCCGCCCTTCTGCCCCCGTGCCAGCCAACCATCCAGCCTCTCCTATCCCCTTTGCCCTTCGCCAACCACCGAGTGTACTCCACCTCCAGCCCGGCTTAGTTCAAAGCAGCCCAGCAACCCGCCACCCTCATCCGACTCTCTCTCCCTCCCTCCGCCCCTTTACCGCTCCCTCGCCCACTCGCTCTCTAGCCACCCATCTACCCGCCACCCCCTAGCAGTAGCTCGACGTACCCTTGCGTGCTTGCCTGCCTGCCTGCCTGCCAGCCTGCCTGCCTGCTTGCCTGCCTGCCTGCCTGCCTGCCTGCTTGCCTGCCTGCCTGCCTGCCTGCCAGCCATCCACCTAACCCAACCACCCCAACCACCCACTCTCTCTCCCGACTACGCTACTACCAACCACCCACACTCTGTGCCCCCCTTTCGACCCATCCCCTTGACGCGCACCAGCCCTGCCTGCTACGCCGCAACCACCCCCGAACAGAAAACACAGCTGAGCCAACGTGCTCTCGGGCTGAAATGCCTTCCACCTTTCAGAGGGAAGAGTGTCTTGCTTCGCTTTCCGCGCACCCACCTTCCGCCCGCTTCACATTTCCCATTCCACTCCCCCCTTCCCTTTCTACCTCCTTTCCGCCGTCCTGTCTCCTTTTCGTTCCTCGTTTCTCGACCTTCCTTCTGCCGTTGACGTCCCGGCTCTTACTCCTTGTACGATACGCAATACAATACACAACTGATAAAAATAATTGAAAATACATGTGTGTAATACCAAATACTATCTCGTCTTCTGTCTTTTCACTTTCCTGTCGATTATCGCCTCCGTAATAGCTACAGATGTATAGATATATATACCTGTCCACCGCGAACACGGCAACTCAGTCTGCGAATATTTTAGCGAGTACATCCTCCGTAACGGTCTCGCGTTGCGCGCGGTTGCTCCTCTTTCCTCTTGCTGTGTGTCCCCCAGCCGAGAAACAAGTCCGACCGTATGCAGACACAACGTTACACAGCATATAACTCACCCGCCGCTCCCAAGTGGCGTTTATTTCGATGGTTAGTGCCTCTTTCGTCGTTTGTTGTGCCCGCGTTTCGTTTGCGAGGTAATTTCATTCGCAGGTTGAACCTTCCGTGCGTTTCTGACGATATCAGTCCAATTACATGTTATTAATTATAATTAATTGAATTGCAAACTTGTCAAACAATTAAAAAAGAACTTTAGCTACTGAGAATAACATATGTAATATTCGTAAATATCGAAAAATGCGTATACTTTATATTTGTTTCATCGTGACTTAAAATCAAACAGAATAACTTTTTTTCATGTAATATTTTTCAATTTTTTATAATTCTTATGTTCTATATAAAATGAAAAAAATGTTAAATGTACATATATTTGCGCATGTGTAAAGTGTATTTGCCTTTTCTGTAACTCTATAACTAACTTGCAGAATAGAATTGATTGTCCTCTTTTCAAGATATTGACACTTTGATTTCGTGTTTCGTATTGGACTTCTCGCGGTTCTCGATTATCGTTTCCGTGACTTATTTCCTACATACATACGTAATGAACGTACTGTACAACGTAGAAATGCAATTCTTTACATAATCGCGCACTCGAACGATTAGTCCATTTATTTCCTTCCGCTCTTTGTCCGCGTATTCGAGCGATTCATTAATAAGCAGACATTTTGTTTTGTATCCCTTTGTCATTGAAACAATTAATTCGCGCACACAATCGGGCGATATTTTTAAATTATCCGGTAGAATTTGCGTTTCGTTCGTGCGGTATCGCTTCGAATTTCAGTTTGTTAATTCCATGCAGAATGGCTGCAGTGTTCCAACGGTCCTCTGATACTACCGTTGCGTGAAAGGTATTAGCGATCAATTAATAAACAATTAATCCAACTGGCTGTAACGTTAAACACGTACTTAGCTTAGGGTACACGCGATCGATGCGTCGATATACACCTGACGTTCTCGACCGCCCTAAAGCCTGTGTAGAGCATCGTACAATCGACCAAGCATGTTATCTGTACTTTCTTATAAAAACAAGATAAATTAGAAATTTATTTTTCCCTCCAGAACTCTCTCGTAACAGAAATAGAAATCCTCTATGCATAAATATATTAATTTGTAAGAAATATATGAATTCAATTGACATGGATTCTACAATAGAATGCAATAGACAGATAAAACTAATAATTTCATAGCGAAACAATTATAAAAAAATTAACAGTCAACGATAAACGTCGACTTTTTATCTCAGCTAATAACTTTAGAGCATCTTTAATAAAATAATTCTCAAATAAAAGTATTAAACGATTATTATCTCTCGTTTCTTTTACATATTATATATATTAAGACGCGATGCCAAATATTTGTTCAATAATAATATACTCCAAGTGCTCTGAGGCGGAATTTTTCATTAATGAATAGTTAATCAATTAATAATGGATAGTTAATCAATTATTCTCAAGATTAAGTTGACATTTAGCGCAGAACGCATCGATTGTCGCGTATGTATGTCTCACGTTCTCAATTATCCCCTAAAACCTACGTGCGTAGAAACGCGTTTGGCCAAAGCGGTCAGGCGAACATATGCGCGACTAGTCACCACCCCCTTTGTGTCATCCCCTGAGACCGCTTTCTCCCCTGTTTCACACATACTTACGCAACTGGTACCTGATACCATGTGCATGTCTCCGAGAATACCTGTCTCCGTAAAGCGGATATTCCGTATGTATGTCCCTACCTGCCTTTCCCTTCCCCCTGAAGCCTCATCTTGCAAGTCACCCCCGCAGACACCGTGTAAGATAGAGATAGGGAGAGCGAGAGAGAGTTTATATATCGTCCTTTCTCTTTCTCTCTCCCTTTCTACCTCACCTCGCCTCTTCAAGTATGTGTACACTCGCGCGCATACACACGCGTGCGAAATCGCACCGACCCTCGTCGTGCGTGTGTCAGAGGGGACCGTGAGCGAGCGGTTGAGAGAACAGAGGAGAAGGATAAAGAGAAAGAGAGAGAGAGAGAGAAAGCGGGGGAGAGAGGTACAATATTCTCTATGTATTAGCTACATATCCGGCACATAGAGTAGCCCCGAGTAAATGGAGGTGATGTTTGTAAGGTGTAACACATAGGCGCGACGTATATAAGAGCGCGCGAGCGCTCACACGCGCGTGCACATGTATAAACATACATACACATATAGAATAAACCCTGCAAACACATCCATAGACGTCGTCCCTGTGCGGAGCGTTTTGCGGGGGTAGTTGAACGGGAAGAGCGCGGGTCGAGCGGGTGCGGTGGTCGAGGTAGCGAGGAATAGGGGAGAGGGAGTGGATGGGCAGAGGGTCCCAACGCGGCTGACACACAAACAACCGAGCCACCTCTTCCCTCCGACCCGCCCTCCCCCCGCAACCATCCCCCGGGTCTCTATCCACCCACCCGTCCACCCCCGCACTAGCAACCAGCCAGCCCGTCGACCACCCCAGCGCCTGTCCACCCCTGCCCACACTTTCGCAACCGACCCATCGCCACCCACCTACCGACCGACCGCCCGGAGCCACCCTTAACCAGCGTTAGGTACAGCTGAATTACGCACTCCGATGCGAATGCGGAACCAACGGGCAAACGCGCACCGGCGAGCAAGCGTGGAAAATTATGGGAAAATGAGCCAACATTTTCCGTCTTTCGTCGCGACGGGCCAACCGCGTCCTGCATCCTGCGAATTCCATCTGATATCCGCGGGATTCGAAATGCGCAAAAATTGCGCGAACGGAAAAAACAATGAAAAATATGCCGATAAGCATGCAAAAATTGTGGAAAAAACGAGGAAAAATTTCCCCTTTTTTTCGTCAATAGCGATTAGATGATTTTACATCTTGCGAATTCTGCCAAATAGGATGAGATGACCCGAATTCGTCGTGATTTACGTGCGTACGAGGGAAACGCTCGCAAAAACGGAAAACGCGTGATATGGAGAGAAAGTTTGCGCGTCTCGAGATTACGCGTTTTCCGTGCGTCGAGAGGAAAGTCGGACACATGTGATATACGAATCGACTATTGATACCAGTATAATACAAGACATGTTTAACGTCTCCCAGTTTTAAGAAATAAATAAAGGTATTAATCGTTGATTCTTGATATATGAATTCTCTCTCTCTCTCTCTCTCTCTCTCTCTCTCTCTCTCTCTCTCTCTCTCTCTCTCTCTTTCAATATATAAAATATTTAAAATACAACATGTAATTCTTTTTTGAATGCAAATATTGCAAAGAACGATAATACTGATTTAATGTTAAATAAAAGCTGCGCTTGAATAGAATTTTATAATTAAAATATAATGAATCGTCTGTTCACAAATTTAAAAAATGTAAAAGATAAACGTATAATCGTATATTTATGCATAGAAAATGGGCTATTAAACATTTATCAAAAGATATAGTTAAGAGAAAACATGTGATGTATTTCTCTTCTATATATTCAATATTTATCTACGAACAACACTATATATTACAGTCGTAATTAAGTTTTCCTTTAGATTAATTGTATTGTCGCCTGTACTAAAATATCTTAATTATTCGCGATTTAGGAGATTATCCCGAATATATTTACGACTTATCGTCCCGAATATATTTATGCAATTTTCTTCGTAAATGGCAGAAAGAAATTACGATTTGGAGCTTTTTCAAAATACTTTTTTTACTATTACATAACATGGAACGGGGCAAAGCGAGAGCATGGCAAAACATTTCTGGTCCCGGATCGCAGGGATTGTTACCGCAAAAAGCTACAAGCGACAAAGCGAGCACATGGGCGCCGAATAACCGCGCGAAGGCAAGGACGGCGTATAAGCCGTACACGCGACGGACATAAATAGTTATCAGCACCTTTTGCGGAAACGAGCCTAATGGATTCGCGTCGTATGGTAACGGTACGTGTGCGAATCGGAGTACGACAGAATTTTACTCGCGACGCCAGCCAATCTCACTCTGCTATCTGTGGCAATGCGGCCCGGTCTTGTCGATTTTATATCTACCATGACCGACCTTTTTTCATCAAGACTGCCGCCTGATTCAGAGAGCGAGTTACAGAGGAAAGAGAGAAAGAGGGGAAGAGAAAGAGAGAAACAGAGAATCGCGCGATACGCGCACCGGGTATTCCTCTCCACTATGAAATCAGCCTCGCATCGCGGAAATCCAGCCACCATCATTCCACCCCTTCCCCTCCCTCCCCCCGAGCACGCCACCCACCGGTAGCAGGGGACAGAGCCGACGGGGGGAAAGAGGATGCGGGTGACACGCGGGCCGAGAGGCGAGGGAGGAGGGAGTGGAGGAGGGGTGGATTCCGCATGGATTTCGCACGTTTCAATGGAACAAGGCACGTTGATGTCAACCTACCTGCGTTGGTTGGGTTCAACGCACCTCTAAAGCAACCACACCTCTATCCACCCTTGCGTTCACTACCTTCCCCTCTATTTTACCCTCTCGACCCACCTCCGACCTACGCCACCCTCTCTCGCCCTTTTCCACCCTCTGTCCCCTCGCGCTCTCACCGATCTCCGTCCCGCCGAACCCTCTAACCACTCTACCGGTCGACCCTATCTGTACGTACGTAGCCGCGCTCGCTCGTACATACGCTCTCTATGTGCCCCCATGTACCTCGTTTACATACATACATCTGGTACATAGATCGAGGTATGGTATCAAAATGGACGCAACCTACGCCAGTGGGCACCGCGCTAGATACGAACGTACACATATATGCATGTAAATACATATATACATCTACATGTGTTCGCGCGGCTACGACAAACCGCATTCATACGAGCGCGCGCGCGCGCACACACATACACACCAACATATATACATGTACATACATACATACATACATACATACATACATACATACATACATACATACATACATACATACATACATACATACATACATACATACATACATACATACATACATACATACATACATACATACATACATACATACATACACACACACACACACACACACACACACACACACACACACACACACACACACACACACACACACACACACACACACACACACACATGTATATATACGACAGTTATATAGTACACTCCCGTTACATAGTATCACGAATACTTGAATGTGTTACGCATCTTCGTATCGCGTCTTCGCGCGCGCTTGCTTGTATCTTATGTACAGAAACATCATCGTCGTCGTCGTCGTCGTTGCGTTGTCGCGCACAGATACATACGCGAGCATACACGCGGGTTGCGTATCGCCGGCCTCGGCTGATTGTGGACTTGTGCGGAATTGGGCCTCGGCTACACGGGAACACGGCTATGCGCCGATAATCACAGGTAGCGATTCATCGCCGTGGAATCGGCCCCCGTTCGCTCTGTCCGAGACATGGGCCGCCCTAAAGGGACTTTGAGATATGGTCACGGCTGGTTGAACAGCCGATACAGACCAGACTCCGTACCAAGGTAATCTGTATCGTTCCTCGTTCGCCACGCGTTGTTCAAACGCAATCCTTCATACGTACCATGATACTTATTAATGAATATTTCCGCATAACGTTCAAAATAAAAGATTTATTTTTACTTTAATTCAGACTTGCAACACACGATAATCAGAAGAAAATAATAATCATATACGAGCGGCATAAACAAGGAATCAAGTAACTAACTCATTTTGATGTAATGATAATAATAACTTAGTGACAATTGATAAATGTGATAGGTAAAATGTAGAATATAGAATGGTTAAGTAGAACTCGGTACATATATATAATCAAAATAGATATGATATTTCCTAATACGAACAAAAATAGTCTCTTGTAGAGAGATGTATTTTGTATATTTTTATAGAACACTAAAAAATGTAAATTTCAGTTAAAGTTTAGATTTTAATGATGTAGCCAAAATAAAACTACAATGAAAATACAATAATTAGCGACATACATTCTGTCATCTAAATTATCAACGAATGAATTCATTGCAATTATATCGATCTCGTGTCCTGAATTATGCGGGAATGTTTCGAGACTGAAATAATTTCATGTCGGAGATAATTTTCTATCATTAAATCTACGGTGGCAACTTGTTGAAAAAATACTCGTAGCGTTATTTCGTAATTTTGTCAAATAATTATGATAAATAAATCGATGTCTTGCAATTGTAACCTCTCATAAAATAAGGCCGTTTCTTAAGTAAATAATTTATCCTCGTAATCGCAAGGACAATCCTGGATATTTCGATATTGTAACGCATTGCGGTAGTTCGCGAGCAACAATCGCGAACTGCAACTCGGGCCGTAACGCAACCCTCGAATTTTTAGTTTCGCACAAACATTAAATATTCGCAGTCGCGGCCCGGCCGGGCCACGCCATGTCGTTGCGCGGATTTATTTGGAAATATTCGCGCGGGTCGTGCCGCGTCCCGCGGTTCTTCTCCCTGGTCCTCCATATATACGCGCATACGTATGTGTACGTACATGCACGGATACGCGGGTGCATAGATGCGTGCATACGTGCGTGAGCGCGGCCGCAGATACTGCACAATGTTATTTAAAATTTCGACCATTCATATTTCACAGGGGCGACCGTCGGTACAGGTCTCGCAAATATTGACGGTCGTCGAGCGTGTATCGTGCCAAGCCGGCCGTTCCGGCCGGATACTTTCGTAAATATTTAAAGGTCCACCCGGGTGGTAATTAATCGGCTCTCAATGGAGCGTTAAAACAATCGCCGGATCGGCCGTGCCGGCTATCGACGATGGCAACGACTGCGAGAACCCTCTTCGCGCTTACGGACAAAAGCGCAGCATGGACGACGCGGCCGGGGATGACGAAATTTTCGGAAGAGTCGTTTCAATCAGAAACCTAATATTCTTTTCCAATTTCGAGCCAATCGATCCGGCGGTCTGCTGGAAATTCCCTTTGCTCCCGATCCCCATCCCGCATACGCATTCCCATACATACGATAAACCGATACAGCGCGGCCCGTGCTTTCTCTACCCCTACCCCCTACGCGAGACCGCACACATTCTATGTAAAACGTAACTAATTACCAATATCGTTATTGTATGAGTAACGGACCGCACGGCGTCGCCCGTTACCAAACTTTGCATTTACATCTCATACGGCAAGCGATGACGCGATACAATAACTGAATCTTCTTATGTTTTACAAAGGGATGATTAAAGTTTAATTTGGATTCGAATGTAACGCCGAGGCCGAGAGATATAATTTCATGTGAATTCGGATACGACGCTGCAGCGTGGCATTGTGCAGAATAATCGATTACAACAGGCGGCGTGCAGTCGCGTGTACATATATATATATGTATATCCATCGCAAAAACAGTAAATCCAATATTTTATTATTCCGTAAATTTAATGATTACATCGCGAATGGAATTTTAACGTTTAAATTTAATTAAGTCGAGCATTTAACATGACTACTTTACTTGTATAGCGATTAACCAGTTGTTGAAAAAGGCCTGATTCTTCTTTTGAAAGTAATTAAATTATTCCATGTTAGATTTTTCTCTCTGTCTCTCTCTCTCTCTTTCGTAATGTTTAATTAAAAGTTATAAAAAATCTTGATAAAGCGCCAGGATTAATGAAGAACTTTTGCGGTTCGATTGCGCTTCGTGAAAATAATCGGAAATTCGTCCTACTTTTATCACGACACGTGCTATATCTCGCCATCTCGATGACACCTTTGCACTAGGTGAGTCGACCCAGCTTCCTTCTCCCGGCGACGGCAGAAGGGTTCCGTTAATCTACGATCCGTGGGTTGGAACGGCGATGCGCGGGGGCGAGCGGACGGAGGGAAGGTTGACGGAGGGGCGGACAGAACGAGGGAACTGGAAGGACCAAAAGAGACTACGAGGGTAGAGCCGAGAAGATGGCCGAGGGAGAAAGAGCGGGCGGAGAGGAAAAGGGACGAACGGCTGCGGATAGGATAAGGGACGCTTGCGGGGAAGCGGGGTGACGGGGTTCGTAGCACTGGGGGCTCTTGATAAAGGTGGGGTTGGTAGATCCGTTGATGAAGGTTCAGGCAAGAGGGTTACTCTCCGCTCTTCTATCCTGATGGTTCCGAGGCGGACGAACCGACAACGGGGGAAGGGGAGGAGGGTAAGGAGAAGAAGAGAAGAGAGAGAGAAGTGGTTACGGAGGTAGGAAGATAGTCTGCGAGGGTGTGGGTCCGGTGCGGTCCAAGAAGCACTGATTCATCCCCGGAGTTATGCCCCGGACGGTCAAGGAAGATATACAACACCGATGTATTTTCGTGATGTCTCGCTCTTAGACTCTTTTCTTCGTCCACGGCGGGCTTACAAAGGGCGGGTAGGAGGATAAAGATGGAACAGCACGGAGAGATGGGGAGCAAGCGAACCGAAGCCGCCGTCGATAACGAGAGAAACGAAACGCCTGGGGAATTGAATACGGGAGACAGGGAAAGTAGAGAAATAGAGAGAGGCATCGAAAGTGTCGAAATTAATAAGGGTACCAATCGCTGTTACAGCGGTAACAATGCGGCGCTTTTCTCGAATTGCGCACTTATCATTCCGACGTTTTTCCATGGCGTGGAAATCGATTATCGTCGCAGAATCAATTTGAAAAGTCGCGAGTGACCATATGTAAGCTGGAAAATGCTTAATTAGATCGTTAATGTTTGCGGTGGAAGTTGCGCATCGTGCACGGAACGCTGCTATAAATTTTTTAATCGTCTTACTTTCGCATCACGTCCCTCTACCTTTTCCTTCTTCATCAAGTAATTAACGTCAAACTGAAATTTTAAGAAACGATTAGGACCGACCTAGATACGAAAAGACTTGCAAAACGAGCAAAGGAGAAATGCAAAATGAGGCAATTATATAGCACCTTCTCATCTGTGTTTAATTAGAAAATTGTGACATATTGTTTATGAATTTATCATGATAATGATTATGTTACTCATATTTTATACAAAAATATGAACAATAATGCAATAAATATTTTAATACAATATAAAGAACATTATATAATCATAAATTCTTAATATTTATAGATACAAAAAAATCATATAATACAATTTAAATTTCCTACGTCTTTTTTATATTAAATTCATAATGTTTCAAAATCTGTATTGTGCTATTTATCTTGAATAAACATTTCATGTAAATAGAAAACAACATTTTCTAATTATATTACATAAAATGGCCGAAAATTGAAAATAAGTTTCGAAGAGTTGGCATTTATATAAGAACTTCAATTACTCTAAAAATATAATTTAAACTTATTATCTTGTGTGCCAAAAAGTAGTGCAAAAAGTAATTTTTTTTATACTGCAATGATCAATATGATTTTGGCAAAGTGGGTTTTATACATATAGATCGTTTGACAGAGCGATGTAGATACTTCTCGGAGAAACCAACACAGAGAAGTAGAAGGACTATGATCTCATCTCATCTCAAACTAAAACCATAACGAACCTCGAAGGGGGTTAGCCAGGGTGTGGGACCATAACGACGGGGTGTTTAGATGACAAAGAGCACCAACGGAGTTTCGAAACATCGTCCTGACTTGCTACTGCTGGCCGAGGAAAGTGTATATAAGTCGTAATACTAGTAGCAGCCAATTAGAAGACTGTGTAACAACAAGCGCAAAGCTATATAAAGGGAAATGTACGTCCCAAGTAAAAAACACTGTTAATGTTAATGTAAAAAATGCAAAGCCCAGTGTATTTTTTATATGCTACTCTAAAAATATATTCGACAAATATGACAAATTGTTTTCAAATAGATATAGTCTTAATGAGAAATAAATGTGTATGTAGCATCTTTAACAAATGAAGCTAAGTAATATATTTTCCAGAAAAATATTTTTTTTCTCATTTATATATATATATATATATAAAGCTTTAATATTTATTATATATTTTCAATTAAAATAATAAATTGTTTTTTTAATTTGTAAATACTCACTAATAAAATTTATCAGAATATATTAAAAATACTTTAAACTGGTTGTTAATGATTTCTAATACTAAACTTAAAGCCTAATCAGAATATCGCGTGAAATCTCTAATGTATAAAAAAGTATGTCATAAAACAACAAATATGACTTGAAATGCTATAAATGTGCTATATATAATGAAAACATTCATTGTGTACATATAATATAACATAAGTACGTATATAGATAAGAACTTGTCGTGCACTTCGTATAGTTCCTCGTGTCTGTCGAAGCACTTGGAAGGCCAAGTGGACATTCGCGAGCCGTCAATTCGATCTTACACGAATTCTCGGATTACCGTAGTTCGACAATAGGACGGATGGGCGGCGAAACAGGATGGGTTACCTCATCCACGTAATGGAAAAGTAAATAACTCCGACCGAAAGAGAGAGATAGAGAAAGAGAGAGAGAGAAGACGGTAGGAAACGACGGGCTTCTTGGCGACGTAGGTGTCAGTTTGGGCACAGACGCGGGAAGAAGAGGGCAAGCGAAGTGGAAGGAAGGCCGCGATCACGAGAATCGTGGCTCGTGGGCCGGTGGTAGTCAAAGAGCGGTGTGGGAAGTAATAAGGATAAACTACTCTCGTTCTATTACGCGCGCTATCAAGGTCCGCGCGAAACGTTTATTAATAACCAAGGAAGCTAATCTCTCCGTCTCGCTCGCGCACCCTTCGCGCCCTTTCAGAATCCCCGTCTCGCAGTGCCTCGCGCGCCTCGCCCTTCTCTCTTTTCAACCGACGACGCCGTCTCGGCAGAGACCGCCGTCTATTCGGCTCGCACGAAATTCCACTCAGAATTCTGCTTCTTGAACGTGTGTGCGTTACGGTTATATCTGTCGCTACCCTTAGCCGCCTCTCGGGCGCCTTTCCTCCCCCGAATAGTCGAGCCCCTCGAGATGGTCGTTCGAGGGGAAAGAGAGCGGCGGGGACGGAAAGAGGGTTGGATATCTCGGGCGTCCTGTCCGTAATATCCCTAGTCCTCCTGCTTCCACCTAACTCACCCTATCCACCCACTCTCCCGTAGCCCCATTTACTCGTAGCGAGCCAGCCCACGTTCACCCCCGGGGGCTAGAGAGTTAGGAGGGTTGCCTGGCGCCCTTCTACTGCCCCCGTGTCTGCCCCTACGCCCCTGGCCTCCTTCTCACCCCTTGGACGCCGCACAAAGTGCGGACGGTTAGGGGCTGATGGTTGAGGGGGTGGGTGGGTGGGTCAGGATGGAAACGGACCACGAGCGTACGAATACCGACATTTGTACGAGCTTACGCGCGCGCGTCTGTATGTGTGTGTGCTAGCACAAGTTTCCCATGTTAGGCAATGATCCTGTATCTACCAATGCGTGGTGTAAATGTAACCATGAATGCGTAGTGAAGGTACCCTTTGTCACTGGTAAACGACTAAATTGTACGTCCTACTGTTGAAGAGGCTGCTGATGTACAATATTACTAATGTCCGGCGCAGATCGCATCCTACATGGGAATAATGAGGAAGGCTCGCGTACATAGAAGAGGTAGTCGCTGTTATATAATGGTGGCCGTTAGTTATGGTGGGACACTTATTGCTACCGTAAACCGCTTTGATCTTGCGCGTTGCGGAGATTTTTACGACAGGACGCGAGCGAGATCGTCAACGAGGAATTATGATTTACGAAGCATTGCGAAATTATTAATTATACTTTGGTTATCTCGAATCGAATCATCGAATTAATTTGTGCAAAGTTGCCCATCATGTTTCAAGAAATTAGTCTTCTATTAAATTATACATATTTAATATAAAGAAATTATTTGCTTTATAACGATTACATTGTTTTTCGATATTAATAAGATTTTCTCATTTGCATATGATGAATAACTCTTTGTTCTATAGAAATTCGGAGAAGTTACATTCCAAATTTTTTTATAATATCATCTATATTTCTTAAAATGTTTTATTTAAGAAGTATATTGATTCTCCCCCCGTATTTGCAATTATCTAGTATTAACGAATTCTTACGCATTACTATCGAATGAGCAAAGATTCTGCCCTTTGCGATCTGAAGCAATTTTGCAATGGATTGCACCGTCTGATATAATTTACCATTTATTCAATAGCTACTACCTAAAATAAACAAAGAAAATTAAAAACAGAAAAAAAGAGTAAACGGCAAATGTAGAAATACAATAATGTAAAGTGGTTGTGTATTCGGCGCGAATATATAACCCAATTACTATTATCTCTTTTTTTTAATGCAATATAAAGTATTAATCGGCGATTTATAAATAATAAAACAATCGACAATTTTGCTCAAAATTAAACGCTTAATACAATTTTATCGTAAAAACGTGAAAATAACAGCGAAAATGTAATTCTATAACATTTTTAAATAATATTCTAATTTCTCTTCTTTTTTTGCATATAAACTCATATTATTTTCCAAATTTCGTTAATCCTTCCCAATCTCAAACGTCGATTTCGAAGATGCGGATATTTCGTTTCGCTCTTGTCTCGAGATGACGTTGACGAGTCCACGAGTATCCAATATCAGCAATTCTGAGGACGCATCCGTCATCGCCGGCGAAAGATCTAATCGTCCTTGGTTGGTTCCCTCGTTTCCGGCTGCGCAGTAGTCGGGCTTGCGTGCGAGGGGATTACGGGTAAAAGTCGAGAAGGGTTCCCGGGCGATGCAACCCCCGTTTTTCGTTTAGCCTCCTACCCCCGCGCATTTCGCCCGGGAACACAGTCGGTCGAATGCGTTTCAATCCGCGCCACTATTGGATGGTAACTGGATTGGTCCGTCCGAATTCGATGATTAACCGCGTTGTCTAAATATCAATGACTTTACCCGGGCGCAGAGTGGAGGGGTGCGGGCGCGGGCGCGAGCGCACAAAAACGATGACTGCGGAAAATCATTTACAGCGGTTCCGATGGGCGCGGCGCACCGCGGGGAATAAATCGCGTGCACGGTAAAATTGTAATTTCGCCACAGAGAAAATAAAAATACACACCGCGCCCGGCCGCGCAAATTACGCGCTTCAATTTTGAACATCATATATTTCATTTCGCCGCAGCAAGTTGCGTTTTTGGCCTCGCCCATTGTGTGTACCCTAAAACGGCCGGCACGAATTTACAAACTGATACGTGCCGCCACATATTTTCGCTTCCGAAAAAAAATGCGAATCCCTGATGCTCGATGCGTGGGATGCAGTTATATTTTTCAAAAAAAAAAACGAGGAAATAAATATATAAAAAAAGGAAAAAGAGAATATCGCAAATCATCGGAAATTCCATAGCTATGAGCGGCAAGTGTTAAAAATTCGCAAGTTGTCATATAAAATATGTGTGATTTTCCTTTATATATATATAAACTTCCTTTCTTGAAAATTCAATTTTAAATTGTCTGAAAAATTTATGGTTTGAAATAAACGCTCCAGAGAGCAGTTTTGCTATGTTTATTTCTCAACAGTACTGTTTTTTAAATCGCCGAATTATCTTATCTCTCGTGCAAACGCATAGATCCCAAGACGCGTTCCGGATGCTAGCGTATACGCGCTCGTTCGCATATCCGATATCGGTAATTCCTCAACAACGGAGTTTCTCAGGTCACCCGGATCCATAAAGCGTGGGCCTCTAATCTCTCCATACTCGGGAGGATCGAGGGAGAACGGATGATGCGGAAGAGAAAGAGAGAGCGTGGGCGATGAAGAGCTTGAGCCGATGGAACGGGAAAGGCAGAAACAGACGGGATGCGCACGTACGAACGACAGAACGGTAGGTACGCGAAGAGAAGGGGAAACGGATAGATAGAGAGAGGAGGCAGAGAGTGAGTGGTGCACCCCCTCGCCGATCTATACGCACCCCAATATCGCCCCCGGGCCGTGCAATCACGGCATACAGAGAATGGGATGAGTCCCATCCGAAGAGAATGGGTTGGATAGTGCGGCACGACGAAGAGGAGGCAGGGGGACGCAAGGGGTGGTGGGTGCAACCGGAGCCGAGCGTACCACCCCCGATCCCCGTCGCCGCCACCGCTGCCGCCGCCGCCAATTGTGCGTCGTTGACAGGCCTGCATCGGGGGAAAACTTATTGTTGCGCGCGGAAAACCAAAGAGAACGTTCCCTCGGGGGACGCGAGCGCCAAAGTTACGGATTAAACGCTCCCCGCGATGATGATGGGGGGTGAGCGAGCGCGCGGAACTCCATCTCGCCTTTCCTGCGACGTGTGCTAACTCTTCCTTACTTCCTCGCTTCCTTGCTTCTTCTCGTCCTCGTTCCTTCGAGAATCGCACAAGAAAGAGAGGTTCGTTCTTCCTTCTCTAGCCGGAAGTTTGACGCGCTAGATTCACCCTTCATGGCGGTGTTCAGGCGGATCGTTAAGCGAAACTCCACCGGCAAGTAACAACGGTGGAATGTCAAAGGACGACGACGCCCGTTTGGCTTCTTTTTTTAGAAGGAAGAACCCGCCGATGAGGTGATCAAAAATAGAAACGTCGCGCTTCGAAAATATACGAGTAGATAGGGATCAATAAATATTTCCAACAATTGATATTGTTGTTTATAACATTTCTTTACCAATCAAAATTTTTTCTTTGGATGCTAATTATACTAATTTGTAAATTACTACTGTTGATAATAAAATAATAGCAAACTATTATTAATAATAATCCGATTATAGACAGAATAATACAGAATAATAAAATAAATAAAATTTCGCAAATTCTTTTACGCTTTCTGTTTTACTTTACAAATTTATGTTTAAAAAATTATTTCTAAGCTGTTTTCTTGATTAAAAATAACACGAAAAGCATTGTATTTCGTGCATATTTAGTACAAGCAAAAAATAAAGTGCTAAAGAGAGTATAATTTCGAAAAAAATCACTATGTATCTTTCATGCGTGCATCGGAATGTGTCTTTGTGAAGGAATGTCGGAGGAGGAATAACAGGATGAAATTGACTACGTCGACGCGCGAAGGCGGGCTGTACTTCGGCCGGATTTATAGTGCAGAATACTTTGTGGTTTTACGAGAGTGGAGAATAAGAATGGGCGTTGGTGGGATGGCCGCGATGCATTTTTGAATATTCGATCTATCTTTGTTGCTATTCGAATCATAGACACTCGACAAGTTGCAAATGTATACATTTTATGATATCCCAAATCTGATATATCGATTCTTTGTTAAACGTTTTAAACCTCTCAAGATTGTCATATTCTATCGTTATGCACCGTATCTCCAATTTTTTATATGTAACAAAATTTATTATTTTTTTGGAAAATGTGATATTAAATGCTGTGATAAAAGAAGATTATTAAATTAATATTTCTAAAAAAAAAGCACACACACAATAATAATTATCAATTTGTATTCGCTTTTTCTCTCGTTCTTTGAAAAACAAAAGTGTCATTTTACAGTGACGTATATGCAAATGTAATTAATTTTCTAATTCTATTTCTCAATAAAAGCAATTATTTAGAAAAAAAAACATTTTTTAAGTTTCGAAATTTTCTGCTATGTCTCTTGTTTTTATATCACATACTAATTAGTATTACGAATTGAATTTCTTTGTATGAAACATTTCGCTTTTATTACACGAGTATTGCGAACTTTCGCGCTCTTGTATACATGTATCGACCTATCTGTCGAGGGGTGCGTTACTAGGCAAGGGTGTGAACGAGTCCTTCCTCCGAGGGGTGGCAATGACCATCGGCTAGGAACGCATTGCATTCTACACAGCGTACAACGCTGCAATCACGTTAGTGATAATGGCCGTTGTGAATGAGGCTTAATGTCGAGAGGCTGCCGGTAGCTATTGTGCCGCTAGAAATTTATCTCTCGATTCGAACAATTTTCCGCGAAGTGGGAATGAAAAAAAATAAAAGGAAAAAAGGAAAAAACTAGAGCGCCGGTCAATTGAATTTCCACGCAGCACGCGTGGAAAGTGAGAAGCGGCATCCTGTTCGATTTAAAAATATCGGAGCGTAGACGCGCGCACGCGATAAATTCGCTGTATTATTAAACATTCACCCACGCTAGCGGATGCGAACAGGATCATGCGACACATACTATTCCCAACGGAGATTACTATATAGAACTATAATACCCTCTCTACGACCATCGTATATTATATTTCAACCATATACTTTTTAACGAATTTGGATTCGATTTTTATATTGCAGATTTGACGAAAATAATTAGGAGAATATATTTCATATTAAGAGGAAAAGAAAGTGTTAAGAGGAATTTAAATTTAAAAAATTTAAATTAATATATATAAACTATATATTGTACATATTTTCCACCTTAATTTTGAAACCGATATTCAGTATTGAATATTAAAAGGTCGCGATAAAAGCGAATTATTAATCACATTTTCGTTGAAAAACTCGACTGCTTCGAAGAATTTATAGGAAAAAGAATACATTAATGATGTAACATTTTGTATATGATATCAGAATAGCTGATCTTAATTTTAATAACAGATTATTGAAACAATTTAAGGCATGTTAATCTCTTAATAATTAAAATAAATATGACACTACTTATTGATAGAGAAAGATTATACAAAGGGAGGAAGATAAAAAAAATTTACGCGGCCAACGGCGGAGAAACACGAAAGCTCCAATAGTCACCCCTTTACCTTAATGGCAGGCATCTGTTTTTCCATCGCGAGCCATCGGCGGAGTCTCGCCAGGTTCGCGCGTCCCAACCTTCCTTTAATTAAAATTAAAAGACGGCAAACGCCGGATTCCCGGCGTCATTTTCATCCTCCGCTCCGTCGCTTCACCACTTCCATTCCGCCCTTTCGCTCGCCACCTATTCCCACCCTCGTCGTCGTTCTGTCCTTTACTCAAACCACCACCCACCATCATTCGCCGATTTATATTCATAATTACGGTGGACCCACACCCTCCAGTTTCACCTGGCACCCCACAGCGGCTGAATGTGGAAGAGATTATTAGCTGACGATGGAATCAAAATGGCAGGGAAAGTCGCACGATGTACTGCGTCTGTCGTTACAAGCGTTCTTTAAACCCTAATCATAATTCTGTGACGTTATTGTACTTTTAAAAATTACCTCCGATATTGCAAATTTTGTCACGTATTCATACTGGAGGGTTTAAATAGAAACGTATTATATATTCTTTGGATGAATTATTTTTGAAAGAACCTATAGAAAAAAGAATTATTGCTTAGATTGTTTTACTCCGAAATATAATTTCGAAAAATAAGATTTTTAAAAACTGCATATTAAAATAAAAATTCTTTTTTTATTATTTAAAAAATTATAATTGTCTTTTTTTTAAATTTACATCATTGCATAAATAATCTTTGAATCAAAGAATGTATGCATTTAACAAGTTGTACGCAAGATCTATTTGCCGTTTAAAGCAGACGAGAAGTATCGGACCGAATATAATAAATTGCAACAGAAAGAATGGCACAACCTTGCGAGATTTTACTGTCACTTTATGATAACGGCGCCGACGTTATAAAACGAGGTGATGAAAACGGAGTTACGATTGTTAGATTGTTACAACGGCTGTAGAAGTGTGTTGTACACGCACACAAATTTATACATATCGCATACATTGAAGGCGCTGGGCAACCTCTTCTTCCCTTCGCTATCCTTTAATTATTAATGGACGATAAATTTCCGTTTTAATCGTGGCATCCTCACAATGCTTAGGCGACAGAAGGGTCGATGAAGACCGGGATCTCCGTACCAATTGTATCAGCTGAGTCGAATAAATCTATAATCGAGTCTGTCGTAGTTAGCTAAATGTCGATCGCTCTCGAGAGATGTTGGAATAAAATAATTGATTAACAAGAACAATTATGGAATAGAAAATAAGAGTTAAAATTAACATAAAGTTTGATATTTTCTAATCTCAATAAAACATGTACCGAAATATGTATGTGTGTGTGTGTATTTCTTTTTCTTTCCTTCTGCAAAAATAAAAATACAAAATATATCGACAGTCATGAAAAATGCAAACTGATAGGCCAAGTGAAAGTAATAGCAAAATCTACAAATTATAATTTAATATTTCCTCAACTTTTAACGGGTATATCTTCTAATTTTGATTTCTATTGACAATGAGAGAGAAAAGAGGTTTTGTTTATTAGATTTAGTAAATTAGTCTTTATGTGCAAAAATAATAATGGCTCACACAAAATACGTGTCTTGTCATTTTTTATTATATTATATTAATAATCAAGTGCGATCAAAAAACACATACAACAATGTCATTTCACTTTTTTTCCTTGTACAAGATTTTGTTCATGTTGCGAACTATTTTAAGCGACTGTTCGTATGTCGGAGCGAATCTATCTTTTGGTTCTGATATTGCGGCGCGCGCCTCGCGAGCACATGCACATATATGTATCGTGCACATGCACGTGTGCATATCACGCACACTCACAGAAATGATCTGAATTACACTAACTCGCGCGCCTGCAAATCTATCCACGTTCATCGAGCGTACCGGGTGTACGGGACCAACTGGGGCGAACTGCTGGTTCGATTTCGCAAAAAGGGCTCCCGACGGTTTTGCACTGACGTCACGGGCGCCGATGATCCTATAGTTCCATTACGAACCAAAATTCCTGAAACCGGCTGCGAATCGTCGAAACGCATTGCGCGATGCAGTCGGATTGTTTATGCTCGCGACATGCGATCGTGACGCATCGTAGTGACAAATATTGTCTTGTTTTTAAATTCAATTCATGGCTTTTATTTTGTTCATCTCTTTTATTAACTATTATTACAGAAATGGAAAATATGAATCATTTTACATATATTTGCGCAAATCGCGAAATGGCAATTAATATATACCGTAAATCCACAAAATTTGGAAGTCCACCATTTCAGAAATACGAAATATTTGCGACGCATTTAATGATCATTACACACAGTCCGCATTTATTAATTGTATTTTCTTGTTCCGCGATCGATTTGACAGCAGGAAATCCACTGCGCCGCGATGTCGCCGTTCCATCATTAAAAACCATTAAACCGGTCGCCTGCAATTTTTAAATTACACGTACATGCGATAACTAGATCGATGAGCGAGTTTCCGGCTGCGAGACACTATTATCGAGCGTCATCAAAATATTTCAGTTCAGCCTGGTGTTCTCGCTGTAACGAGCCGTCGTGCATCAACGAGGCGTGTCATGAGAATTTTCACTGTTAACGAGTCATTGTAATATTTTCCCACCTGGCTGACTGATGCGCGTACGCGAATAAAAATTCCCGTACAAAAATTTGAAAAAAAAACTCGCGTGTGTAAACACCGCGCGAGTCGTTTACCGTTGATTCTTGTTGGACATCTTTTTTTCTGGTTGCCATCGATTATCGGCCGATGCGTCAAGCCATCATCACACATCGACGCGGCGTAGTCCGGATAATAAAATACAAGCGAGGTATCGATGTTGCGCAATTTTGTTGCGGCAGCTTTTTCCAGGTTGATTCTATGTCAAGCGCCGGCGCGTGATAACGCATTGCTCTGGGCATTACAAACAATGAAGCCGCGGACGAACGTGCGACCGACTAATCTGGATATATACGAAAATAAATCTAGAACGTGCAATAGTCACATTATCGTTCATTCGCGAGACACTCAAGCAGCGGATTTTCAAACGAATTCAAATAAAATTCGTATTTTTAACTAACAAAGTTAAAATCGCGATAAAGCGTACTTATTAAAAGAACATCCGCTACTTGACACGATTAAGCATATGTGTTTTTACCTTTCCTCGGCAAAATATTATTAAGATTATAATTTTCAATGGGTAATTTCAAGAATTAATTAATCGAAATAAAAGTCACAAAAGTGATGCGAGTAAGCGTTAGGCTGCCATGTACATACACTTCAAAATTACATGCCCAAAAAATTATTTCGCTCATATAGTATCGATTCCTCATGACCCACTTTTACGTTTTAACATATTACACTGCGTGTTATAGTGTCGCGATAAGAAACTTGTGCTAAAATATTTAAAAAACACATGACAGACATCTCGAATTTTTGTTAATTAATAAAACTTCTATATGAGCATTTATATCCGCAATTCTTGCATCTCGTCGTTATAAATTGTTTCATTTATGTGCAGATGGACACATTAAGGATTTTATTACAAGTAATGTAATGCATCCATGAAATCATCTGCGACAAAAATATGTTAGTAAAATGAACGGAAATGATAGCTACTTAAATTTATTTAATTAAGAACATTTTACATTTTAACACACACAGGAACATCATACGACGTATACTACACGTATTATTTTTCAGATATATATTAACGATATACCGACCTATCTAGAATTTTACCCAAGAACTATGTCATCGAAAACTAAAAGCTATAATATCATCCTCAACGTAATATAAATGCTAATGCAAATGTGTCGTAAATGCTAATCCTCGCAATAATTTTAAATAGCGCACTTTTCATCTAGACTTAAAATACACAGTATTCGAAAAATAATGATATATGACTATAATCCTTTAAGCTACAATTTGCAACAAAAGTAAAAATAAAATTTAATTGACATTTCAGATATTTTATATAAACACGTTTATATAAAATTTCTCAATTCTGCAAAAATTAATTTGTTCATGAAAATATTTATTAACATTTTATCTATTAGTATTATACTATTTTATTCTATTATATTATTTTATCTGGTAAATATAATATATGTAATTTTATTGTTCTACAAATCTAGCTCACTTTTCGAAAATAGGTCTCACGTACGAAAATCATTTTAAATCGATCGAAGGGCACGAGAATGGGTGCATTTTCGCGCGCGTGAATTCGCGCGGGAAGGGTGGGCGTCACGATAGGTAGTTGGATAGTGGGTGCGCTTTTCCTCGTATTCAGCCGACCGCAATCAACAGTTCCGGCGGCCAAGTAAGCGGCCTTGCGCGTATGTGTACCGCACGCATGCACGCATACACACGCACCTATCTATAGTTAACTCAGATTCAGTTCGTGCCGTTAGCTAAGCGTGACGACCGGTGCCACATCCATGGCGCTTCTAACCGTCGCAGTTCACGTGTACCTTTAGGCGCATATACGCTGTCCGCGTGGACACTCGTATGTGCGGACACGCAAAGATAGGGTGAGCTCGTTCGCCCACCGTGTTCTCTTTCACCGACATCAGTCGCGCGACACAGTCACGGACGCACGGTAAACACTTACCAGGTAGCCTCCCACGCGTCTACGTGCACATTGTGACATATATTTGGCGATTATCCGCCGCTCGCCCACTCGCTCGGCGACAGGCGGAATACTCGCGCGATGACTATTCAGGGGGAGTCGTGGCGACAGGATGGTTTCGCGAAAGTGGAGGGTATACGTCAGGCACCCCAGAAGCGTACGGTGGGGGAGGGGACGGGCGGAGGAGGGGAGGGGTGTGAGTATGCCACACGTAGGTGGGCACCCAAAGGGAAACGAGCCAGGGGGTGGTATAAATTATACCGTTCAATCGATTTGCTGTCAGAGGAGACCCTCCGCTGCCACTACTATTGCGAGGAAACTCATGCTGCTATTGCTGCTGTTGCTATTGCTACCCCGTTACTACCACCGTTGCTGCTGCTTCTGCTGCTGCTGCTGCTGGTGGTGCTGCTGCTGCTCTGCGGCTTGCTAGGGTGCATTTAGTCGAACGGACGCTCGAGCATCACGCATACAAGCGCACAGGTGCGCGTGTGCGCGCGCGCGCGTGCATAAGGTTGACATGCGTCCGCGAGGGAAAGGGTTTGTCACGGATACGAGGCCGATACGAAGGGCGGAGGCGCTACCCTCTAAAGGGTAGCGCTCTCTCTCTTCTTCCCTCTACCCCTTTCTCCTCTCGCTTTCTCGTTGGATCGAAAGGGGATTACGGTGGAGTTGGACTACCCTCGCGTGCATCATCGCGCGAACTTGCAACGATGATCGGCCGTGCATCGAGGCAGTCCCTCTTGGTGTATGTAGCCGCGTGGCTTTTATAGTATGCTTATATATACTCTACCAGGAGAGAGAAAATGAGAAAGAGAAGGAGAGAGAGAGAAATGATGCAGCTGAGAATTTTTTGTAGGTGAATTCTCGGGCGTACAGTACGTCGGCGCATTCTTGGAACGCGTGGGATGGACATAGGAGCGTCACGTACTCGGCGAAGTCTCGCGGTTTCGTTTCAGTTCCTCGGAGAATAATCAATATAAGTTGATAATTAAATTGATTGGATTTTAATATCTTGCAAAACTTTCTTTATATAATTTATATGGATTTTTTATCTTTCAATGTGCGATAATTTTATATTAATCAATTACATAACTAATATATCCATCGCATTCTTCAACTTTTTAGAGATTTTTAGATTTAAGAAATTAATTTAATTTAAATTGTTTAAAAAATCAATTGATTAAATTTTCACTAGGTGTAAAGCAAAGAAAAATATTCAAGATAAATAGTATCTTTTAGAGAAGTTTTCTGTGAATATTTCTATTTTAAGATTCTCTACCTTGATTTATAATATATGCTTTAATTGCTAAATGGATAATTCATGTGAGAGAAAGGGGATATTCACGACGTGTACATAATGGCATAAGTGTGACAGATGCATAAATGACAATCACATAATTCGCTGATGTTCGGCAGGTCAGATTTTGCTATGAACGACTTGACGTAGGTTGAACGACAAAGCACATCAGTTGACTCAGATATCAAGCAACCTAATGTAGTTAGTATACCTGACACATCAGATGCGTAATTTAGATAATACATACAAGATATCGCGTACGCAAGCGGATAATTTACTCAACCTTGGTACAATATCTCGTATCTGAAAGATACTTTAGATTCTGACATGAATAATGACACACCTCAAAATTTATTGCTCAAAATTTCAAAATCATATTTTGATAGATCTATCAAAATTCAATTAATAATAATTATTTGTTGAATAAGGGCATTTTTTTAGAATTACCTTAATTATAAAATAGAAAGATATAAATTAATTATAAATTAGAAAGATATAAAACTTTAAAACTTTGCTATTTGTATGTGCACACATAAATCCATACATAAATATGTATACGCGCGTACAGTACGTATATATATACATACACACACACATATTCTACAGCATCTTCTTAAAAAATTTTCTTTTTTTGTAAATTAACTTCTCTTTTAGATTCATCGTAAATTCACACATATATTCCAAAGTTAATAAAAATGCACGATATGATGACGCATGATGCGAAAACGCTATACTCTTGAAAAGCTGACATACTGATATTGAAACGACAAAGATGAAAAACAAGTCCGATGAATCGCATTCGCGCGAGTGGCGCGCGCGAAGAGAGAAAGAGAGTTAATCGAACCGGCTCTGAGTTGGCCAGCAGGGGCTGAAAGGGGCGGTCTCGCGCGGGGGAGGGAAAAGTTTCGCGGCAACTTTCGTAATGTACGCCGGATAGTTATACAAAATTGAACGTGGAGGACGGGCAGAAAGGGCGAGAGGGAGGAAGGGAAGGAGGACGCCCGACGAGGCAACAACGCAACACTCCGGGCAATGTGCCGTGTCTGCCGTTGGGGATGGGATGGAAGGAGTTTGGAGTGCCGTAGAAGGCAGGAAAGGCGGCAGTAGGTACGACAAGGGTATACGGGACGCGGGGGAGGCAGGGTGAGTTGCAGGTGGTCGGGGGCAAGCGAAAGATGAGCGAGGGTGTGAGTCCAGAAAAGAGGGTTGGGTCCCCGAGTCCTCGGTAACTCACCCTCCAACGTAGAGAGCATCGCCAGAACTCCGATCCGCCCTCTCGTTCGCTCCACTAAAGCTCGCTGCCTCTTTCTCTCTCTCTCTCTCTCTCTCTCTCTCTCTCTCTCTCTCTCTCTCTCTCTCTCTCTCTCTCTCTCTCTCTCTCTCTCTCTCTCTCTCTCTCTCTCTCTCTCTCTCTCTCTCTCACTCTCCCTCTCTTTCTCTCATCCTCTCGTTCTTCCTTTCACTCTCTCCCTCCTTCTTTCATTCCAGCCTTACGAGCGCAATCCCATCCTACCGCCCTCGTCGCCAACATCGTACCTTCCAACGCTCTCGCTTGGCTTCAGGGACGCACGACGTTGCTGTAAAATTCCAAAATCCAAGGAAGGTTGTACGCTTCCAACAGCGCTACCATCTCCGGTATCCCTCTCCTCCCGCCCCACGATCTCCTTCATCCTGCCCACGCTCCTTCTGCAAGGAGCGGCAATGAGAGGTTGGATCGTGGCGCAACTTTTCTACCGAAGTCCCGAAGGTTAAGCGTCCTTTCCTGAAAATTCCAGGAATCTTTGAGAACCCGGTGAGAGGAGGAAGGAATAACGTGAATAGAAGTACCGGGGCAATTACTTCAGATATTAATAATTTTGCGACCGTAGAAACGTAACACCGACGTCGTCGAGGGTGGTCTCTTACGCTTCTCTCGGGATGGACATTTCTTCGGCATGCCCTCGTTAACGCGCAGTGAAATATTGCGCTGCGACACCGAGACTTGTTCTTCGTTCGCATCTCGCGTTTCTCTTTTCTTTATCGTTCAGTCTTCGGATGGCTTCGCACTGTTTTATTCGAGCTTCGAGCTAGTTAAAGCTCGGAAATGAAAATTAGGAATCGATTTTGTCGTTGCTACCAATTATACTGTCCTTCGTGCGCGATAACACGTGTTTTATTTTAGGTTTGTAAACTTATAAAAGAATAAATAATAAAAAGAATAAGAATAGTAAATAGTAAAAATATTTTAAAGCGAATTAAAAATTACTTGATTTTAATCATCATTTACAAAATTGAAATCCAAAACTTGGAAATCTACATATATGTATATATTATATTAAACATACATATTTTAATGACATAAGATACTTTATTTTAACATTATTATTTTATGATAATATCATTATTCTTGTATATAATTCAAATATTGATTAATTTTTATTTCTTGACAAAAATTTAATTTTTATTTTTAAATATCTCCGGCTTAAATTCTTGTAATAATATTCTCCGGAAAAATACAACTCTTGAACACATTTTCACATACATAAACTAATAGTCAAATTGTTTGGTCTCTTTGAAACTAATTTGCTTGGAATTTGCACGTCTTCCCCCGTAAACATACAATGCAAACGCGTGCAAAGTTAATTCTATCGTCGCAATGTAACATTATCTCTACAATGCGGCGGTGGTATTCGCGCGGGAGTGGTTCGTTCCTATCTATTTTAGCCAAACTACGACAATAGGCCAACCAGCGGAGCGTCTCGCCTAAGCGCCCCGCTGCATTAATCTCCATCCTCGTATCCGGGCGCATAATCACCGTCCATTATCGAGACCGACGTTCACCGCAAAATAATTCTACGAGCATAAAGACGACGACATTACCCGTTTGAACCAAAGCGGCCGTCTTTCTCGTCATCGATCGGTAAACTCGACGATGAGATCGCTACACCTTTTTGCGGTAACAAAGCCAACGGGACGTAAGAACGACGAAGCGACCCCGAAGAAGAAGTCTTTCAACGACCAGGGGTGGACGCGGGAAAGTTTTCAGCAAGCTCGAAGGATAATTAAGGCGGCCCTGCCGAGCGACCTCGAAAGTCTCCTCGGCCCCTGGCTACTACTACGTGGCGTACAGGGTGGCGAGTGAGTCCGTTACTCTCTTTCTCCCCCTCGTCTATTCGTTACCCTTCCGCCACTCTCTCTTGCCGCAGTCCGCCCTTTCCGCCCAACCAACCAACCATCCACCCATCCACCCACCGTCGTCCTCGTACCATCGTTCCTCCTCGGCCTCGCCACCTCAAACCACCCTCTTCTCACCCTTCTCATCCCCCGACCCCTTGCAAGCACACTCACACTGAAGCTCCGCACCCGACCTAAGGGTTGAAACCACCCTCCATTTCCAGTGGTAGCGAAGGCAGAGGCAAGCAGACTCTCCTCTGCCTGGCAGACTGGCAGGCTGGCTGGCAGGGGATGTGCACGTCACCGTCTTACACTATCGTCCCGAACAAACACCCTCGCCCGGCTCCGCTACGACGTCGTACCACCGACGTCGTTTCCCTCATCCTCGCCTCGCCTCCTCTCACCGCCGCCCTCGCTCCCCGCCGCCTACACTTTCCACCCTGGGCCAACCTTCGAGCATCCTGCAAAGCACGTCTCCACGTGCACGTCACGGGACGTGTAGGTCGTCTCTCGGAGACGATCTACTCGGTCTTCCTCCAAGCGAGAGACGGAAGAGAACGATGAAGAAAGGATAGATGGAGAGGGAAAGAGAGAGAAATTGTAGAAGGAGACAGAAACAGAGTTAAAGGAGTAGAGATGGAAGTCGAGGGTGCAGTCGAACGGCAGGAAAGATCTCCCAGCACCGTCTCGAGGATAAGGGATGTTTCCGGCGCTTGAGAAGCATCGCCGAGGGAACGCTGGTACTTTTAGTGCGCACACCAAAGCTCTCCTCTCTCTTTCTCTTATTCGTAGTTTTCCACCACGAACATATCGATTCTTACATAGGGGATGTTTTCCCAAGACGGAAAGTTATGCCGCGAGAAAAAGCGAGAGGAACCAGGAACGCGGCTGACCTAGGCAGAATGTGATTTGAGGGGAGAACCGGTACCGTCCTCCCCTCTCTTCCTAAAAGGTTGGCTTCGATGGTCAGAGATTGTACGAAGTTGTTTTCGGCAATACCGCAATAGTTTTCTGTCCTTGCGGAAAGTCATCTCACGAATTGAACTCTTATGCGATTCCATCGTAATCATGTAAATTGTATTGATTCACCAAAATTGAAGTACGTCTCCCAAAAGCAACTTGTAAATAATAACGTGTATATTTGTTTCAATATTATCCGAAATTATTATATTAAATTGTTGTACACTTTACTTTTGTTCGAATTTTGTTACCATTCATTATGAAAGAAATACGCATTTACATTAAACATAAATTATGGATTTGAAAATAAAAATAACAAAAATCCTAATTATCAAATTAAATTAAACTTTTAATAAGTATTTGGATTTAGAGGCATAAAAAACTATCTTGACTTTTCTATTGTATTTAAAACCTCTAATTTATATTCAAATTTATATTATTTTCTCGTCTTTTACATATCAATTTAAAAAAATGTATATATAATTACAATATAAAAACTGCATAATCATAAAAAATCATATTTAACAAAACATAGCATGCCGCTACACATAAAGCCGTGTTTTACCCTCGTGGAGCACGAACCAAATTGGCGGCATTCACTTTTACAAACCACGCAAGGCTAGCAACCTCTCTAAAATTATTAAGTGCCCATACACAACAAATAGGCCCCTCTCTCTTTTATATCGTATATCGGTTGATCTCTCAACAACGGCCGGAAAGCCGAATGTCGACGATAAGCAGGGTGATTTTAATTCCGTCAGTCGCGATCTCTCGTCCTAATTTTACGAATGCTCTCCACTAGCTAAAACCGCGTACACGTGTGAGCGCTTGATATTTAAGGCTGTCGCTGAAACACACTCTGGAAAGGAAGGAACGACCCTTGTTTGCCACCTCGTTCCGCGTATTTATGGCTGGATGTAGTTTGCGCCAAGCCTTAGATCCATCCCCAACTTCACCACGCACGTCTCTCTTCTCGTCATCCGCAATTCTTAAATCTACTTTCTTACTTGTAAACCTGCGAATCACGCACACATACATTCAGAAAGTCGTAAGGATGAACCATGCGCAGTAATATACATGCGCGCGAAATTAATTGATTAGAATAGATTAATGCAATTTGCACAATCACTGATTTTTCAATCGCAAAATATGCGATTAATTTTGTGAAATTATATATGTTAGCAAAGTATAAATGTGTAAATTTTAATTTATTTGATTATGATTATTCAGTTGCCTTATATATATAAAGGATGTTTCACATAAAGTGTTATATAATATTTTTTTTTAAACTTTACAAAAAAGTTTTCAGACAAAATTGATAGTTTTGAGAAAGAAAAGAGTTGATATAATTTTGAATTTTAAGTCAGATCGTTTTTCAAGATTATGTAAAGATCAATCTAGTTTTTTTAAATAGAAACCTTAATTTTTTATACAAATCGATTTCTCGCAATATTCGGCGTAAAAAGTTATAAGGATGGGATAGCCAAAAATCGAATAGTTTATGAAATATTTTATCTTAATTCGATATATATATAATTTTTCATAAACTACGAAATATCTCGTAAAATATTTATTTTTGGATTATCCTGCCTCAATATTTTTATGTAAAATAATAAGAGGAATCAATTGGTATAAAGAAACATACAGTTATTTTTAAGAAAAAATATGCAGCTATTCGTTGCAAATTTATTATTTATATTATTCGAGACGCAAATTCTAAGTCTTAGTTATCAAAGAGAAGAATATATAGATTTTTTTAAATTAAACAAATAAAATTTTTAATGTGAAGCCGCCGATTTCGTCACTTTGTCCGGATATCTCGCGATTAATGCTCTTAAGGATCGTTCTCGTTTGTGTTGCGTTCTTTAGTGTTATTTTGCGTTGCTTTTCGCGATGTCATTCTCATGTTTCGTACTGAGCGATCGACGGGCAAGGCGGTTCATCCGCACCATTGCTACAGTTTTTCGACTTCTTCGGGATGGCCAGTCACTGCGTTCGTGTCGTTGTCATTTATCCGTATTTTTGATACCGCTACGTTTTGTATCCGCGTTTTTATATTATGTCTTAATGTGTTCGTGTGTGAAAATTCACATTGGCGCCACCGGCACGAAAACTCGCACTTTTTTACGCAAATCATGCTTGTACACGATCCAATGAATAAAATCTGCGAGAAACGATTTCGAATTGTGACATCCTTTAACCCTGCTACGAACGCCTCGCGATATATCGAACGTTGTCACGCAGATCGAGAGCGAGAGTATATGCGGAAAATTATTTCACATCACATTTTATTACGAGAACGCATCGTTCTATCCCTTTTCCTCGTCCCATCGGACTCGCCGTCCGAAAATCGATTCATCTCGCTCGCGCTCGATCGTTGCCGCGCACGTCGATGCCCCGTGGGCTGTAGTCCTCGCGTAACTCTGTCGAATAATAAATAAGATATGTACATTGTATTTTTCTGTCTTTATATATCTCTTTTCTTTTAATATATTACATGTTTTTCATATTATGATCTTGATTATGATTTTTAATGGTTCTCGACTCCTCACCTCCTTTCCTAATGAACCAACCCCTCTATCATTTAGTGATTATTGAGCTACCGAGCTAATTACCGTCGCCTCCTCGTTTCCGTCTTTTTTCCGTCTTTTTTTCCACGTTGTCGCATGCTTTAGTGTGGTACGACTCTCCGTACCTGGTGCCCAACATTTTCCGGATTTTCGTGATTACTTTTCGGAGGCGTGGAATCGCGGATCGCGCCAAAGGTGTGTCGTATAACCAGCCGCGCCTTATTGCCCCATTTGGTTAAGGGAATAATTGCATGATCACAATATATATATAGAGGGAGAGAGAGAAAGAGAGTGTATATGTGTAAAACAATTTATATATTAATAAAAATTTAGTTAATAATAAAATTTACAAGTGTATTCTTTGATCAATTTACAGTCAATTTAATCAAAATAAATTTCATAAATTTTGTCCATATTTTTCGAATACATTTTATATTTTATATACGATTTTAGAGAACACAATTTCAGTTTTTATAGATTACTATTAAATAATAAAATTTACGAGCATATTCTTTGACTAATTTACAGTCAATTTAATCTTAATCAATTTTATAAATGTTATCCACCTCTTTCAAATATTTCTTCAAATATATTTTACAAACAATTTCAGTTTTTTAATAGATAAATAAATAAACTGAATATATTATATAGGATGCCGCTGAATTATCGCGTGAAGTTTTTGTCAGTTCGACAGACTGCAACTATTTAAATCTTGCTCCGATAAGACGTGAGAGTTTGAAAACTCTTGCAGTTTTCTAACGGGTGAATCCATACTTTAAAACATTTACCGTGCCCACCCGCTTTCCACGCGCGACTTCTTTAATCCTTGCTATAATATCAGACATTTCTCGATGAACGCGAAGAAGTTTTCCCACTTGAGATTCTTGTTAGTCCCAGCTCGCGACATTGCGACATCGGCTCCAAGTTTTCCCTTCCTTCATTCATTTTCTTTTTCAACTACCCGTTCAGGTGTCAAGATATCCCACGAAATGCTTGGCTTGATATCGTTGAAGAAAAGCATTATTAGAAATGTAAAAATCTTGATACGAAAAATATATATATTGGAATAAAATATCGCGTTTTAAATATTAAATTAATTCAATAACAGTAAATATAAATTAATCTTTCACTCGGAATAGTTTATATATAATATTATTTGCGTTCTCTCTTTGTTTCTCTCTCTTCGACGTCACATATGTAATAAATTATATGATATTTTTATATTTCATTAAATATCATTCATTTTTTCTCTCAAATTTTTACTAAATTTAATATATTTAGCATCATTGTAAAAGAAATTTTTTATTAATGAGATTAGAAGTAATTCTTTGATTAATCTCATGCATATGACAAATTATTGTAAAAATAAAATGCTTTTTGAGAGAAATAAAATATAGATTTTTACGAATACGAGAAAATAGATTTATCCCATACGCAATATTATGATGAATACGCGACGGTTGTAACAATAGATTAAATAACACATAATAAAACACGATGTATTCCCACGCGATGGTACTCGTAGTATACATATAAGTATTATACATAATATGAGAAAAGAAATCGAGAACTTTATTGGTCGCGCCATCCTTAATAATTTCACACTTGAGAAAGAAATGAACAGCCTATTCATAATCCTTTTCCTCTCCTGCGACTTCCCTCGCTGCGTATACCACCCCCGCATTGACTTTCCCCTGTATACCACTCTCATAGCAAAATCCCGCCAGAAGCTATCCGTCCCCCCATCATCTACCGTGCTATCCCCTATGTGACGCAGGCGGGGTGCTCATTCATTTAATTTCAGTCATTGCCGGCAGTCGCACCCCCCTGTCGTGCGACCGACAAAAAATAATTAGTGAAGCCTTACACCCCCGTGGCACCTCGTTTCTTCCCTCCCCTGTAGGCTTCAACCCCCGACGACTGCGATGACGACGGCGACGGCGGCGACGGCGACGACGACGACGACGACGGCTCGACGCCCCCTTTCAACCCCACGGGTACGTACCTTGCGCTCGTATTCTCTCTCGCTCTCCTCTACCCCTTCCCCGCGCCCCCGTTTCCCTGCCAACCCAACCAACCAACGAATCACCCTCCTGTCCCCTTACCAACTCTCCCGAACAGCAGCAGCAGCAGCCGCCACTACTACCATTCTACCGCCAAAACCCTAGCTCAGTCAGGCACCCGCCCTCCTCTCTGCCCTCCCCAGCCCATCCCCTCGCCCTCGAAGCGGCCTCGGGCGGGATGATTCAGGCGCCAGTAGGGCGCACCCACCTTCAGCGGGTGGTTGGCGTTGGGGTGAGTCGAAGCGCCGGATGGAGGTAGCGGTGAGGGCGGGTTGGCGGGGGCGGGAGCGAGTGCGCGGGAACGGTAGAGCACGGGTATAGAGTAGAGAGAAGGGTGGGATGAGTAGGTGGGTGTCAGGGGGGTCTTAGGGTGGGTGAGATTGGGCGGGGGGGAGGGAGGGATAGAGAGAACAGAGTATGTCGGGGGACTGCGGTGGTACAGCGAAGCGAGGAGTGCGGAAGGGGAGAGTGAGAGCGAGCACGCAGGGGGTGGTTAGAGGGCGGGGGGACGAGAGTGAGCTGCCAGAAGGTGGATTGAGAGTGCGGTGGAACGGGGCGAACGTAGTGCTAGGGGGTTGGGAGAGGCCGAGGGAGAGATACGCGCACACGGGAGGGTGGTTTTCCACGGCTGAGATATAGGCACCACCGACGCCGCGGTGGGTTATACCCTGGGCTAAGTAATACAAGGAAAAGTGCTACGTGAAGCTCTATCTTTCTCCAGATCCCCTCTCACCCTAACATCATCCCCGGTACTTTCTCCGTTCCTCTTGCTCACTCACGCCCTACCACACTCTCGCTCTATTTGTCTATCCTGCCGCCTTTCCTTCCTCGCCTGGTGGCTCTCTTCCCTTCGCTACGACTCCCTCGCTCGCTGCGCTTCATCCGCGTCTTGCACTCTCGCTTTATCTTCACCACCCTTTCACCCTTCGTCTCTGCCATCGGCGTGCATCGTAGCCTCAGCGCAGGTGCACGTCGCGAGATGCATCCTCGAGGGGAATAGGGTTGCTTTGTGCGGATAGGGTTAGCTTTGTTACGCTGACGGCTACGCGGAGAGTTAAGTAACGGATGAATATCGCTAGCTGCTTATTATCAAGTGACTCCGACGAGGATGATATTTTAGCGGACAAATGCATTTGTATCTCGACATTCGTACCTCGTGCCTCTTCTTGCGCGCCTCTTTTATATTATATACTTTAATATACTTCTCTCTCTCTTTCTACATAGTACACTTTTCATTCTAAATATATCATTATAATATTTAATTAATATGTAAAAATTTCATACATTAAATCACGCAAAGTAATAACGAAACTATTACATTATAGAATAATATAATTGATTTTCTCATTTCTATATTAATTTTGAGAATATAATATTGTCTTATTTATATTTACTTGCTTCGCACCTTTTATGTTTTAACCCTCTTAATCTTTGCTAGAGGAAAATTATTTAAGGGCATTACAAAAAAGTACCATAAAAACATTGAAATTAAATTGAATTGTATTATTCTTTAGTAGGATGGTGAAAAGTTGAGATGATAAGTAGAATGAACAACACGTGGATACGAAGATTGGCCTTGCCGCGTTAGGAAAAATACGAAGTAAGGAATGCGCCTTACATATGCGAAACACGTATTCGTACATATGCGCCAGTGGAGAATCGCGCTGCACCTTAAAGTCCGCGTTTCAATGGAACAATCTTTTTCCCGAAGGAAACGCCAGACATCGGAGGGTGTGCATGTAAATGGTTCGACTTTCCAGGAAAGGTTTGCGAAAAGTGTGGAAACGATAGTAGGACGAGTTTCAACACTTCGATTCGAACGTAGTGTATCCATCGGCGAAGAATCAACAATGAGAATATATAGTTAAACCACAAAGTTCATATACATCTTATACGCGACTATTCTATATCATTTCACGGATATACATTTAACTTTCACCTATTTTGCAAACGTATAGAAACCGTGTAAATATTTCGATGTATACACGATGTATAGTAAATTATTAAGTACGTTCAACTGAAATACAGACAAAGACTTTTATAGAACAATGACTCTAGTCCATCATAGTTTTAGTTGAACGTATCTAATAGATACATATTTGCACAATAGTTTAACTTGGCAATTTATTGAAATACATTTCTATGTTATATACATATCTAAAATCTAGAATTTTTTACTTATGAAATCTGGAATTTTAAATCGAGATATCAATTTTATTAAGTGAGTAAGGATGTAAATAATTCGATAATCTAATTTAAAAAGTCGGCGACTCACGGAATCGTTTCATTTAAAATAAATCATTATCAGTTATCTGATATCTTATTCAATATATTTAATAAAAGATTAAGAGCATTGCATAATGGTATTCTAATTAATAAAGATTTCATTTCAATCTAAATTATTTAATCCATTTTTCAATTATATTATATTTTTATCTTCTAAAATTATACTCTATATTAAACTTTTTTTCTTATAAAATTAAAAAAATAAGTTTTTCATATAACTGAGAAAAAATGACGAATATATTTTATTAATTAAAGTAACGAATAAGATTTTTCGTTATCAACAGACAAAGATAATGTATCCATTAGCATCTATATGATGTCAGATGAAAGATCTTTCTACATCTAGTCTCTGACAGCATTTTGCTTTCAACACGAAATCATCTATGTATGTGAAGTCGACATATGCGCGTCAGTGGATAAAAATATGGCTTCGGTTCTTAATAAATATGGTTTCTCTTCGTGGTAGAAGACATTATAAATAATAGTATTAAGAGTGTTTCTAACCTTTTTACGTGTGTAAGCGCCTCTTAGCCTTCATGAATATGGATATGTAATTGTTGCATATGTTACCTTTATTTTACTGCTTCAACAAGTTTGCTCTTTTCGTTCTTTAAATTATTGTCCAGTAATTGTCCAAAAGTTCTAAGAAAATTAAATAAAGAGAGACAGGAAAATTATTTTTCTACAAATAGCGAAAAATCTTGTAAAATAAAAAACGTGAACATAATATTCTTAACAAATTTTGTTTATCTCATGCGCTTTCAAATAAATAACCAGCGAGCAACAGGGGAAGCGCTTAATTCCTAATGGATTGGTTTTTTTCAGCAACGGTTCGCGCGATTCCCGCCGCGATTTCAATTAATCTCTCCCAACGGAGAGTATCGATACAGCCTCGCGTGTCGTTCCCGTTCTCTCGCTCTCTGTCTCTTTCCCTCTTCGCGACACAAACTTTCGCGGAGTGCCGAAGTTTCGGATAAGCTGGCGCGTTTGTCAAACGGGAAAGTGCGAAATTGTGCGTCGTCCTGTAAACCCGGCGGGTCGCTTCTCGCGGCACGAAATTAGCGAGAGTGAAAAGTAAAGGCACCCTCCCCCCTGGTGCCGCTAATGCCCCGACGCTCCGAAGGGTGCGCATTCCTTCGTGCCGGGGGTAGCCAAGATAAATTACATAACATAAGTGAGCGTCGCGAGAGAAAGAACGAGTCCGCCGGAGGGGCGAAACGAAGAATAAAGCGGTGTGCAAACAGTCTGCCTTGCGAAATCTACTTGTCCTGAGGACAATTGCTCTCGAAAAAAGGAGTAACACGTTTGTTTAAATGCCTATCCTCCGGTGATATCTCGAAAAGTTTTTGCCACTTATAAACTTGCATCATAAAATCAATAATATTCAATTCCTGTTGCGATAATTTTTATTTATAGATTTAATATGATTTATATGATTTAAAATTTGACAAATGATATAGCATGATAGATGATTTTTGACCAAGTTTTGGAAATAAAGATACTTTCAAAAAAATATAAGCAAAATAATAATCAGTTTTGAGTAATCAAAATAAATTTTCTCCACAAGAAATTACTATTACCTGATAGTGGCATAGTATAGTAAAAAAACATTACATGTTTAAGAAAGCAAAAATTTTTAGTTACATCGCAAGTGTAATCTTTTACCTCTCGAAAAAAAATTCGGTCTTAGATAGAAACACGGAGGAGACAATTAGTTTCGGGGTGACATTGTTTCCGCTAATAATGCGTAACATGCGGTCGAAGAAGAAAATAAAGCGCCAACAATGCGCAACGCGCGAGAGTGGCGGTCCCTTTCGTAAAGTGTACGAGGGGTTGGCGATTCATCCCTTCATTATTCGAGAATTAGTAACCCCGTTTCGATCTTTCTCCCCCTCCTCCGACTCACCTCCTTCTCCTCCCTACCATCCGCTCCCTTTCTTGCCGCACTCTGACCCCTTTATCTCGATGTTCGTGACTGCCTTTTCCGTCGTTGCATTGTTCGAAACGACGTTAATGGGGGTAAACGTTAAACCGATTTCAACGGCGGCCACGTGCTTTCGTATATTTCGAAATGTCTTGCTGTATATCACAGGTATCAACCGCACTATCTTCCTCGCGACGAGACGAAAATAGATACCTGTTTTTAGGCGATGGCATATTTCGCGTTCGTAGCTCATTTAATAAGACTCGCGGGAAGACAAAACTAAAATAATCTGCATAATGACAGGTTTCTATTTTTATAGAGATTCAGAATTAACTGCTGTCTCATTTAATTGCAAAAATTTCATGCGAGATATTTATTTAATATAGACACGATTTTTAATAATCAAAAATTATTACGACTTTATATATATATTCTCAAAAAAGAGATATATTGATGAATAAGAAAGGACATATTTTCATATTGTCTTTGATTAGAATATCAAACCTTATTACGAAGATATTGTACACTGAAAAAGTTACTTGATAAAATAAAAGATCGATTATTTATCCGCTGAGAAAAGATTATTCCTATATATTTATCTCTATATATTCTATATATATATATATATATATATATATATATATATATATAGAATATATAGAGATAAATATATAGGAATAATCTTTTCTCAGCGGATAAATAATCGATCTTTTATTTTATCAAGTAACTTTTTCAGTGTACAATATCTTCGTAATAAGGTTTGATATTCTAATCAAAGACAATATGAAAATATGTCCTTTCTTATTCATCAATATATCTCTTTTTTGAGAATCATACTATATAGAATATTTAAATTCAATATTTTAAAGACGTATGAATGTTCAGAAGAACTCTGTCAGTCGCGATGCGATCAAAAATTAATGAAAAAATGATCTGTTTTAAAAAGATATCAATCAACCTCTTAAATTCTTGTCATCGAGCTCAACGTGAGAAATAACTCGGAGACAATTTAACAAGATGATCCGAAAAAACCATCGCGACAAAAATGCGAAATAAGACATAGATGTCAGAAGTAGAGGATTTGTATTAACCCGATTTGTGTATCCGATATTTTCCCGATACTTTTTAATCACGTCTGCGCGGCAGATGGCCAGGTGACATTTACAAAACACGATTCGAAGTCTATCTATAAAGCACATCTTGTTACTAGTCTTGTAATATATTCATGACTTTCCCGTCGCTACCCGTGGAAATTCACAATTTACAAGGTTGCAATATCATTTCCAACAAAAACTGTCGCTTTTTGTTATGAACTTTTATAGTATCCATATTTGCAAAATAGTAATTTGTAAGAACTCGCTATTATATAAATTAAGTTCGAGATAAATCTTTCGGTTATTTTTAACATTGTCGAAATTCTAATTTTCAAAAAGACAACATGCTTATTTTATAATTCGACATATCTTTCTATGCACTAAAAATGAAATATGCTATATTTTTTATTCTTCTTTTTTATTTCCGTTAATTTCCTAAATTTAAATTGTAGGTCAGATGTGTCAAGAATGCCAATTACTTTAATAGATATTTGATTATTTACGACGTTACGATTTAAATCGCGTATCGAATGCGCATGTTTACATTCGCGCATCCTGTTAAAGAGTAAAACAAAGCCGCAAATCTAAAAGATCGAAAGATGCGAAACAGGTTTCCCGATTTGATCTCCTTAAATCCCAATAAACTTCCTCGCTAACTGTATCTATCCTCGCGCTCGACATGTGCACGTCTGTCCGCTATATCCCATAACCTACATCGCGTTCATTGGTTCCCGGTCAATATCGCTCGCTATCGGCCTGCTCATTGTCGCTCGCGAATGCCAATTACGGTAACCGCAAGCGATCACCGAGATCAATGTCGTTGCGTAACGCAACGTCACGTCAACGTGCGCTCAGTACACACACGTACACCCTTGCAAATTATTTATTTAAAGTTAAACAAGCCAGAGTACCGCAGAACTATGAGCATTTACGCGCGCGCGCGCGCGAGAGAGAGAGCACACAGAAATCCACACATACAGAGGGCCCATACACATGCAGCACCGGAGAGAAAGGCCGACACCTCGGCGCCAAACTCACCCTCCTGAGAGACTCCACAGACTCACCTCCATCCCCCGTCGCGTCCCGCGCTCTCCTCCAAGCTTCAACCACCCGTCCCCTCCTGTTCCGCGCGCGCGAGGCATCCCAATCGCAGCCCCCGTTTCGCAAACCCACACCCTTCATACTCCCCGGTATCCTCCGACCTCTCCCTTTCTCACCCTCGTTCTCTACCTTCTCTCCGTTCTCTCTAACCGTGGCAGCTCTCTCCTACACCACTCGTCTCGACCCGACCCATTCCCGCCCCCGCGCGCCACTTCGTCCACCAACCTACAACTCCTACGTACCGGAGCGACCCTCGAGCTATCTCCAAAATCATCCCTTACATTCTAGAGCTCGGCATGGTATCCTCCTCCTCCTCCGTAGAGGATAGAGCCGCAGTCGGACGTCGGGAGAACACGGGGAGGACTTGCTGCTGCTACTACTGCTGCTGCTACGAGGGCACGACGGGATGGCGGCTCGGAATGAGGGTAGACGCTCCGGGATATAGGTAGGTTTCGTCGGATACAACGAGAAAATAAGAGATCTTCCCGCACGACTCGCGATACGAATTGCAATAGCCGACGATGGCGCTGACGAGCCATCCGAGTCTTCTCCCCATTTTCACCCCTTGCGACCGCGGGGCGCACAGCGATTTTACCGAATTTCGAGCCTCGTCAAAGATCGTGCCTCATATAGATTTATTCTATAAATATTCAACGCGTGCATTGCAATGATATTCCTGAAATGATAAGAAAATAGGGATTTTTAATTATTTTGATTATAAATAATTGTATCGCTGATTCTTTGTGTAATATAATTAAATATTATACGCTTTTATGAGACACACGAGGGAGTATCTTGATATATGTTATAAACTATTATATTTCATATTCTTTGTAAAAAATTTCTTGAATTACGAAAAGACTGATTTAATCTGAACCGCGCATTGTTTTTATCGTTATATCATAACTGAAACTTCGTTATTGAGTTGTAACGCGGAAAGTTTTAGTAGATTCGCTTGAATTTCGGTCAGCGTTCGTTAAGTTATCGCGTGCTAAAGTCGTAGTAGAAAAGCGTAATGCGAAAGCTCGAGTCTAAGCTCGCAAATGACCGTACAATATAGTTCTGTTTGTTCGACGCAGCTGCAATCGATATCGACGATCCTCGAGATGTTCTTCGCAAATTCTCGAAAACACCATGGTGATATTCTGGGGGGCGGAATGGCCAAAACTGCGAAACGTCAATTGCCGCGTGCTCATTTCCTGCTCCTCCTTTGAGGTATTTCAGAAAAATAAGATATCGTTTGCGAATCATCTGTTGCCAATACAGATGCGATATTATTTTAAATGATTGGCATTGCATAACATCAATTTGAATTGAAAAAATCATTCTTACAATTATACCTCGCACTTTTGAAATACGAAAGAGTCATCGTTTCTAATCGGTTTTCCGCATTCAAAGAGAAGGAAAGAAGTTGTTTCCAATGCATTGCGATCACCGCGAATATCATCGACATTTGTTAATGCATCACAGAACATCGCGATGCAATAATTCCATCACTTATCTTTTCATATGCACGATCGATTTGAAATCGCGTCGCACGCAAAACTCTTCCGGCTCTCGCCGTCTATGGAAACCTTTTTTCTCTTTTTTTATCGGAATCCCTGAAGGACAATGGACGTCACATACATCGCGCAAGCCAGCGAGGGTGAAATGTTAAATCGCCGTTCGATCGAGTTAAGCCCCCGGTAATATCGCCACTGCGGGCCGCAAGGGACCGCGCGGGGGATGCCTTAATCGGCCGACCCCGGTCCATCGAAAACGAGAGTTACGGGGACGCGATGTACGGCGAGTATATTGCGAGACAATGGCGTGCTCTCTTTCGCGAGCCGTCGCGACGCATCGACGGATTGCACGTACGTGCGCACCGAAAGTATGACCGATCGTTGAAATCTCCGACGCGCTTCGACGTCGCTCGATCTCAATCCGAAATGACGAACCTATAGTCCATCTTTAATCGATAAAATTCATGAGAATAAACTAATGCGCAATTTTGAATAATATACAAATGTGTTTCAGCAGAAGCTTTTATACGGATAGAAAAAGACAGTTGAATAAAAATACGTAGTTTCTAAGTGTAAAATAAATCTTGCAGTAGATGCAAAATTTAAATATACATCGCAGACTTTTTTCCTATTTATTGTAAATTATTTTCTATTTATTGTACATTTGAACCCTTTTGAGAATAAAACGAAGAAATTTTAATGAACGTAAAAGTGTGTCCGAGTATGAAACATCTGATGAAATATCGCACGCTAATGCAGTTAGAATTTAGGACGTGCAGCTTAATATCATAACGTTCGTTGAAATCTCTCGTGCGATTTCCTTACTTCGCCGCCGGGCGTCCTGGTTGTCTATTTGCAGCGACGTGTCAGCTTCGTAAGTGGTACGGGTTCCTCAATGGTCTTTGCGAAACAATCGAAGCCAAGCCGGCGAACATCTCGGCGTAACAAAGACGACGAAAGTGGTTCGAGTCTATCTCTGAGGGAACGCAGCTTACGGCCATCGAGTCTAATGGGAGTTTCTCATCGCGTCAAACTCTACCAACGACTTATCTGCATCGAGTTGTCAGATCGCGATTCGCAACCTGATATAGAAGGTCGGACATTGGGAGCAAAGTAACTGAAAATCGATAAAATAAGACGAGCAATTTGCAGTGCGACGAAAAACAATTTACGGCAACTCGAAATAATATAATCATATAATATAATACTCTTTTCATATATGTTATATGTATATATTATGAGGGATTGTAATTTAATAATTACAGTATTAGGAATGATATAATTTAATAAGACACGAAAAGCAAATTTTGAAAGGAAAAGAATGGAAATTTAAAAAAAATTCTTTAATTAAACCAAATGCATTAATTTTTTCAATGCAATAGAAATGGGATGAATGGATTTTAGCGCAAGCAACAAAGTATAGATAGAAACGAGAGGAACAAACGCATGAACATCGCGTGAAAACCAAACTATTTATCGTGAACGCAAAAGACACGAGGCGGGAAATATAACGGAGCGGAGGTAGTAACGCGGAGAAACTCAGAGAGACAGAGAAAGAGACGTGAAAAAGGGTGAACGAGGGTCGGACACATATACACTGCCTTTCTAGAATTCTCGTTATCCGGTCGACCGGATAGGTGGTCGTAACCGACGGTAGCCACGAGATATCCGAAGAAAAACACGTTTCCAAGTCCGAATCGATAGCAACAATGCCGTGGCGAAGAGAGCGCAAGAGAGGCCTGGCTCTCCAGTGGAAGCGAAGCTTTAGGGTTTGCCGCCGGAGGGTTGAGGATTGAGGGAGCGTGAGAGAGAGAGAAGAAAAGGAGAACGGTAGAGTGAACACGTGAGGGAAGCAGAGGGTGAAAAGCAGAGAGGGAGAGCACCAGCTAGACTAGGAGGTGGGAGGCGGCAGCCTTATTGGAACCGGGGGGAGGAAGTCGAGTTTTCCTGAGGGCTGAGCAAGAGAGAAAGAGAAAGAAGGAGGGAGTAAGCGGAGAGAAAGGAAAGAGGAAACGAAGGAGATAGCTAGCTAGGGGAAACGTAGAAGTTGATGGAACGAGGTCGCTACAACGTTGGCAACAGCCGGATGAGTAAAGACTGCATTACCTATGGTACCTACCTCCTCTCCGAGAAACGATCCTCGCTTCACAGCGAGAGAGCAGGTGAGTCGTCGGGACGCCACCTCTTCTCTCCTTTGTTAAAGGCAACACGATCATTTCGTCCTCTTTGTTCGCGATATTAAAGTACGTCAGACGCCAAAGCGACTTCTATCTACCGAGAGAGTTGGAAAGGGAAGAGGGAAAAGGTGTCAATTTCGTTTCTTGTTCATGCACAGGATCGACCGTTACTTCTTGATGGAATCATCAATCGATCAAATTTTTCGAGTATTTCGAATATGTCGATTGCGTAATTTTCATACTGACTTTATTGTAATTTATAACGCGATAGGAGTCAACATATTCGAGAGCATCCTGTAGTTTCTTTTTTTATAAATTCCATAGATGGTATATATTCACACTATTCTATACAAGATGCGTCTCAAGTGCACACAATTTGTTATCGTGATATAACGCAATATTATGGGAGAAAGGGGAACTATTATCGATTCTTATAGTTTCTTCTAAAACACAGTGAATCAATTTTATGTGATAATACTAATAAGATAGTAAAGTAAACAAGCTAGGGATTGTAAAAATTGAAATACATCGGAAGAAGAAAGGAAAGAATTTTCTCTCTTGGATACGATGCAAATTACGTATGTATGCAAGAAATTCTCAAGTATTTCAATTTTATATATTTTCTCGTTTGGCTCTCGCGCGCAATTTAAATACACAATAATAATACAATATAATATATATAATACTTACATAATAAAAATAATTAATAATAATATGAGTAATAAGATAGCAGTCGTAAAAATAGTAATTATCTATGATCATTACAATAATGATAACACATTATACATGTGTATGCACGTAAAAAAATGCCGTGATATAAAAGAATGATCGCCATCAATTAACATAATCGCGTATTTTGTTCGGTTGCACGCACTATAATACAACAATTATGTACAAAATAATATATACATATATAGGTGTATATGTATATATGTATATGTATGTATATCCGACGACACTCTCGAGGGTTCTTAACCCTCGTCTACTTTCACGACGATTATCGAACTTCTAGTAAACATTTTTTTTGTGCAAGCACACTTTAAGGTCTATCGTGTTAGCGGTGTACGTCTTTTTACCACCGGCTAACGACACGCTATATCGTACAGCTACTTCGAGTAATATCGTACACGAGGCTAGGCTACGTACACAGTCAGATACGAAGTGGGTCTCGCTGCCCGAGGACCGTCTCGATGCGAGAAACAATCGCTTTATAATTGCAGTCGATTCATCTTACCTGTAATTCTATGAAGACGCAGATCGCTCTCCAAGTGATACTGCCTTTGGTATACAATCAATATCGAGTCCGGCGATTGCTGCCGTCAACAAATTATTTTATAAAAGCATCTAAATCAGTTACTTGTAATCAGTTATTTGTAATGTTCATAAATTAAAAGAAAAAAATCTTATTCGCTTTACATATATTTTTTTTATCCAAATAAATCTTAACTACCTTAACTAATATCGCGCACATTTGGAAGGAACAAAATAAATTCGAAATATTTTAGGATTAAAGCCCATTTTAAAGTAAAATTAAACAATGTTTTGTTTATAAAAAACTAAAAAAAATATTATATACTGATATAATGGCAACACTCACGTTTATAATTATTTCTAAACTTTGCCTGAAATAATATGTTCAATTACGTGGTCGCGCCGTGATATCATTAAATATCGCCGAATCGATCGCGTCAATAATACGATAATTAATACAATGTAGAGGAAACTGACGATAATATCGGATCGACCGATTTGGCGAAACGAAACTAAACGAAACAAGCCAATTTTGCTCGGCCCCGATCGATTTGGTGTACTTCCGTTGTATGTAATTACACGATAACATTATTACGATTACAAGATAAGTTGAGACACCAGATGCAGTCAGCGCTTCTCGCACCAATAAGATGTTATCCGATCGCGCATTAACCGACATTAATCTAGACTCCCCGAGATTGCGACTTTATATTAGACAAAAGGATGAGACACATGTCTTTATTCTTTAACGAACAGACGCTGCCCGAGAAAAATTTTAATCTTTCGAATATCAACGCTTATCTGTGAATGAATTTTAAATAAAATTCTATTAAAAAGTTTACCTGGCAATACTGACGGATAATATTTCATTATTTATTTACCGCTCTAATTTATGTAATTTATCTTTACGGTTTTTAACTCAAAAATTATTAAAGCCAGGAAAAGTACATGCTAAATTCAAAAAGAATTCATTATTCAGCTGGAGGGTATTATTCGCCCATTCTAGGACACGTTATAATTAGAGCGATTCGTCGCGCGCGATCGAATCCGCGAAATATGAAAGACAATTCGTCAGGTCGACAACGACGCCGGATGTCGAATTCATCGGATGACACCCGAAAACGAGAAATTGGATCTCCTTCTCACTCTTTCTCCCTCTCTCTCTCTTCTCTATCTCGTTGGTTCGTTGAATATTCAGGACCTTCGCGATGTCGCCGCGCGGACTGCTGCTTTTGCCTCGCCTGGATGGATCGATCGGAGTCGAGTCCGGCGGCGAAATATCGCGAGATCTGCTCTCCGCGTAACGGATCCCTAAATATCGGACATAGAGGAGGCGGCGCGCGAATCCCTGACACATCGACCCGTATTTCGACAGACTCGGGAATTATCCCGCTCGCTTGGTCCGTCGTCTATATCGGGCATCGACTGGCGTCGGACGCAAGCAAGCAACCGGCTCGATCGGATGAAATGTGTGACACGAGCGCGACAACAATAATCGATCCCTTCCGGTTCAATATGTAATTGCGTCCATCTATCGTTTCGCTGACGGAAGACGAGGCAAGGGCGAATCGCGTTCGCAACCGCACGTCAATCGGATACGCATTTAAGAACGAATTAAAGATGAAGGGAGATCTGTGATTGACATTTTGTACGAGAAATCTTATAACCGTTCGATTGCGATATAAGTACAAATAAAATAAATTTTAATACCTTTGTGCAAAATCAGACGTTCATTGTCTGACCTTAATAAGCGAGTTGATCTTTTTATCAGGAAACACTCAGCTGAAATGAATAATTGACGAGATTACGTTCAAGCAATCGGCATTATCGACGCGAAATAGTCCTGGTCGCAAAAATATCAATTTTTCATCTCGATTATAGTTTGGTAGCCTTCATTCATCTTTTAGGAAAGCCCTTAAACCAATTCACCAATTCTGTCAACAATCCTGCCTTCTTCGCGCCAATCAGTTTACAAATGATTCTCTCCTGTTTGGACTGACACTTCCGTGGCCATCATCATCGAGCCCGCGAGAGCATTTGTCGGCGTCGATGGCAGAACTAAAGGACTCGCGATCGATGGTCTCAGTCGCTCGGTGAGCGCCAGCATCACTTGGCAATGCAGGTTCTGAATAGTCGCTAGTAGATTGAGGTTTGTGTCGATCAAACTGGTGGCCGGCGAGTATCTCTCCTTCTCGGCGCTTTCCGTTTGCTCGACAAGCGGCGTCACAACGATCTTGGGCTCCGATATCTCAAACGTCTCCTTTCCTGAGTTAGCGGCGGCCTTGCTCTTCTCCGCCTGGAGTAGCCTTTGCTGATGCTTTAAGTACGAGGTCGTGATGGGGAGGCTATAGTCGATGGGCGTGTTCTTGGGATCCAGCCCGGGGCTCCAGGGTCTCGGCAACGGCTGGCTGGGTTGAGGCGAGGGCGTACGTCCCTCCGGCAACATCCGCTTCCTCTTCGACGATGCTGAGCTCCTCGAACTCGCTCGGTCCGATTCCGGCGTCCTTCTCGATTCCGGTAGAGCGTCCGAGTTGGCGAGAAAGCCACCGTTCGCTGGTTCTTTCTTCAGCAGGTTCGTGATACTCAGCGGATTGTACTTCTCGTCTTTGTCCTTTTCGAGTTTATCCGCCGTTGCAGCGACGCCGCCGTTCTTGTGCTGCTTCTGGTGCCTATAATTGTGCAAATTCTTCGCCTCTGACGGTGCGTGGTGGCTGCTATCGCGCGACTTGGAATTACTCTGCACCGTCGAGGACGACGATAACGACGAGGTCGCGATAGCGGCGTTGCTAGCACCGCGATTCGGGCTCAGCGGAGTTGGCGTCGACGCCAACGTCGTAGCCGTGGATTGCGACTGATTGGATAAGTTCGTCGGACTAGGCGTCCGCGGACGACGTTGGCATTCCGTGCAGCCCAGCAGAAATCGCGTTACCGCTTCTCGGGGTAGGAATGCATATGTCTCTGTAATCTGTAACAGAGAGAGAAAGAAGATCGCATTCTTTAGAACGGTTCAGACTTTGAAAAATATTCGGCTCTCGTTTATATAATCCATATCTTTTAATTAATTTTAACAAAATACCATACTATTATTTTAATTTTTTTACTTAGCATGGTATATAGAAAGACTTATTATATAAATGAAAGTAAAAACAAAATAAAAAAAATAAAATAAATAAATAAAAATTAAATAAATAAAAAAAATAAATAAAAAACACTTGCGGGGAAATAATTTTATGCAAAGAATTTTAAAATATAATTACAGGTGATGTTCTAGAGAAACCTTATTGTGTGGAATTGTATAGGTTTAATAAGTCGTTAAATGATACTGAAAGTGTAACAAAGATTCGGCGAGATCTATCGAGATAGCACGCATTGACTAGATTGCCGTTCTCTATGTCTAATTTCTCGTACATTGCTTAGCGACATTGTTACATTCAAATACCATCGGTCAGGCAATTAACCAATTCCATGTGACCAAAGCATCGCACCCATGTTCGCGCGATAATACGCAATTGCAATATTGTCAATTGACGTATTAATGTGCACGCGAATGGCCTTTCCCGCTCTCATCTCCGCGTATCGTCGTCACGTGGCGTCGTTTTACGCGCGACGCCCACCGGGGAAAATTCACAAGTCGGTATAACGGAACTTTTTGATGTCTTTTGCGAGAGGAGGCGTTCAGCCGGAGGGATGTTCTCCGCCTCTTAATAGGAAACGTTTCTCTCTAAGGAGATGGAGGGGGTGGCATAACTTAATCAACGAGGATGGCAGCCTCCGCCGGAGAATCGAGAAAACGGACGGAGGTTGATGTGTACGTGCGCGTGTAACTGCACGATTCCAAAGGGGTGGTAATTCAATAAGATTTATCCGAGACTTCATGACGAGGTCGCGAAATGAAAAAAAAAGAAGAAAGTCAAATAAGAGAAAAGCAGAGAAATCGAAACAACATACTTTTAGATTGATATGACACAACTTATCCAGTTGACCGATACTTCGATTTACATTTCAAAAGTTTGTTGTATCATGGTAATCGCAACGGAAGAGATAAATGCCTGCAATAACGTAATATATTTCCACAAAATGTTAACAATAATATAGTATATTGTATGTTATTGAAAAAAATCATGACTACTTTTACCTAACAAATATCAATTTTTTATCGAAAAATGTATTCAGATATAAAACAATGACAAATTATTGTAGACTATATATAATTATAAATTCAAAATTAAAGTATTCTTTCTTCATCTTTTTCATCCCTTATTCTACTTTTAGATCAAAATTTGACTTCATAATAAATAAACAGATATAAATGAATCTCGAATGTGATTAAGCCATTTTAAGTGAAATTCCAATAAGTTTGGCAGCCTTACGCGTTATTCTCGCGATATTACGAAAGGATTGATTTCCAACTTTGAGTGACAACTCGCGCGCGCGCATCGTAATACGTAACGTGCCGGACGGACGCGCTTTAAGGACGCGAACTGTCAAAGGTGAATTACGGCACTATGTACAGATCGGTCAACTCGCAACCCTCTTACTTCGTAATAACAGCCCAACTCGAAATACACCACTCTCGACGCAGCAGCAATAGCGGTGGTATCGAGTTGCGCAACGCGAGCCGTGACATAACGCGGACTCCTCTGGAGCCGATGAATCCCGCCGCCTAACACCGACTTGAACGTAAAACAGTTCCACCGTCGCGCAAACGCTCGAGTGTGTGAGTAAGCAGGCAATGCAACAAGTGTCCTGAGGTTTTGAATCACAAGCAGATCGCGGCGTGCGAGAAAGAGAGAGAAAGAGAGCGAGAGAGAAGAGAAGAGAGAGGATGGAAGATCGAAGAGTGGGAGATTGGTCGCAGGGGCCGACGTTGAAGGATAGAGAGAGATCACGTGCCGTGGATGCGAAGTAGAAAAAGGAGGATGGAGCAAAAGTACAGATATGATATATCCCGAAGAGAGGTTTACGCGAATGCGCGCCGGAACATGTGAGATGACGTGTGGTATCGAGTGTTCGACGCTTGAACGCCTCGATGCCTTCCTTCGGGAACGGTAAATATCGCGTGTCGCGAGTAACCATGCAAGAATTCATCGCGCTCTGCTGCCGATAGCACTCGAATTCAGAATTCGATAGTTTGCGGATCGGCGGATGCTTCGATTAGCGCCGAGTCTAACACATGTTGGATTAAACTGAAATACACAATTTATGCGCAAAAACGAATATTGAACGTTGTATTTTTGATGTCAAACTCGTGCATTTTTTTCAGATACATTAATCTATTATTTATACATACATTTGACATTTTAAAAATTTATATTTCTAAGCTAACAAGAAATGCGCGTATTTTTATATTAAATGTATGTCTTTTCTCGATGAGAGATATTTTCAAAGATAAATATAAATTTTTTGAAACTAAAAGAAATTTTCTTACCGTTCTATAGGTGCGTTTCTGACCGGCATGCTTCCCAGGACGTCCTTCGAGATCAACGTGAACGGCGTGGATAATGTCGAAGAAGTTCTCTACAATCGCGACCTTCTTGTACACTCTTCCAGGTGGAACTGTGCCTTCGGCGCCATTTAACGCCTGTGAACATAATAAGATAACAAAATTTTACATAATCTAATTATTATGTGAATAATAAATTTATATGCATACAGATAACATATAATAAAATATTTATTTTAGTCTGTTACTAGTAATAAAATCAGAAAGTAATCAAATCTTGGCAGAAGCGGATATGACATGTAAAGACAATTTATATAAAGTTATATCAAATTTTGTAAATGTATATATCTTTTTTACAAGCTCTAAAAGTTCCTTATTTACAAGCTATACTATATTCAAACGCCACCTAGTATCTGAAGCACAACTCGTGATTCCCTCAATTTTGCCAGTCGAGAAACGTGTTTAGTTTTCATTCGTTACCGACGCTGATTCCGATTCTACTTTATCGACTAGTGTCATGTTAGAGTTCTCCAAGGTGTACTAATCGGCTATCGATAAGGTAGATTCTGTTAAATATTATATTAATATAAAAAATTACTATTTATACTTTTCGGTTTTATATATTTGCAATTTTTCTCAAACTGCAAAAAATATATATTAAGTTGCTATGCCTAATCTTTTTCTTACGTCACCAATATTTTGTAAAAATGGATTTTTATATTTACGCAATTGCAATCGCAGAATAAAATTTTTCTCGAAAAATTTATCTTTATCTTTATTTATAAAGGATTGATAAAAATATAATATCGGAATATTATAAAATGTATATTTAATATATATAAAAATAATTATAACATTACGAAAAAGAAAATGCATGTGTCACTGGAATTTTTTCAATTAAATGAGATTGTAAAATCTTAGAATTTATTTCACATTACATCCTTCAAATTAAGTCTTATCGTTCTCCATCTCGAACGCATTAACGAAATTTCTCATTAACCGCGCGAAATTCACTTGTTCATGTTAAGGTTATCCGGACGAGTTGAGAACCGCGGCGTCCCGCGTAATCTTAATTAATCTCGTCCTAAGTACCGGCATCGCCCGCGGGCATGGTCGCGGTCAGATTGTTCCGGCGAACTTTGCGACCTCAAGAAGTTCGGCGCGCATGCGCGACATTATTGTATTTCCCTAAACACCTGTTGAAGGGTAAAGTTGAACTCGTGGAGTTTAGTGCTCGGGCTAAGTGGCTGTGGTCAAGCGGGATAACAATAGCGACGCGTAGCTGATCATATTCGCAAAGCGGGCGGTTTTTCGAGAAAAAAAATTGCGTTTGTACGAATTCATAATTATCGTTCAAAATATCAAATATATACGTCATAGATATGATAATATAATTCCTTATTTAAACGATCTTGGATTACGCAAGAGGAATTTATTAATTGCCCTGAGTTTATACTTTGATAAATGAAGGAGTGGAGTATATAACACAGATTGGAAATGGACCAGCAAAAATTAGTTGACAGTAAAGTTATCTTGATTATATGTCACGAACACATATATGCGAGAATTTACTCGAAAATTTATAGGTAGAGTTGAACAGACCGGAAACCGTCTTATTGGCAAATATATGTCTAGTATAGTCTCTCTTTCTGACGCACATCATCATGCAATACATAAGTAAGTCGAATAGAAACGAGAGAAAGAGAGAGAAACACCATTCTAAGATATAATTTTTAAATCGTCTATCTCTTTCACAAAAGTTCGAATTTGTAAGTCTCTTTCTTATTATTTAAATTTATTCGTAACATCTGTCGTCATGAGATGCCCATTAAAATTAATCTTATAATATCTTGAATAATAAAAAATCTTGGTATTGATTTTTATATTACAACATTAATTTATTTTAAATTAATAATTTCAAAATTATTAAAATTATTATATATATAAAATATAACATTCACATAGGCATATATATACTTTGAGATACGATGAACACTGAGTGCATCAGAGGGTTGAAACGCGGAAGTGCGTGCACGCACACGATAGACGCCCAAAGGGGCTCAAAGGACTATAGGGATAAATTTAGCCTTTTATCCGAGCTGCCCTCAGTACTGCTTCGCGTTACACGGTCAAGCTAAGCATCTCTTGCTTGTGATGTATAACGACTTCAATGATTTACGTTAGATTTCATCTAATGTATTAATGCCTATTGAATCAATACTCTCCTCAGTTAAAGAAACATAGAATTGGCTTCGTCGGCTTTGTCGAGCTAACAGAAAAGCAAAAAGATCTTACTTGTCGAAACAAAAATGCACAGATTGAATCCTAAATTTTCAAGATATTAAAAAATTTATTAGAGTTTTGATATGTTCTTTATATTTTAAAAATATGAAATTAATTTCATAGAGACTTGCTTTCATATTAATGACAGCGAAGACAGCGCAATCACAAAAAAGAATAATTAATAAGAGCGTATCTTGATATATATCCAAAATCTATAAATATTAAGAAAACAAATTTCACGAAAAAGAATGCAATTTTTTTTTAAAAGAATTTCTAAAGAAAACACACATCGTGCAAGATGTAAAATATTCGACTAATATATTCTACATAAAGAGACTCGCGCGTATAAAGAGATGCGGTAGAAAAGTGTTTGCGTTACAAAAATTAAAGAATAAATCGGAAAATTTCAGCGTACATTTTTTTCAATGTTAAAATCAGTAACAAAATTGTTAGAGAGGAAATAAAAGTTCTATTATCTGCTATCTGTGCGTTAGTATTTAACAATTTTAACTCTTTTATTTAACGCGATTCCGATGAATCCATTAAACTAGATGAAATTACAAATCTATATACAATCCGAAGAAGAAAATTCTGATAAAAATTTGTGATTAAAAATAAAATAAAAAATAGATTTTAAATTTACGATTCAAATCACGGTTGCCTGTTAAGACTAAACCGAAATAATTTCTATCGCAATTACCTCTGTTCCAACATATATTCTCTTTAATCGAATAACTCGTCGAAAAAGAGGAGCGCAAAAAACTCGACAACGAGCGATAGAGGTAGAGAAAGAACGCGTCGCGAAGATATTCCTCGATGAGAGACGAGGCGAGACGAGACAAGGCAAGGCAAGGGATCCAGAATAGAAACGCGTCAGCGGCGCCGTAAATCCCTACGAGACGCATAAGACTCAGCGGGGCCAAGTTCGTCGGGGCGATATAACACGACCGACCGGGCGCAACGAAAATCCGGGCATAGCGGCTGTTTTTAAAGCCCCCGCGGACCGCGAGCGAGTTTGCATTTTAAACGAACGCGAACGTTGCTCTGCGCAATGCCGAGGGGAGAAAACAGCGCGACACGGCGACCGGCGAAGCGGATTAAAAAAATTCACGAGGGAGTCGCGCCGCTCGGCGTCGGGACGCCACGAATCTCGCCCTGCGCGGGCGGCAAAGAGGGAGAGAGAGAGAGAGAAAGAGCGGTCACGTACCGGGTGGTCCGCGGGAATCGCTTCCCCTTCCGGCGTAGATAACGGATACAGCGAGCGCACTCGGCACGTAAAAAGAAGCACCGAGGATGAGGAGAGCCCGGAACGGCCTTGTCGTCTCTCTCACCGCCGAGTACTTTCGAATGTTTCCGTTCCCGAGATATCAACGAGCTATCTAAATGCTCGAAAGTTTTCCGCCAACTCCGTTTTCACCGACGAATGCGTCGTTTGCGGACCATCGTGAGAGAGAGAGAGAAAAAGTTTAAGTGCAGTGATTAAAATATTATATATTTAGCGTTATATATATGTATCAAACCTAGTCTATATAATTCACAACTCCTACATGGTTCTAAAATTCATTTTTATTACGGTTATTATTTACTGCAATTTCATTCTATCTTTCTTTCATACTCGTTCATTCTATCTTTCTTTCATACTCGATAATAAAAGAGAGGAATAATTTTCAGAATAAATGTTATCGCTTCCTTGGAAAAGTCTTATCTTTGGTACAATTGCTTATTACTTGTACAATGATTTCGGCTGCAAAACGCGATCCGCGAGTTTGATCTCGCTCGAAAGTGCGTATCAATGAGCCGAGGACGACCGACCGCTCTGCGCTAGTCTCGGCTAAACAGTACCGAAGTGGCATCGTAATAACGTTGCATAATAATGATACTAGGAAGCAGCGGGAAAGTAGCACGGCATCGTGTATGCGCGCGGTCAGGGGAGAACGACCGTTAAATATTCTCTCAACGAGGTCGGATTACCTCCATTTCACCCGGCAAGTGGCGATGATAACGACAATGGCAATATGACGATCCGAGCTGGCGAGCAGACGGACAGGCTTTAACCGTAGTACCGAGAAATCCTGACGCAGTTTTGCTGGCACAACAATCGCCGAGCTTAGGATATCAGTTCTCGGTTCTCCTCGGGATCGTTTCTTCGACGCGCCGAAGCCCGGGAGGCGTGTGATTGGGTTAGTTTTGGTTTGTTGGGACGGGACACGGTCGAGACCGGGCCACCCAGTAGCCATTTAGATAAACGAGTGGTCCCTGTTGAGTGCCGCGGGATGCCAGCGCCGAAGAGAGAATCCGGCGAGGAGGAACGGGAGGATGGGGTAGAGAGAGGAAGAGAGACGACCGTGTTAACAGCAGGGATAGAGGCTTGCGAGGAGAAAAGCTCAGGATCTAAACCGCGGTCATACCCGATATCAGAGGAGAAAAAGTATTCGGGATCGGATGACGGAACAAAGAAACGTGACGAGACACACCGCGGTGGTTCACTCCTCCAGAGAGAATCGAATTTCTTCCGGCATTTTTCCGTATTGCGGAATTGTGATTGTGGAATTTTCGACTAGGAGTTTAATAAATAATGTATAAATTAATATTACATATAAATTTACACCAGTGAAAAAAATATTCTTTTGTAGCTCAGAATTTTAAATAACGTAGTTTTGATCTTTTTTATTCGAAAATTCAAAAGAATTATAAATCAACTCCATTGTTACGTTATTTCAATTATTGCAACTATAAAAAATGTCATAGGTAGAAATGTATATTTAGAAAGTTAAGGATTTTATATAAAATATTTCTGACAATGTCAACTGTTCTTGACGCATAACATCACATGTACGAATATATCTCTAAAAATATCCCTCGACATATACTTTATCGAAATATTTCGCGTCGGTGTAATACCCTTATAATCTAAAGGCAGATATTATATAGAAAGAGAGCCAGATTTCGATATTGGGGCGGAGAGATATCGGTTTGAACCGAGTAGACGCAATATCGAATCTATCCTCCGAAATCGCTCCGAAGCAATTTCGAACTTCTCCAACGGCCATGGCTTCTTTGGTAACTCGAGTCACCGAGCAGCGGAAATAATTCACAACAAGCTCGTGCTCACGGAACAAAGCGCGCACGCGATTGATGTCGTTTCATATTATTGACGATACAATTCCCGCCGCGCGAAATCGCACTACGCTAATCACGGTTGTTTTTTTTTCTTTTTTCTTTTTTTTTATTTTCGTTTACTGACGAAGCGATTTTTCCCGCGGCCGTTTTATTCGCGCTTTTTAAATCCAAAAGCACCGACTGTGGATTTTTCCGATACCTCTCTTGGTACATCCCGCGAACCGCGTTATCGAGGTCATACCCACCATAAAGCGTCCCATTAGCTCCGGGCGTACTCACGTTACACCCACAAACTATGCTACAGAAAATCGATACAGAAAAATGCGAGCAGAACTTTCTTCGCATCGTCCTAACTGTACACATTTTATAGCACCCACTTATCTTCTATATCTTCCAAAACTTTAACTCCATCGTTCGATATTTTTCACATAAGCGGATATTTTAATCGAGAAAAGATTACTAAATCTTATCACATTTATTAAGACAAATAAAAAGAGGAGTTATCCCTCGAAAATTTTAGAAAACATTATTATATATATAAATATATATTTAATATTAAAATTATTTATTGCAACATGCGGCGCGCGTTATCTAAGCGACGATGAAAAGGCTAATGTGTAATTTTATCTAAAATGACAAAGAGAGAAAATTTATTCTTACCTACCGGCAATGATCAAGAACGCAATTAGCATTACCTACGAAAATGCAATTTAGACGCAGTACATTAGCCTCTTCGCAGCAATATTTTTCAACCGATAAAAGGGATGAAGAACGATTTTCCCCAAAACTCCATTTCCAGCACTTTCGTCAGTAACGGGGACCGCTTTATCGCGATCGTAGCTGTCATAAAGTGTCCCGACACCTTCTTGGAATACCGGACGAGCTCGGGCTGCGACGCGAGGAGAAGGAATCCGTCGGACCCCCCTCTGCGGAAACGCGGGAGGGAAACTTTCATCGCTCTCTCGGCCGACCCTAACTGTCCACTCGTAAAACCACTCGTCGTCGTCCCGAGAGCCGTCCGTCCGAGTGGCTCCTCGTCGCATCGCTAACGACGAACGACGACGACGACGACAACGACGACGACGACGGAGCGTGCGAATCGATAAGAGAGAAGGTAGGCAACGGCAACTCACACCAGCATGTCGACCTGGAATCCGGGACGGCCCGTGACCGGAAACCGATCGCGCGCCGATCGCGCGGCCAATCATCCGAAAAGCCGCGTCCGCCACGCTTGCAAACCGAACGAGCCCGGAAAACCGAAACGTCCGACCAGAAATTCCGCCCGCAAACGTTCAAGACGCTTCGATAACATCGAGAAAGCGGCGAGAGCTACTATAATGATCGTAAATTTACGCTCAATAATTTCCGAATTCATTCATTTTTACGATTGAGCAATTTAGGAATCGACGATTTTATGGAAACTCGTATATAATTATACCATCTATTTTTTATCTAATCTATTTCTATTTATCTAATCTTTTCCTGGTGTTGGAAATACGATTTATCGATTAAAAATTTGGAATCATATGCGAAATTTCATAAAAAAATATTCCTTTATCAAATATTCAGTGAAAATCTTTTTGTAGGAGCAGAATTTTTCAAAGATAGTTAGCAACTTATTAGAGCCAAAACTTAAATCAGCTGTCAATTAAATTCATTATTTCGTATTATAAGAATTTCACAATACGTAACTATTGATTAATACATTAATTAAATATTAATCTCTTATTTTCTATAAAATTCTGCATTGTCCATAACACTTATAAATACTTAAGACTAACCAATATATAGATTAATGTACCAAGTAACGCTAAATCTTTTGAGAGCGTTCCTTGGCATTCATCTCGTCGTGCTTTATTTTCTGTAGACGACGCATCTCATTGAATGAGTCTAATTGTAAGTTGCACGGTGATGTGACTAAAATGAATGAGGGAAATACCGGCGCTCTAACACGTTTAATTGGCGGTCGAATAATTATAACCGATGGGCAGTATCACGCTTGCGTAACTCGGTGTCACGAAATGTCAGATGACCGCGACGTTAAAGTCGAGCCGACGTGTGGCATGAACGAACGGTCGCGTTTTATTACAACGTTATTACGTTTCATCGTGACGTTTTGTACAATCACAATGACGATGCGAAATATCAGCATTCTAGTATCCTATCGAACGTACAATTACTTTTTATAGCTCTCTTAAAAAAGTGGTACAATCTTAATTCCTTCATTAGCTCTCTTAATTTTCTCATATGACTAATGCTGTATTAACCGTCACTAATGTAGTATGCTATTATGAATTTCCTGGTAGGTCTCGAGTGATATCAGATCTAAGAAATAAGACAACTCGATAAATTATATAATTGATATAATTCAATCATAAAATAATAATTGATCTTATTATATAATAAAGATATGATGATAATTTTAATATATAAAAGACAGAGAAAGGGAAAGTATATATTATACTAATCTGTCAGTTAATTCTTCTTTTACGATGTAATAATTTTCGCCGCGATTTATTATATTTCGCTTTGAATTACGAGTAGGATCACGGCTAAAGTGTCATCCGATTCCCGACAAGAAGACGTCGCGTTATCGGCTGTTCGCTCTCTCGATGTACCGTCATGCTGACGCAAAGTGAAACGAAGCGCGGTCGCTCCGTATCTTCTTCCCTCCCTTCAACACGTGAAGAGAGATCACGATCCTCCATTTATCTCCTCGTGGCTCCCAGTCTGCCACGGATCCCCCGGTGTTCGCGCATCGACCATGGCCGCGAAACGAGAAGGACGGAATCTCGAACTCGATATAGCGTATGCAAGAGACTTTCAGAAGATGTCTCTCTCTTTCTCTCTTTCGTTGGCATGCGTACGTTGTCGGTACCGGACACGGTAACGTCGTCGAACAACGATTCGACCTTGAGAAACCACGACGATCATATACGCTCGCCAAGTGCACGTACAGGCTCCCAAGAATCGGAGAGAGAAGCCGAGAACACGGAGAAGAAGAGAAAGAGGAAAGGGACGAGCAGGAGAAGGAAAAGAAGAGCCCGGATCCAACGTCGAAGAGAGACTTGACAGCGAGCCTAAACGGAATAAATTATTACGCGAGCTCGTCGCCGTCGTGGCCCTCCCCCGTTCCTTCGTTCCCCCCTTCTTTCTCTAAGAACGGATGCCACCCCGCCGTTAGCAGTCGAGTGTGCGGGCCGCCCTCCCGGCACAAAGATTCATATCTGACTCGGAAGGCCCCCCGAGCCTCCCCCCAGCTGCGCCTTCGAACGGGACCCTAAGCCTGGAGCGGGACGGGATCCGGACAATACTTGTCCGGCCGCTCGGCGACGACGGCCGCGGACCAAACTTCGGCATTCTCTGACTCTACGCCTCTCGTCGACCTCTCTCTCTCTCTCTCTCGTCCTCTCCTCCGCGCTCCATCTCCCTCGTGCTCGCGTTTGCTAAGCGCGCTCCCCCTCGCTCTCGCGCAGGCGTCGCTCGAAGCCGCCTGCGGTGTCGGAACGGAGAGCGAGCGGGATAGCCGGAGCTTAAAGGGGGAACGATGTAAAACGGGGAACACGAGTGGGAAGTTTTTGGTGCGAGCGAGAGCACGTGAACGGCCAGGTAAAGAAGGAACAAGGACAGAGTCCGCGACAGACTAGAAGCCACGAGGAGATACTACACACGCGGAGACTCGGTATCCGTGTTTCGAGAGAAAGAGGACGCGCACAGTGAAGCGTGGAGAGAGAGAGAAAGAGAGACACACAGAGCGGGACGGAAAAAAGGATACGTCGGTGCGACGCGATGAGTGCTGGTATAAGTAGCGACGACGAAGCTGTGACGGTGCATGGCGATGCGATGGTGGAGAAGAGGAGGAGAGAATCTCCGGAGATTCCATGCACGGAGAGCCGTGGAGGAAACAGGCCAGCCAGACCGGGCCGCCAGCCTTGTTGGTTGCACGGAAGGCAGGCAGCTGCCAGCCGGCTTACCGCCGCCGCGCATTATACGAGACGAGAGAGAGAAAGAGAGACAGCAAGGGACATTTCGAGAGGGGGATAGCGAGAGCGCGTGAAAAGAGTCCGTCGAGAGGCCTCCGACCGGCCCGTAAGCCTCGCCGTAAAAAGCGCGCGCTTAAAGAGACCCGACTGCGTGAAACCTAAATCATGCGGGAGAGACCGCGTTATGCCGAGACTGTTCTCCATCTCGATCGGCCGGCTAATATAATATCCAGCGACGCCTGGAATTGCGATAAACCCCGTCGCGCCGCCCCGACCGTCGCGTCGCGGCCCGCCGGCTCTAATTAGCGGCTCCATATCGGAAATCGATGACGGCGGCGTGGCCGCCGCGCAGATATAGTACTCGCGGTCGATTAAGAGCGTGTCTCGGTAAAAGGTAAAGCGATTCATCTGTGACGCGCGTCTGTTTCTATTTCTTGGACGCGTCACTCGTCGTAAACGCCCCTAATCGCGCCGATCGAGTGTAATTAACGATTCGAAATCGATGCGGTGCGCGATGACGTAACGTTCGCAATCGCTTGAAAATACGTTTCGAAAGAAATAAAATATAATGCACTAGAATTTTCTCTTTTATGCCTCTATACTTGTATAACATATATTTTTTATCGAAAAGATTGTTTTCATTAGAAGAAAATGATCCATTAAATATTTCTAATAACTTTTTATCGAACTACTTCTGATCGATTAAGAATGTATGTATATAGTGATAAAAACAGATTATCAACTATATTTGTGTTTCTATTTTCTTTACATATTTTATCGAAATGTGTCACCATTCTCGATGCGACCTGCAGGTTCTAATTAGTAGCTAAATATTGAAAATCGATGAGTTGACCGATGATATATATTCGTGATTGATAGCACGCTCTGATGCGATGCACATCTGTAAGTATAATCTATCTATTTCCATTTCTTAGGATAAAATTTGTTCTTTCATAAAATAGCTTAAATATAACATTAACGAACTAAATGTAGTAACGAATAAAATCTTTATGTTGTTTTGTATACAAGTTATAATTTTTGATTTCTTTATAAAATGCTGCAAATAATGGAAATTGATTACGTTAGGTAATGGCAATAGGTATAAAAATCTTAACGCAAATGAAAAAATATTTGTGTCACAAATATAACTTAGGTAGGTCAAAGTTTTCGACATGAGAACGCTAATTAAATCGATAGCATCGCCGGATGATTTTGCAGGAGTCAGCGAGGTCATCCGCCGACGGAAGGAAGGGTCGCGAACTCCTAGACTGCGTCTGGTACGGATGATTTCGCAATCCTGGAACGGTACCAGGAACTTTCCGAATACGGAATCCGCCATTTCTTTCGAGCCGAAACATTTAGGACTGAAAGTTTACGGTAATGCGGTAGAATCTCGCGATGCGCCAGAGGGAGAAAGAGAAAACTGTCGTCTGTAGAAATATCCTGTGATATTCTGAGGTATCTTGAAACCCGTCTGATCTTAATCATCGAAAGACGTTATATGTACTATTCTAGACTAGAATATCAATATCGAATACTTCGGGGACTTGTGAGTTAAGATTATGTCAACAGAATGTATGATTATCGAGAAAATAATCTATAAATTCGAGATACACGAATTTTCATTATTTCTTAATTATTTGTCTGCATCGATCTATGCTTTCACGTAATAATTTATGAAAATTTTATAGAAATTTTTTTAATCATTTAAAAAAAAATATATAAGGTAGTTTTACATTACATATAATCTCTAAATTAACAATATCAACAATACCATTGATTTCAAGTGAAAATAGAATCCTTTAAATTTTTACCGATTTTTCGAAATTGTTTCCAAACTATATCGAAAAGGAGAATTAATCCTTAAAATTGCCTTGCATCTATCATGGCAAAGTTAGTCCCATTGGTGCAATCTTACCCTATCTTACGGTACTTAAAAGTCAGTTGGCAGCTGGCGGTTTCCCAGCAGCCGTCGATAGCGAATCACGAGGGACGGGTTCCCGTTGTTCAACCCCGATTTACGTGAAAACGCCGGCGGGGCGACAAACGTATTACGGAAGTGACCGCGCTTCCATCCTCCTCGCTCTCGTTCTTTCCCTCTGTCTCTCTCTCGCTTTATCTCTCCGCCTCTCTCGTTCATCAAGCGAGCGCGCGTGTTTGCGTGTCCTCCTATGGTTAGCGACAAAAAAAAAGAGCGAAAAAGAGGAGAGGATCTCCACTGTGGTACGAGCTCGCGTTTCCACCCTCGTCGACATTGGAAGCCGGAGACCACGGGGTAGAGAGCACGATCCGCAGTCAACGCAAACGATATAAGCCCCCTCTCGCCCACCCCCGCAGCGCTCGTCCTCTCTGTCGCCGTCTGTCTACCCGATTCATCCTCCCTTCCCCCCGGGACACTCTCCCAACCCCCCCAGCGTCGTCCGCCCGTCCGTCCATCCGTCCTCTCTGTCCGCCTGGCGTGTCGGATTTCTGTTTGCGTTACCGTGTCACGCATCGAGCGTCGTCGCTTCGAATTCGATGGTGTTCCCGTCCCACTGTCCGCTCTCCATGGCTGATGCCGCGTCACACACGCTTTCCCATTCGACATACGTGTGTAATCCAGGAGTCTCTCTCCAGCGAGACAAGCCGGCTAATAATTCCTTATTGCCGTAAATCGCGAGGATGCTCGTCAGACCGCTCGTTCACTAGCTCGTTCCAAACGGATTTTCGATAAAGCGAGTCACGAGTGCGATTATGCGTCGCGATATTCCGCATTCGCGTTAACTACACTCGTCGATATTTCTAGTCATTGCGAAATAGCGCTTGCGATATTTCGGATAATTAAATGCAATATATTATGCGTTATATATATTTCTCTTGCTGTAAATTTTTTTATGATAAGAAAAAATAATAATATTTTTCAAGTTGTCATATTTATATCATTTATGCGTAACCATTTTTTATATATATTTCATTAAAGTGTAATTTATGAATAATCTTATTTTTTCTTGTTCTCGATTTTGCAAAATTTCGATTCATAAAGATATTTATGAAATCGCCAAGCAATATAAAAAGAAAGCTTGACGCATGTACAATCTTCAATCTTTGTTTTAATTAGTGAATTACAAATGTAATAGACGGAGTAGATACCTATCGCGGGATTAAAGAGCACATGTCATCCCATAAGTACACGCCATAGACTCATTGCCCGTATAATGCGCATAGTCGGTGTATGTATGCGTGTGTATGATATATAGAACGGTGAAACCGTTGAAAGTTGCTCTCATTTATGTCATTTCATTATAAAAGCGCCAATCAATTACAGCATTAATATCATTTCGCACCCAGGTTGATCAGACATAAAACCCGCAGCAACCCGGCAAGACAGAAATTATACACGCCAACATAATGATCGATAAAATATAATTATCATCGTTATCACTAGCATTCTAAATAAAACGCTCCTATTCGTCACGATAGCTCTGCACAATTCGTGCAAGCTAAAATGCTTCTATATGAAATCTATATTAAAAGCCAGTGCGAGACGAGAATCTAGGGGAGTTTACACAGATAGGAGAAAGAAGCCGAGACGCACCGGCGTCCGATACGTAAACGGATCCTTCGCTCAAGCATACGCGACCATAATTGAACCCGATACGAGCGCGCATTTTGCGCGGCTAACATCGTGCCGGAAATATCCAGCCGGCGCCTGAATAGGAAAAGCTGACGCGCGATCATCGGGCGTGTTCGATGCGTCCAAGTCGCGCAGCTTCGGAAGTGGCTTCGCCTCTATCTCGTTATCCGGTCTCGGGGATCTCTCCTCTTCTCTCCAGTAAAACGGTAGCTGTTGCGCGCCATTCGCGACATGCGCGGCATGGAAAGAGAAAGAGAGAGAGAGAGACAGAAAGAGGAGATTCTCGCGTGCGCGGCGAGTCGCATGATACGTACCGACACGGATTCCCGGGCACGGTACTTGGGAAAGAGGGGAAGAGGGCCGGGGAGGGCCTCGCGCATGATTTGAAAAGTTGATGGAAACGACTCGGAAGATGTAAAAGCCGCGGCGCGCCTCTCCTCTCCACAAAAGGCCTCGGCTATCCGTCTATTCGCGCGCTCGCGCAATGCATTTCGTTCCCTTTGTCTTTCTCTCTCCTCTCTCTTACTCGCGTTTCTCGCCGCAGTATCAGCCACTCGCTTACTCTACGCCGCACGCTTTGTTTTTCCGCTTTCCAACGTTATCGCGGTCTTTATGCTCCCGCTCGGAACTACGAGACGACCGTCGCCAAACGACCAACATATCGCGGAAAAATGGAGTAAGAATGCAACAGAAACCGCAATTGAACTAGGAGAAAACAAGGCAGGGGAGAAAGAGAGAGAGCATAAAACTACATATAAACAGATATATAAATAACATATATACACACACATACGCAAAATTATGATTTTTTATATAGATATATTTTCGACTCCATTTTTATCAGCTATTTCTTTATCATAGATAAAATTCTAACTATTTTGAACAAATCTAGATTATAATACTTGGAATAATAGCTGATACAAATTTAAAAATATCGATGATTGGAACAATCAATATACACACTAGATGTTTCATGATAAAGATGGCAAACCATTTGTTCCTGAGACCACTTGATCTCGATTGTTTTATCGTTAAGATTAGGTACATTAAATGATCCATGAACAGCTTCCTATACTTCAAATACTCGGTTGTATCGATATGTGATGCTGTTGCCGTCACTGTCATCGGTATATAGCTGTTGCTAGGTACTACGATATCTGATTGCATACGGGAATATCGATCCCTCTGGACTTATGGCCAATCCAGTACAGTCTGGTATCGATCTGTACGTAATATCAGTGGATCGAAGCGTCTTTCCGCGGATTTTAAATGCTTTTCTCTCTCAGCATCGACAAACTCGCTGCAACCGCCCGAAACAATAACAACAACAGTTTAAATACCCAAAGTTTAACAAACTCCACGGTCGCTTCCGCTTCAGTTACATTGTATTTATTTCATGCGTCGAAAAACTTTCTTTTAGCGAAAAAAAATATTTAATGTGGAGATTGTAGTCTGAAAAGTGTTGCGCGAAATGTGTTCCGCTTGATATTTTCATACACATCGCTTCCACGTTCCACTACATTTGTCTTCATTCACCGGAACTGTTGTACGAAACACAGCCACGCTTTTTCCCTAAACGCTAAAAATCTCCATCTATAATTCCCCTGTCCAAGTCCTCCACTTACTATTCAGACCATAACCAAATTCAATCAAGTTTATCACCCAAATCCAACGTGCTCAATGAACTAAGAGCGTTTCGCGTGGCTCATGAGTCGCGAAGTCGGTCGGTCGATCATTTCGCGTGAAATAAATTGCTTTAAAAAAAAGAGGAAGGGAAGAAAAAAAAAGAATCGCCGAAAAATCGCGACGTCAGTTTTCACCGTGGGTTATGCGATAGCCGCGCGATTTGGCGGCGCGATCAATCACCGCTCTCGTCGCTCGCTCGCGGTAGCTTCCTGGCGGGCAACGGCAGCCGGCTGCAGCTGCTACCGTGGATGCTGTCGCTGCCGCCGCCGCCGCCGCTACCGCTGCTGTTGCTAGTAGATGGTGCGATATCGGACGGCGCGCATGCATGTGGGAGTATGTCATTACCGTGACGCCTAGGCAGCGCGACGTGGCGCATTGTGTTCGAGGCCGCGGCGGCGGCGGCGGCGGCGGCGGCGACGGCGGAGAGAAAGAAGCGGGCGGCAGCGGAGGGAAACGTCGAAGGAGGGAGACGGCAGGCGGCAAAGCAGGGGGACGACGCGGGGGAACGATGACGAGCGGGCTGCGCGTGCGCGCGGGCGTGTGCGTGTGCCTCATTAACCAGACGCTCGCGTTCGGCATTCTAGCGAGAGAGAAGGAAGAGGAGTTGGAAATTGCAGAGGAGAGGAGGTGGGTAGGGAAGAGGGGAAAGGGGGAGGTAGCGGGGACGCGGAGGAGGGGGAGGAGGGAAAGAGACGAAGAGGACGAGGAGGAGGCGCTGTAGGCCAGGCAGGGTCGAGCACGAGGCCGAGCCGGGCCAAGCCAAACCGGGCAGAGCCGCGCCGCTTTGAGCCAAGCTCTGAATTTTGCGTCTCTCGCTTTTTCCTTCCTTTCCCCTCCACCGCATCCTCCGACTGTCTCTCGCTCTCTCTCTCTCCGTTGGATAATTCTTTTTTTTTCCTCGCTCTCTCGTTCGCTTTCGCGCAACCCCTTTTCCCGAATCCCTCTACTACATCGCCACGCTCGGCATCGCGCTCTCTTCCCGGCTTGGCTTCCCTGTATCGGCGAATCGACGACACACCAGCTGGCCGATCGTCGCCCGCTAAAAGCCCAGAGCCACCGAACGGTCCCGCGAACGACACGATGATTATACTGGGTGTATCCGAGGATCACGTACGCCCGTTCACCCGAATCGATCGTTCGGAAAGCGTTCGGTCTCAACGCCGGTTCGGATTTCAAAGGGGGATTCGTCGCCGTCGATCCAGCGGCGTTTTACAATAGCATGTCGAATATAGGCTCTCGAGATCGTACATATTTAGAACTTTGCTTTAGAGTTCAACAAATCCTGAACAAACGTCTTTATTTCGCTGGAATTACACGAGATTAGATATTTCACGTATGTGTGCGTCGTGAAAATTATTTGCGCTCTGCCATGAGACAAAGTTCCAAAATTTCCAAGTTTTAACTTAACGATTCACTAGATTTATCATTAAGAAATGTTTATCACACCTGGGACTGATCAAATTAGTTTATTAATAAAAGCACGTCGAAAAGGAAGCGAGCTGGCGAAACAAGGAAGTAGGGATCTCAAGAATCGGGATCCGATGAAAGAACGGGCAACCGCAAAACGTGAAGTTGATTAACGAACTTTTAAGTGCGGCGATCCAATATCATTTACGCGCAAACAACGTGTTACGCATCCACGTTGAAGAATATCCGCGAGCGATTCCAAGACGAGTCGCGCGCAATGTAATCTTTCATATCCGCTTCGATTCGGTGCCGGTGTACGTACTCTAGAACTCACGCAACTCGAGCGCGCTTTCTTTCTCTCTTTTATCACGCACGAAGCCCTATTCTCATCGAGCTCGCTCGCACGCGATGTTCCCGTCTCCCTCTTTCCTATCGCGCTTCTCTCTCTCTTTCCACCTCTTTAGCTTAAAGCCGGGCTCCCGCGACTACCGTGAGTTTTACGACCCGCTGCGGCGGCGGAAGTTGGAAATTTCGCACGTTAAGGCAGACACGGCGGAGCGCGCGGGACGGGGAACGCGGAAAGCACCGAGGGACGTCGGCGGGTGCGACCGCGGAAAAGTTACCAAGATAAGAGCGAAGGCGACGGCGGAGTGGCTGTCGCACCCGCCACGCCGCTCGCCTCCTCCTCGTGTCGCCTGTCTCGCGATAGCGCGGGGTTAATTCGGTCGAGAGGCGAGCGGGAGAGATGGAGACGAAGAGGAAAGGGGAGCGGGAGGGGAACGGACGACAGCAGGGGTTCGCACCTCGGGGTTTAGCCGAGGGACGGCAAAGTGCGAGGAGAACGAGAGAGCGGAAGGACGCAGGACGCGTTTAACGCCTGGGGGATGAATCCAATTACACGCAAACCTCGCGCCTACGACCCATTACGTCGTCCCGCCGTCTTTATCTTATAGCCGGATAGCGCGCGAAAGAGAACGTCTCTCTCTCTCTCTTTCTGTCTCTTTTCCTTTTTCTTCGCGCGGTTCGCTACGTCCGTGAGGTGCTTTGGACCGTGGATAGCCGGAGTACAGTACCGCTCTTTCCGGACGCAGCCGGCCCGTGCATACGCTTCCCGTTCCTTCGTCTCTCTTCTTCTCTCCTTCCACGCATTCCGCTTCCGCTGCTCTTTATCTCGACCACCGACGACTCTAACTCGCTTATACGCGGACGGATTTGCGGCGCATCCGTTTTATCCCAGTTCGCTCTCTCTTCGCCAACCGCTCTGCGATTTCTCGTCACATCGTCGACCACTTGTTTTTCTCTCTTTCTCTCTCTTGCTTTTTCCTACCATTCTCCTTCTTCGATTCCTCTGCACATATATATCTCTCTTTCTCTCTCTTCGTCCGTCTCTTTCTATGCACACGTACACAGACACATACACACGCACGCGCTCTTTCCCTCGTTCTCTCAGCTTTTCTACCTGCCTGCCCGCTCGCGTTAACCGGCGCTCGTATTTTAGTGTTCCATCCACCTTCTCTCCCTCTCTCCTCCCTTCCTTGTCGTCCTTCTCCCTCATACCACGTCGGCGAAGCAACAAATTCCGCGACCCTCCAATTACCCCGGGGTCGGGAGTTTTGCCCGGCCGTTTTTAGATTTAAATGTCCGTGCCCCGACTTCTTTCATGGCGCCACGAACCACCGCAGCCGCCGCCGCCACCGCCACCGCCACCGCCACCGCCACCGCCATCGCCACCGCCATCGCCATCGCCATCGCCATCGCCGCCGCCGCCGCCTGGGAAATCGATGGTCCCGTCGCCCTATGTGGAACTCGTTCGCGCGAACTCGCTTCGCTAGTGGATCGAATAGAACGGAAGCGCCGTCGGCGAATGACAATGGGAGGGAGACCGATTGTAAGGCTTCCCGAGTGCGAATTTCGACGCGATTTAATTCCTAATCGTGCTCATTATTTTGTATTTGTTATTGCATAATATATAATAATTTATAATATACTCATGATTTTTATGCGAATATTCTTAATTTCTTGTATATCGTTATTTTTTTTTTTAATGTAATAATTGCGAACTTGGAGCATTTGAGTGGACTTTGATAAATGGCATACTTGGCGAAAGATTGAATGATGCGTCTTTAAGATTTCATGCAATTTACTTGCGTTCTTTTTTAAATAAATTCATCTCTACAAAACAGTTTAATATTTTCCGTGACTGTGATACAGCAAAATAATGAGCATAACCGCTTTTGATATCTTTAAATTATGAAATAACGGCAATATACAATATGTCACATATGACTTTCAACTTAAAAATAAAAACAAAGATTTAGTGTTACATTTATCGCGAGAATGCTAATATTAGTAGCTTAATTGTAGCCAGACATTGAAATATTTTGTGAAAAAACGATCTTTATACCATAAATCAATATCAGATATTCGAGTTAGATATGTCTTGCTAAAATATTCACGATAATACAAATACTTTTGCAATTTTGCGCTCTATTTTTGTCACGTTAGTTAACTAATAACGGAACACATAAATCTTGTATTTCAATCAGTGATCGTGAAACTATACAAATTTCCCCGAAACGCGGAGAAAATTTGCTCTTTCCCGGTATTAAATTGATAGTCAAACATATTTTAACTCGAGTGTAAAAATAAAAATCCAGTATATTTTCAGGATTTGTAATATCGAAACAAAAATTCAATACGCGCTGCGAAAATACAGAGAGTTCGAAGGGAAAAGTCAATATTTCTCCGATATATTTCGAATCGACATTTCGGGAACAAAGATTTTTTCCCGGAAAACGGATTAACGGTACGAACTCGTTGAAAATCGCCGGCTGCGCGACTCCGATCGGCGAGTTTTCGCTCGTTTCACGCTGGCTGCAAAAGAAAACGAGCGAAACGAGACGAGCCGGGCAACAGCCGTACCAAGCCGAGAATTCGAAGAAAGTTCGTCGCGGTCGGTTAAACGGTCGAAGAAAATTGCGCGGCGCGCCTCTCGTCTCTCGCTCCGTTTCGCTTAGTCTCGCGGCGACAGATCGGGCGTATCGATCGCGCTCGTCGCCGCACAACGCCGACCAAGGAATAATATCTCGCCGCGGAGCGGTGCGAAAATCGATCATGTCGCGATGGCGAAGTCCGTCCGGAACGGAACGGAACAGCCCGGCCCGGCCCCGCTTATCCCGCCGGCGGATCAAAAAGGAAAGAAGCGGAACGACCAAGTGCCGACTCACGCGGCGCGCTATCTGACGGGACAATCGATATCGTTGTCGAGGGAGATAATTCCGGGCGGCGGCAGCGGTAGCGAGAGTCACATTCGGGCCCGATAACTATACACGGACACCTATACACGCGTATATATACCTATACAGCCGCGTGTTATCGTTTATGCATTTTACGCAGATCGCCTCGCGATAACGCAGACGGTGCTCTTGGCGCGAAAGTGCCGGATAAGGCGTTATCGGATATCGATTCGATCGTCGAAGGAAAAATGTAACGATCCTCCTATTTCCAGGCGATTATAGAGATTATAGCGATTACGGCCAATAGGCGCGAAAATGCAAGTTTGCCGGTGTATTCTCGCCCGTGTTAAAAATAACTGTCGCACACATTCGAATGCGCTTAATCGCGCTGTGGAATAATCGCGACAGTCCGGTCGTAATTTTCGAGCGGCGCGTTTTATCGCGAAACCCGATCCATAAATGCACGGTTAATTGCGCCGCTCGAGTGATTAGTTCGACGAACAAGCACGTCACAATCGCCGCCTACGCACATGGCCGCACACCGCCGACAGATTTGCGGAAGCTGCTGCCCGGTTTGACATTTCGCAGCCTTTCAATGTATTCCAGACGCGAAGCCGTTAGGTAAAGCCGGTCCGAGCAAAGATTCGAAAGATACGCCGGGATTTACTTGCCTTAATGAAGAGAGCACCATGACCGATCGATGAGCCCAGCTTGAATCCTAATACTGTGCCGGTCACGTGCAGGCTGACAAACAAACTGCGAAGCACCGGTGGGTCCGGGGAATAGAGAAAAGCGAGGGCATTTGCCGAAAATCCGTGCGGTGAGAGGGGAGCACAATGGACCTCCAGCAGTCGACCACAATCAACGAAAGCTTCCCGAACTCATCCCGGAGGTGACGAGCCATGAACGACCCCTTACCTCTTTTCCAAGGTCGACGATCTCACCTCGCGTGAGCCCGTAGTAAATCATTCTAGATCTCGGGCCCTCAGTTTGGGACTTCACGGACTTCGGAGTTAGACAAGTTCTTACGATTCTTACGAACGGCTTACGCGTTTCAAGCTCCTATTATGTCGGAATGCACGTCGGAGTGTTGCCATATGCAGCGACAGCCGGACGCTCCATAAATAGCGATTTGGGGTTACGTCGAAGAACCGTAGCATCCGAAGTATGCGCGGAGAATAAAATATTCACCTATATAGATTTCTCGCAAGCGTGTCTTAACGTAACATTTTGCGCTCTTTATAGCATTTAAAAAAAGCGAAATAAACTTATATTAAATATTTTCGATTCTTTCAAATTTTTTAAATGCAAAGATACATCTATAGAATATTATTTTTGTGATTCTAGTAAGTAGAATACAGGACACTTTTATTTTTTGATATCTCTCTCCGCTGATAATTTTAATCTCTGCGGAAAAACCTCGTTGAAAAATAAAAAGCGTATAATAAAGCTTCGATAAAGCCTCGATCAAGAGATGACAATATCGCTTTCGAGAAGAGAGCCGGTCCACACACTTCCGGTAGCCACGGCCCATAAATTGCTGCAGCTTGCACACCGCGGAGCATCCTCGGTGGTGTTTATAGCGGCGGATAACAAAGAAAGTAACAGAAACGCCAAAGTGGTAAGAGAGGCGCGGCTAATTGGCCGTGGATACCGGATACCGGGTGCGAGGAGTTTCACTCGAGAGCTCGTTTCTATATATCTTTCTCTCTCTCTCTCTCGCCGTCCTCGTCTATCTTGCGCGCGGCATTCACTTCGGTCCCGGCGATCGTCGTCCCCGGGGAGTCGGGGAAACGTGTGCCGGATGCTCTAGCGAGGCTTCGCACGGACTTGTCGACTTGAGGACTCGGTCGCGAGGGAATCGAACAATCGTACGATATCGAGAAAGAAACTTGATCTTTGAAAAAAATAATATTGTAAATATAAAAAATATAATACCTTTGCGATGTAAAAGTAAGCAGAAATTTTCGCGGAATATCTAAAGATAAGTTAATTAAAAATCTTGATCTCTCAAAAATATTTAATTTCTTTCGATATATTATAATTGTTGTAATTAGTAATAAATGATGATACTTGTGTCTTTAATTTAAACCTTGCGCTACGCTATGTACTCTTAAATAATAACGAAATTAAAAGACTAAATGACTATTAGAAATGACTATTTACAATTTCGAAAGTGATACATGAAACAATAAAGACTTAATCTCAAGATCAAATTACTGCAGTCAGACTGTGCAATCTCGTACGTTGATATGAATGATCATTAAAGCGTTTCGAGACATTTCAAAAATCATGAGCATAACAGAATATTGAAATATATATATCTTCGATATATTATGTAGGATAAGAGATACATATGATGTATCAAAATCGATTCTTTTATTATTTATAGATTTTTCATTCTATAACGTATATAAATATAATGATGGTAATGTATAAAAATGTATATTATTTTATGTTATATTATGACCAAATACAGTTGAAAACGATTTTCTTAAAGAGGGACTGCTACATTTTCTTCCAACTGTGTCTAATTGCCTCGATTCTTTTTTTCTTTCTTGTTTGGATCCATTATAATAATTCGCACCATAGTCTCTCGAAATCACGTCGTTCTCCGAAATCCTAAAAGGCACCCGGCAGTTTCACAAAGAGAAAGGTAATTGGTAGTACCTATGGCGAGCGATACGGAGGATCCGGAATATCCCACGGGAAGCGGCGAACTCCGTTCCTTCCCGCGAAGCTTCCCGAATAGGAGATCCGTGAATAAGTAGTTCGGGAGCTTATTTGTAGCGAAGGGGGTTGGCGAGCGCGCGGTCGTTGGAAAGGGGTCGATACATATCGCGATTTGCCGCGCTGTCGGGTTATCGGATAGGTATATCGGTCGACGAGCAGAAGGGAGAGGTCGGTAGAAGGGAGGTCGATTCCCTGTCTAACTCTACCGGGTCGACCCCCGCCCTAAACGTCTAAGCGCCCACGCCCGCATCATCGGGTGTCAGGCCGCCTACGATAGATAAGAATCATCAAGGCGTGCTCTATCGGTCTCATCTCCGGCCACCCTCTTACAATCTCTCTCGCGCGCTCTTTCGGCCTCCTCTCTCGGGACATCAGCGGCGACGGAGGCTATAGAATACGGCTCTTCAAGGAAAAACGAGAGAGAACGGTAAGAAGGAAGAGGACGACGAGGACGGAAGAGACCCGTTGACGCCGCTCGCGCACGGGACGAGGACGGAAGGTTTCTCGGCGTTGCACGTCGTTGCACAGACGAATCGAGGGACACGGAGTCTATTTTTGTCGGGTGGCTGCGGCGGTGGCGGGACAAAAAGCTTGCGGCTTCTACCCCGTCTCTCTTTCTCTCTTTTTCTTTTTCTTCAACCGCTTTTTTCTGCATTTCCCTCTCCATCCCTCCTTCTTCTCCTCTCTTCCCTTTCGCCACGGCGGTTCCTCTCGCTCTTTTTTTCTTCTCTCTTGCTACGCCTCTTTTTATGCCACCGCACAATCCCAGTCCTTCTCTCTCTTCACCCGACGCGCGCATTCTCCCTCGTCCCTTTTTCTCCAGCGTTCTTCCTCTGCCTCTTGCTCCTGAACGCAACCATCTCCGTCGCTTTTTCGCCGATGTTCCCTCCTACCTCTCCCTCTCCCCTGTGCCCTTTTCCTGACGTGAAACCGATCGCGCACGCGAGCAAGCGAGAGCAGAGACCAGAATCGTGTAGAGAACGAGGGAGAAAGAGAGAGAAAGCGAATCCGAGTCCCGTATACACACGAGCGAGCGAAAACGCGCCGCAGGAGTGCCGGCATGAAAGAAAGAGAGGCAGGAAGAAGAGATCAGGGAGGGAGGGGGGATATACCGGGGAAGAGCGATGCGATACGCCGCGGGCGGAAAGAGGAAGAGGAAGGAGAGAAACGTGGATGCTGAAGAGCGGACGTGCGAGCGGGACGCCGCGAACGAGTGGAACGAGATAGATCGCGGATAGAGAGCCAGAGAGAGAGCGCGGTCGGTAGGTAGGTGTCGGAGAGAGAAAGCGAGAGGTAGAATGGAACGGGCGGAGGTTGGCAAGCAGGTTGGGGAAAAAGGCCGAGGCTCCCTTGGCGGCCCGCTACTAATTGCCGCCGGCCGCGGTTACGTGCCGCGCGTTATAGCCGCTGAGTGCGCGAGGGGACCGAGGGAACGGGGCGGCCGGGACCCCAGGACTTAGCCGTCCAGAACGGCTCAGCCGGTCCCGAGTTCTCGACGCGGCGCGTACGCGCTCTCGATCCGCGCGCTTTCATTCCGCGTAGCCGGCGGACGAACAGCGAGCCGGTATGTCGGCCGGTATGCGAACCACCGGCAAAATCTCTTCTCGAGAGAGAGAGAGAGCAGCGACGAAATTCGCCCCGCTAGGCGGAGAGATATTCCGCGGTCCTAACGAATGCGTGCGCCACCGATGGGAACGATCGAGTGCATTCGAAACGAAATGTAGGAACTTAGGCTCCATATGAGTCCAATTATGTAATTAATGCGATATTGTATGCAGGAATTTGACATTCGTGTCGTATTTTGCTATAGTCTCCTAATCGCATTTTGAAAATTCGCATATTCCTTCGCAAATCTTGTCCCAATATTTTTATTAGACAAAAAGTCATGCCAAATTATTTCAAAAATATCATCGAGCCTCTTATGTAAAATCTTAATGCAAAAATTGATAAAAATATAGAATGTAATAATTTTAAGAGGATATCCTGATATAGAAAGATATATGTATGTGAATATATATGTACATGTCATATTTCGGATGTGTGTTAATTTTTGGAGCAGAGGATATACATTGCTAACAGTATCCCGGGGGTGAACCAGAAACTCTGCTCCTGTTAGTTCATTTACAGAGTAAGCGTACCGAGTTAAGGCCCGGAAATCCAGATTGCAGTGTAGTATTTCACGCTACCATGGCTGCTCTGTCGCTTCTAACACCGTTCTTCCTATCCATGCACCTAGTGCAGCGAGTTGTCTGTTTTAATGCCTGGCAAATTTTGCGCCGCTCTGCTTTCTTCGCGGATTGTTTCGCGGAAAGAATTCGCAGGATGAATTCATCTGCATTCACCCTTCTCTTCATCTCTTTCGAGAACAGCAAGATTAATCCTCTCGTGACTGCATTTTAATCTCTTCGGGAAAAATAATGCTCATCTTTCACGATACTTTACATTTTTTTGATTTCTTTATAAATTTAACTTTATAAATCTAATAAAAATTTAGAATTGAACCACTTTTCTTATCAGACGAAAAGTTGTTCTTGAAGAAACCAAAGTTATCTTTTTATGTTTAAAATTCTTCGGATAAATATCTAGTGTAGATTTCATAAATTTATTTAAAATTCGGCTTTTTCGATCAAGTTGGAATTTATACCACAGAATTCCAACTTGATCGAAAGAATGATTCACGTAAATTAAGAGAAGAACACATAACGTTACATAATAATGTGGCAAATTGGTGGTGAAAAGTTCCTAATTTTAGTAGGCGAAAAATTCGGAGTAACGAAGGGGTTAATCTCGGAGCATTAGCACGAGCGCACGAACGAAGAGCGTGCACTTTGGTTATCGATACGAAGATAGCAGCGATAACAATCTTTACCCAACATTACCCTCGTGATAAGCCGTAGACTTATAGCTTAGCTCCTCTCTCTCTCTCTCTCTCTCTCCCAGATTTTATAAATAAAATTCTGCTTGCGCAATGGACCGAGTTTCATCATCGCGAGGAAAAACATCAGGCATAAAATACGGCGCGACAATCTAATTTCGTTAACCGATTTGCATCATCGATATTAGAAGGAATTCTATAAAAATTTTAATATTACTTTAATATAGTAAATAATGTATATCTCGAAAAATATTGTTTCGTTTTAATAATTAAAATTGAACTCAAAAACATACTACAAAAGTTTTCTCTCAAATTTAATTACTGTAACATATTGCGTTCTATTGTTGAAAATGTATACAACTTGAGCGATATCGTTATTATATTTATAACATATCCATCCCAAATAGATACGTTTTTCGTAAAAGTTAATGTATTTATTATTTTATTGCGAAAAAAATATTTCCCTCTTTTTTCCTCTGTGTAAAAAGTACAATTTTAAAAAGTATTGTCTTTTAAAAATCGAGCACGGGGGCGAGGGTTCTGTGCGGATCAGTGTGGCATGCTAAAAATAAAAATTCCCGCACGAAGCTCCCGTCGTTGTCGTCGTGGTCGTTCGGAACCCTCTGTTCGTCCCTCACGGAGAGAGACCTCACGCGTTTCTCTTTAGTGCGTGACTCAGCAGGGCCGAAACACAGCGAGTATACGCCTCGAAGCCACCCTCGTTGTAGCCTCCCCCCTATCCCTTTACCGCCGCCGCACTTCCCATCGGGTCCCGTCCACCGCCGGTGCCCGAATGCAACCAGGCGGCGAACCCTGGTGCTCCCGACACAGACACGCACATATACGTATATACACACGTAAGGGAGCGCGCGCACGTACTTTCATTATCGAGGCAGGGGCGGTGATAATAATCAAGCGCTGCTGCCTGAACTACGCTAAGGGCTAGGCCGAAGGGCGCGCGGAGCGATCTTATATACGGAATATATCAGCATCGAACACCATTACGAGGCGCGACTGTTAACGGATGTTGCTTTTTTTATCTCGCCTTCTATCGACATCGATACTCGCGGAATCGAATAACGTGATTTATTTTACACATCACCTAAAATCTGTGCGTATATATTCTCGAAGAGCTAAAATTTAGAAATTAAAATACCTAAATCTTTTCAGAGATAAACAATTTCCAATTGTAATCCTATTTATAAGATACGCCGATTAAAATCGACGAAAAGTGAGGAAATTGAATGCGATGAAACGGTAAAAGTAAATTTTGCTGCAGAAATCAAATAAAGTTTTCTCCCCGCAAGTTTTCCAATAATTATTCCTCTTTTAGAAAACATCACGCTACATCGGCCGGTCGATCGCGATTTATTTACGCGTTCTTATCAGTGCGGCCTATTTGTAGCTGTCGGAAGAGAGAAAAAAGAGATGTGAAACAAAGACGAGGAAAAAAAAGGGAACCATTAGCGAAGAATTCGTAGCGTTCGCCAAAAATGCAGAGGACCTCGGGATCGTGTCGCTTTACCCATTCCGCCTTGCTACTCTCCTCCGGTGAAGGAGGTCAACTGTTTTATTGGCTAAGGGTCGCGGCACACGCCCTCGGAACCACGGTTTCGGTTAACCGAGCCAAACCCCCGAAAGCGGAGCGAGGAATTATCGCCTTGGTTAACCTCCGCGCGCGCGGATCGTCTTTTTCCTTGTTCACGTCTTGCCACCTATTCCACGGATGTCCTAGTTCCCCTTGTCCCATTGATTAAAAACTTCCAGCAGCGCTCCCCGGGCGCTCGCAATTTTCCCCAGAAATATCGTTGTTAGATGTCATCAGGTATTTAACATATCAGGTATTTAGAGATTATTTATTATATTCATGCTATTTTTGTATGAATTCATGCTATTTTTGTATGTCACAGAAATCATCAGAAAACAAGAATGAAAAGTCTGATTCAACATAGCGAATAAAAGGCGAGAAGACAGTCTAACAATAAGATCTTTATATGCATGCGCGTTAGTATGTGTGTGTAGCAAATATAATCTAACTTTGATTAAATTTATAAAATATATAAATTTCTCTCTTCCTTTTTCTCTTTTAAGCTTATTAAAATTCATTATTTTATTACGCACATTAACGATTGTATCTATAAACGTTTTTTTTTTCACGCAAACTGCAGAATCTTTACGAAAGATAAATATTAATGTGTGATTATTACGTGTTTTTTACATTTTTATCAAATATCGAAATTACGTGTCGAATCGCTATAGCCAACCTAATAACGCTGCAATTCGAGCAGGGCAAGAAGAGAAAAAAAAGTTTCCGCCGTCGCACGCACGAGAACGACGAGCGGAGCACTTACGCACGTGTGCTCACACACATACACCCACACACATAGCTGCGACTACATGCCGGCGGGCCCGTGCTTGTACGGGACCTTTAGCGGCTCACAAGCCGCAGTCGGGACGATCAATGACAACCTCTCTCTCGTTGCATCCTCGTCGGGTTCACCGATATAAGCACGGTTAGTTCGCTCTCTCTCTTTCTCTCTCCCTGCGTCGTAATCACGAGAAAGAAGGACGGAGAAAACGACGTGGCAAGACGAGGAGAGAGCATACCAGCGCTCCCTCTCAATCAAGATAGACGCGCGAGAGGCTTAGCACCGAGAGAGGAGGCAAACACGGCGGCGTTTCTCCTCACGAGGGGAGCAAGCGAGAACGTCTCGAAGCCACAGCCAACGGAGCCCGACGAGAGGGGAGACTTATACCGCTTCGAGTCTTGGAATCGGAGTCTCGTAGTCGGCGCGGGGGTGGGGTGAAGGGAGGAAACGAAGGGTGGCCGGTGTAGAGAGACTGTGCAAGAAAGGCACGAGGAAGGCACGGAACCGTAGCGAGACGGAGAAGAGGAGAGCACGAGCGGCCGGTAGACGGCACATGGAGCGAGACAAAATAGTGGGGAAGGATGTAGAGAGAGAGAGAAGCAAACATAGAACAGGAGGAAGCGAAACGGACGGGAGGAAGAGCCGCGGCCTGTCTGTGCCTCTGCTTCGGAAAGTGACTAATGACTGGCCAGACCTACTCTTCTGCCACCCTCGAGGCGAGCGAGCGAAAGGGACCGAGTGGAGCAGAAGAGAGAGGAGAGGAAGGAAAGCTCCTCTCTCCCGTGAGAGTTATCGCGGTGGCGAACCTTTCCTCTCCGCCGTTGTTATCTCGCGGCTCTCGACGACGGTCAACCGTGAAAAATGAGTGTCGCGAGCGGGTGATATTTTGCGGGACGCCGTGAACGGAAATGGAGTGGTGAGAGACAGAGAGCGAGAGAGAGAGAAAAAAGGACGGGGAGAATCTCGGAAGGCACGCAAAATCCCGTCGCCGCCGCTGGGCGAGAGAAGGATGAATCCTTCGCCTCTCCGACCACCCGGAACTGTGAATCCCGATCGATGGACCCGAGCGAGCGAGCGAAGCGGCGGAATTCTAAGCGCGCCCGCTGTGCTCTTCCTTTTCCGTGAGAAAGAGTGCCGCTTCGGCGCCCGGAATCCCACGCCATCGCGACGCGCGCCTCAGATTCACGCAAACAGCAACTATGAGGTGCAACTAATAGAACTGCAATTTTAACAGGGAGAGAAAGGACGTCCAGATTAGTTACTTCCCTTCTTCACTCGACGAATATATAAATTAGATTCGCGAACGAGAAGATTGTATGTGTATATATATTCATGCGTTTGATTCTATAGACTGTATGCCATTTAATAATAATAATCCTAGTTGATTACGAAAACTATAATGTAGTGACGACGAGCAGTTGGACAGACTTCAACTTGACGTTTACCGAGTCGCCGCGATTTCGCAATGAAATAAAATTCACTACGATTTATCAAGAAAATTATCGGATAAAATAACGCTGAACTCGAGAGGCGACGACTGATTTTTGTAAGACTGGATCGCGCGGTATGCTACGTTAGGCAAAGAAAACTGTGAAAGCGTCCGCCTCTCGCGATAGAGTGAAATGTAATTGAGCAACGGGGAAAAAGTGTACGCTATGCGAGAGAAAGAGAGAGCGTCTCTTACCGCGTGTGAACACCTCTCACAGATATACGGATGATAACGGGGCATCGTCGTGTCCTGATAGAGGAAACGATAGTACCGAGAAAATAAATGTTCGCGACAATTTTGACGAATTATTCCTCCCGACAATATTCTAGAGGATTTGCAAAAATATCATGTAATCATAAAAAAAGGAAATGCTATAAAATATAATAAAATTCAAGCTGTTGTACGATAATTTTAATTTATATATATTAGAAAAGTATTTTTTAAGAATGTATCGGTTTCATTTATATATAATCAACGCATCACAAATTTCGATCTCGATGTCGAAACGTATATATATAAATCAATTTTACAGATTAGATTATCACTTCGTTTATCGGCTTATCCATAACCATGACCAGTTTAATCAAGACGTTCCAGCGAGTAAATCACAGGATATTCCCGGAATATCCAGCGCAGGCCCGATAGGGCGTGCACGATGACGTGGCGCTGTCTAAGTAATTTAACGCGTTATCGGATAGCCTTAAAGTAGCGTATCAGGCATGAGGAGGCGAAGCAAGAGCTCCTCTCTCGCAGGCTTCGTTTTGCCGGCTTCCCTGCGAGAAGACGCGGATAGAAAATCGCGGAAGCTGCGCCAGAGAGAGACCGACCAGACGAATGGCGTGGCGCGAAACGGCCTCTCTCTTTTCCTTCGTTTTTTTCTCTTTCACTCCGAGCTTGGCAAGGCTCCGGCAAGTGGATCGAAGCGCCGTTGCATCGACGTAGGTCTCCTTCCTTCCTCCCTCCCCTTCTCACCGACGAACGAGGTGGCGGCGTCGGCCACCGGCCGTGCCGTTACACGAGCGTATATACATAATTAGACGCAATTAAGCGGCCCCCTTATCTGCGCGAGCTTTCCATCTCTCTCTCTCCCTCTCTCTTGCTTTCTGAATATACCGCGCCCGAGATTTCTCGCAGTTTTTCTACTCGCCGTGAAGATAAATTCCACCGACCCGTAAACCTCGGGTTTCAGTAGACCGGCTGCGGTCTGCTCTTTTCCGCACACGGTCACCGCTCGCGAAACGACCAATCTGCGTGAATAAAAGCCCGAAAGTCAATTTTCCAGGAATAAGGATAAGAAGGTAGAATTTACTGAATATAGGACGCGAGAAAATTGTTATAATCGCTTCTTCTTCGCCCTAAGCATTTCTCTTACGAGTATCACTCGTAAAATACAACGAAAGATGGACGTATATATCAATATGCGAATCTTGATGCAGAAATATGTTTAATTTTATCCGAATCCTCCCGCATTTATGCTTTACGTTAAATAAAGCTGTATACATTTAAAAGCTCGTAAGTAAACAAATGCAAATTCTATCATAAAAAATATGCCAACGTAAAACTCGTCTATCGCGCTTCATTTATTAATCTAAATCACGGTGACTCTTCGAACGACAAAGATTATATCTTGACGTCTCTCTCGCGAGCGCTCTTAATCCTCCTTTCAACGATCATTCTACCCGACCAACGAGCTCTACCTGCTGAGAAAGCTCGTTTCCCGAGGAACGTTTCTCGCAACTACAGGAGACAGGATAATTCGTTTGGACGTACTCACCTTGTTGTGCGGCGGCTGCGTGGGCACGTAGAGCGGTGGATCCAATCCCGGGCTCGTGACGGCGTGACGTCCGATAATCCTGTCGGCCGGTTTCGCGTCGTAGCCTTCCGGCTGACCGATATGGAAACCCTTGCTCTTGACCCAGAAGCGGAACTTGCTGTTCTCCGCGCTGTTCACTTCCTCGCCCCGCAACGTCCTCAGGATACGCGCGTATTTCTTGATAGTGATGGTCTTAGTCTTGGCCAGATCGCCATACGTCTTGATCACCCACGGTTGATAAGCGTTGAACATAGCGTCGTTTTGAAATTTCCTCGGCGAAGCGGCGGCCACGTCGGCTCCGTTCGGGCTCTTTTGCGCGTACGAGCCGCCGTTGACATTCGACAACGCTATTCCGCTCTTCGTGTCTACGGCGGCGGAGCCGTTCGTCGCGTATCCGCTGTTTAACGAGTTGGCGACGCCGGAAGCAGCCAAGGAACTGCCGGTCATGTTGGAAATGTCGAGGTACGAGACGGACGAGCTCTTACCGAGGTTCGTGGCGTTCCCAACGAAGGTCGCCATGGAGGTCGACATGTACGGTGGTATCGGTGCAGGAGGCATGCCGAGGCTTCCGGCGCACAGGCCGGCCGTTTGTCCGCCCGTCAAACTGAGCCCGGTCACGGAAGCGTAAGACAGCACGTCCGACATGCTTGACGTAGTCGTCCAGCTGGTCGAGAGCGCGGTGCCGTTCGATATATCGCTCGTCGAGGAAGAGGCAGCCGAGGTGGCAGCCGTCGAAGTGGACGACGACTTGGTCTGAGTGGCCGATCTAGAGATGGAAGTTCCGCGACTCCTCGAGTTGTGGCTGTCGGTCGAGGTACTCGTGGTTGAACAAGAGGAACTACTACCCTTCGCTCCGCTCGTCGAAGTCCCGCGGGACTTCTTCGTCGGCGGCTCGTCCCGAGAGCCGTTCATCGAGTTCAGATTGCCGTGAGACGGGCTGTTGTTGTTCTCGTTCCTCAAGCGCTTGCTCGATGACGACGTACTCGTCGTGGATGGCGACTGGCTCGAAGGAGTTGGCGAACTGTTCACCGGCGCTCTGCGACGAAGACCCATCATTGTCGTGCTGGCCATACTTGCGTCGTTCGCGTGTTTACGCCTCGCGAATGGCCTTCTGTTCTTCGCCGTTATCTTGCAACCGGCACATCGACACTAAGCACTGCAAGCACCAAAGTTACACTGCGGGGATTATCCACGATCGCTCGTTCGAGATTCAACGAGTCGTTTGCGGCGACATTAACACCGTATCGTTCGAGAAACGCCCCGGCGTTTTTCTTCGGGGATGACGATGACAGCGACGACGCTGATGATGCTGCGCCTGGAAACAAAAGAGGGACGAAATGTGACGAGGAAAATTAGCTATGCGCAATTAAGCGGCGGAAACGTTTAAGCGCGAGGGCGCCGCTAATGGACTACTAGCCGAGCGGGTGGAGGCTATCGTCAGTGGGAGAAGTAGATTATAGCTGCTCGGATATAATACGCGGCAGAAATTCACTCGGGAAATTGACTCCCGTCGCCTTCCACTTTCTGTCCGATAATAGACGCGCGGCACGGTCGCCCTGCGCGCAAAAAAAAAACTCTCGCCGCGAAAAACTCCCCGGTCTATATTCTCCGCTCGACCAGATCCGATCACTCTCGTCTCTCTCGGAGCTTATTCAGAGGCTCCAACGTAAAGGCATCCAGCGAGCCATTTATTTTCAAAGTGACGCGAGCAAAATTTCAGAAATTTCGCTAAAATTGAGAGATTAGTTTGTATTTCTAGTTTATTTAGCTTATTCAGATTCGAAACCTGTTGCTTTTCAAATAAACGACTCATCTAGAGAATCTAAATTTCTTTTTTTTTTCATTTTTGAAAATACAATCACGTTACTGTTATCGTAAATAATGCAAAACTTTTCACTTTTTTAGACATCATTCGTACTTGAAATAGAAACCTCGCGCTTCTTCACGTTTCGACTCTAACCGCGTATGAAGAAATAGGAACTTTTCGCAAGAACAGCATTAGGATAGACGCTGACACAATTAGCTTACACGACGTATTAAACAGAGAACCGGTTAGTCGCAACGACCTTCCCTTTCGCGCGTGGGGCGCTTTTGCGCTTCGTGTATATTCGAATACCCGATATCAAACTGGAACATAGCGTGCTACGTGTCATCTGAAAAAAACATCCCGATATAGGATCGCGCAGTTTATTGTTATCAACCTCCTGTGGCATGTAAAGCCGAAAAATAATGAGATATAACGATCTAAAAATGAACCTTTCCACCCTTCGTACGGTTCTCACCCTCGATATCACGCCCTTCCATGAAACGTTGTATCGTAGGTTCATCTAGAAGATCTCGATCCAATATTATAGGATTCGTTAAAATTCATACACACACATATTGAATACACATATATACACATATTGAATATAAATTTATAATAGCAAAGCAAAGTGTTCAAAATCACTGTAAATGTGTCGAAGATCTCGCGAGTCACGTACTGCGAATAAACGTGACCGAATAGAGTATAATCCGCAATCGTGGTGCGAACCTAGGAGCGGGAATTAATTCGATAAGGTCGATCGAAACGTCCGTCGACCTCACAGTCCGCTCTAACAGCCCGAGAGCGATGCTTAAAGCATCCTTAGATGGCGGGAACTGGATAATCCTCGGAATACCGGTAGGTCGCACCGCGGCGGATATCAAAATGAAATCTCGCAGAGTTGCGGAAACAGTCAATTCCATCGGCGGCCTTGGGCTGCGTTAACGGGCAAATTGTAGACAATTGCAGGACACGTTCAATGAGCACGAGTCGCAGGAATAAATGGGAATGTAACTATTTCGACAGAGTTTTTCGAGATAGCAAAGAAAACAAAATATGAAGAATCATATTAAATGTGTATATTAAATGAAATAATTAATAAGTGTTGTTTGTATTGATATTAATGAAATAAATTTCACAAATTATAATTTGAAAACACACAAATGAAACTTAAAGACCTCATTTATATATTATTCTATGTAAACTAATTATTCTATAAAATGCGAATTTTATATCTCAAATATTATCAATATTTTTTTAATTAAAAAGAGTCTTCAATATTTAAAATCGCTAAAAATCGGCCTAGGCCTGTTGAACGCTTTTATATCCGCAAGATATTAGTTATGGACGGGTTAGTAAGTTTTAATATCTGTAATAGATCAAGATATATATCCCTAAATATCTTAGCCTAGATCGCTTGATATGTCTTGACGAAAGAATCACGCGAAAGACTGGAATAGATTTCTTATTTTCGCGATTACCGCTCTTGAGAATGTCAATCAACAAGCTAACCCACGAACAGGTTTCCGTGTAAAATGGTATACCTCTGCGGTTTACGCTGGACAATCGAGAAACAAGCCCGCCAGCGGAAACTAATTCAATAAGGTCGATTGAAGCGTCTAGCATAGTGGTTGGCATAATGGCCGAATCGCGAAGTACACCGTCTTCTACAACTAACTGAGAACTAGAGAGAAAGACAGAAAGAGAAAGAGAGAAAGAGATCACGAAGACAAATATCAAAAAGTCAGGATGATTCTTACCAGATAATCGATATTATTATACGCGAAGATACAATCGAAAAACGTGCGAAAGTGCCAATAGGTTTATTTTAAGAGAGCCGCGATTCTTTAATTAACGGTCTAATTAAGTATTTATTAACTACTACAGTCTCGCATTTAATCGCCGCCACCATCGAAGCAGACTCGCAGACAAATCAATGGGAAGAGATCAAAGCGGATAAAGTCGACTGATAATATCAAACGGAATATTCGATGATGCTTTTTGATTACGAAAGAAAGTATGAGAATAAAAGCAAGATAAGGAAAATATGAAAATCAACTTCTCAAGTGGCGTGTAATATTTAGTGTATATCGCCAGAAAATAACGTTAAATGCGATCGATAAATATCAATTACTCAATTCGAGAAGTCGTGTACAATTCAAAATTTAAAATCGGCAAATTATATTGTCAAGAAGTCTTCATTTATAGTAATTACTCTTATCAAGGTGCGCGAAATATTTAAGAGAATAAAATTTAAACTTAACTATTCGTGGCTTTAAAATATTAAGCAATCTTTCGGAACGGTTCAAAGAAAACTTATAAGTGTCCGCATGTACGTGTACGGAAAGAGAGGAGGGAAATCCCAAATTAAGTTACCTCGCCGCGTTCTGATTTCACCGAACGTGTACAGTAACGCAAACGCTCGCTGCGGACAGAAACCCGACTAGGTGAAAAAACTCGAGAGCCTCGCGTTCGCGAATAGGTGACCCGATTAGGTGAGCCGCAAACTGCGCTTAGATAACTCGCGACGAACAATCGGGAAACAAACCCGTGCGGCGGAACGATTGCGGGGAGAGCGGAGGGCAGGGGTGAGGGGGGAGGGCAAATTCAATAAGGCCGATCGAACACCGTCCGTCCGGCACGGTAGCCGCTATAATGGCCCCGGTGCGCGATATATCCGCGCGCTCCTTTAGGTGGCAGAAACGGGGCCCCGGGACGGTGATATGTGTCTCGGCTTAGAGCTGCACACAAGTCACGTAGTGGCATGGGACCACCACCGAGTATTATAGCGCGTCCCCCGTCGTCCCCGCGGACACCATCTTTTCCCCTCTCCCCTCTCTCGTTTCACCTCCTGCCCCCTTTCCCGTATCGCTCCGTCTCCCTTTCTCGCTCTACGGCACGTCATTCTCCCTCTCGCGCTCTATCTCTTTTCTCTATCTCTCTCCCTTCATGTACATATTACTCAGCGTATAATATGGGTGCCGCTCGCACACCGAGCGGCCGGGTGTCACGCTACGTGCTTCCTGCCCGCAGGCCATAGTGCGACAAAAGGCCTTATGTCCGCCCGCTCGTGGGACACTCGTGATCGCAATGTGTAATCAAGCTCGCATGGCCACTGTATTACCACGTACGCCCACGTTGTACGCGTGCATACGCGGCAGTTTCGGTTATCCGTTTCCCGCGCAGGACGCCACCGGGTCCTCCCGTTCACCCTCCTACCCCTCGATCCCCCGTACGTCCCCTCTTTGTCTACCCGTTGATCAGTTTCGTAACGACGGCGTCTCGCGGCCACCGATCGACAAATTCGCGATCGCTCTATTTCATCATTTGGAGAAACGTTAACGTTTTTTTTTATTATTGCGAATAAAAGTAATATATACAAGATATTTTTGAAATAAATTGGCAGATTTTGAATGAGAAAAGACTTTATTATGTATAAGTTTGTAACGTATTTCTTGTCTCCGGCAAGATTTTATAACTAGAAATTTTGATGTAAATTTGATTTTTGTTTTCAAGAAAACGTTAAGAATTTTTATTTCACAATGATGCATATTTTGTATCGTTTCATGACTCAAATACAGACGGAGTAATTTATGCATGCATTTAATTTGATATATAAATTAATTACTACATATTAACATATGAAGTTAACTTATCGAATCGCAAAAAGTATGTTGTTTTTTATCCTAAAGAAAAATGATTATCCTTTAGCATTCCTAATTTTGTAAGATATTTTTGCAGAAGTTTGTCATTGTTAAAAAATTTATAACTGATAAAAAAAGAATTTTATTCCTTTTTTGCAACAAATTGCATAGATTTTTTGATTCTCTTTTAAAGAATGTATAATGTAATTAATATCTCTCACAATTTGGCGATCTGTAGATCGTTGTTTTTGAAAGTTTGTTCATTCTTTTCATTTATTTAAAGTAGATATTAATAATTAGTAACCCGCTCTTCTCGTCTTTCGTTAAAAATAAAACTCAAAATTGAAAGTTAATGCAATTGTTTGTTGAAAGAAAATTTCTACTTATTAAATGATAAAATTAGAATACAGATCTTTGCCATTTGCAAAAGCTCAATTATTTCATCAATTTTTACTATTTAAGGCTTTCTACTAATTATCGTATTTTTATTTTGTTAAATTAAGATTTCTAAATAAAAATATTCGTCAACGCAACTGCAGAATTCGCGAAATAGCTTCCATTTTCCAACTAAAATCTAGCCGCGAACATTTTCGCAATCGCGGTTGAAAGATCGCACGTCGAATTCCGACGACTTCACAAGTCGACAGACGAAACTCAAAGAGTCCATAAACCGAGGCAATTTACGATCAATATAGACACATGTTTTGACGCGCGACCAGTTTGCGTAAAATTTCGAACGTTCGCGACAAGTTTACAACAGACGTATATGATTAGCACGGAAGAGTCAAAATTCCGCCAAGAATATCAAGTAGACTAAATATCATCTGTAGATGTAGCCACACGATACTCACGAAAACCTCTTCAGAAACGCGACGCCGTTTTATTTTCAAGCGTCGAAGGATCAGCGTAACGAGATTGCGAGATGCAAGCGCATAAGCGTATTCCGGTCTTGTTCAAGCGCTAGAGTTGTACGGAGGAAGCTATATCCAACCTTAACTACTTTTATCGATCATCCATCAGATTAACGTAAGATAGTTTCACTAGTTTCCTTACGTCTGGTCAAAGTCACTGCTTAGAAAGGATCATAGATAAGGGATAGTCAATCTCGCGATGGTTACGACATACATTTTTTTAACGATTAACTTTCTTAATGGTGTGATATTTTGAATCTAATTATTTTTTTTCAGTAGGTAGAGATAATACTTGTGAGATAAATAATCCAATAAAAAAATGGAATTGCAACAAATCTTAAAAATTTCGAAATTATTGAATATGATATTTAAAATCAGTCATCATTAGCATTAAATAAATGAGTTAAATTTAAACAAAGAATTTCTAACAGCCCTTCTTCCCTCCTAGAAAAAGCCGTTTAATTTAACGATCGTCGCTTAATGCTGCGAAATGATACGCATTAATAACAAATTCTTCAGAAAAAAGTTACAAATAGAGTCGGAATGAGCTATCGCTGATAATGATACTTTATAAGAACATCGCAAAAGTGCTTTAGATTCCGAATCCAACCTTTATACGCATTTTCCACTGTTCGTCTACGTCGAACAGTAACAGTGACTACGTCGTTAAATGGCTAGTGAGACAAATTAAACGCAACGATCGTGTGTGATGGAAATGGCGGCAATGTCTTTACACTTCGAAAGCTGATAACGAAACTTTTCTTAGACATTCCACCGACGAGGCAATCTTGAATGTGATAACAAGTTGAGCAAACGCACACATCCTCCGAGCTATCTCCTCCATCGAGTTAAGCGCCTATTGATAAGAAAAATTATACTCGACGGCGATGAGTCCTTTACAAAAGGATCGATCGATCGAATCCACCGCGAATTGGCGCCTTTCGCAAACGGTGACCTGTTAGATCCCGTCGGAGAAACCGTCGAACGCTCTTCTCGCGAGTCTCGAGTGGCAGTAAGTTGAATTCCCAAACGGGCGGGTGTGGCGACCGGCCCGCAACGGGCACCGGAACGGACGGATGCCGCTATCTCTCTGTTCCCTTCCCGACGAGAGAGAGAGAGAGAGAGAGAGAGAGAGAGAGAGAGAGAGCTCACGCCTCTTCGAGAGACAAAGAGAATAAAACGAAATCTCTAGACACACGCCATTCGGAAATAATTCGGATTTTATGTCCTCGATCCGCGCTGTTCGCGTGCGTCGATCGATTGTTACCGAGAAATGTCACCCTTTCGCGCCCTTTCGCGTCACGAGAGGGATCTTTTGACACACCTAGACGCACCAGCCGCAATATAATCGAAATGCAGCGATTAGAAAACGAACGTACAATTAAACGTTTCATATTGTTAACGTCCTTTTCTAGCTGCGCAAAATTTTCCCATTTGCACGTGTGATTCTAGCATTAATATATTTTAAAGCGTGAGATCGATTAATAATTTATAGCACTTATTTACATAGTATATCACTGTGACTTTGGAAATTTCGTGAACAGTTTTATCGCTGAAAAATATATCAATGCGATGAATGGTATAAATGGAAATATCAATTAATATAAACTAAAAATCGTATACCATTCGGTATGGAATGACGTAAAAAGAGGATTAAACCGATAGTCGCGACGACCCGACGGATAATCGAGAAAAACCGTTAAAAATGTCGTAACTTTTTCAAGCGAATCTTTCACGGATCACGTTTGAACGCGCGTCACACCAATTTCACAACGATTTTTTTACTCGGCGTATGTAAAAAATTCTCGAGATAAATTTCCGAATGAATCAAAGGGAGAGAGCAATTTTCAGAAGCGGAATCATAGAAACAGCGTGAAAATTACAAGTTATGATTGGAACTCACTTGAAAATCGTCGTCCTCGGCACTGTCACACTGGAATAATAGGAATTGTCCGTTTTAAGCACTGGCAAGACCGGCTCGAGCTCACTCAACTCACGAGACGCTTTCGGAACAAAGGATCCGAGTGGAGATTGAAAAAAAAGGATGGGAGAAAAAAGACGAAATCTTGGCACCGTGACCAATCTGCAACGGAGCGCGGCTCTTCCGTGTCCTCGCGTGCGTCCACCGAATGCGCGAGATCCGTGCCGCGTGTCTGCCCGAAAGTGTCACCTCCCTCTCTCTCCGGGCGACTCCGAAGCGACGTGCCGGCGAAGATCCGTGAAAGGAGGAAGAGGCGAGAGATCGTCCGCGGACGAGCGCCGTCGGACGGTGGCGGCCGCTTCTGTGCTCGCTTTCCTTTTTTCTCGCCTCTCTTCTTCCTCCGGGTAACCACCAGCCCGATGATGTTGACGTCGCGCGGCAACGAGGCGAGTATAGAAAGACCACTACGACGATCAGCAGGAGGAAGAACGGCGGTAGAAGAGTAAAGAGTGGAAGGTGGCGCGGGGGTGGGGAGGGAAGAGAAGTGGAAAGCGGAGTAAGCGAGAGAAACGGAACAAGGACGAAGACGAACGAAGCGCGCGCGAGAGAAAGAGAGATAGGAGAGCGAGAAGGAAGAATCGGAGCAAGAACGCCGGCAGACTGGGTTGACTCGGTGGCCGAGCGGTATCTCACCCGCGAAAAGCGTCCCGCGATCAGGTGACAGCGGGAGTACACACCGGCGTTACTCCCGAGCGAGAGACAGAGAGGAGTCGAAGACGGAGAAGGAGGACGGTTGGCGCGACGAGACGAGGACAGCCGTGTCGCGAGCGGAACGTAGGGGGGATCGTAGAACGGCGCGGAGGAGGGCTAGGCTAAGCGCGTGAGGGGGAAGAGGACAGACGGACGCGGAAGGAAAGAGACGGAGTGTGAATGAGGGAGATACGAGAGGGTGAACGGAATGGAAAACCAGCCGACAGAGAGAACGATAGCCGGTGCTCGTGCGTTCGCCGAGTGTAACTCGACTACCGGAGGAGGGCGAGGAGAGGTCTCGACGGGACAGAGTGGGACGCGAAGAAACGCCGCGCGCCAGGGACGAAGAGGGAGAAAATTTCAAGAGGGAAAGAGAGGGACACGTGTGTATGTATGTGTGTGTGTAAAGCGAGAGAAAAAAGGACGGGGTCGGAACGATGGTGAGGGAGACGAGGGACGATACGGCCGTGGGTGACGAGGCCGAAGTGGGGTGCCGACGAGAGAGCGTACGAGCAGGGTGGCCGGCAGGGAGGCAGAGAAGGGCTCCCTGATCGCTTCTGAGTGCAAACGGTTCGGCGTGCGGTGGGACACTGGCAAGCAGTCAGGCGGGCGGGCTGGCTGAAACTGCTGTGGATAGCGGGTGGCGAGCGGCGCGGTGCGATACTCTACGGAACGGGACGGGACGGGCCGAGAGCGCCGAGTCGGGCCGGGACCCCCAACCAACACACGCGCACACGGACGTGCGCGCACACAAGTGCAAGGCCGAAGCGCTCGCGTGTAGTTGCCACCGACAGAGGCACCACGCGGAGAGACACAGACGCGCGGTTCACACGGATAGAGTTGGAGTCGGGCTGTCGGACGGACGGTTGGATGCGGGATGTCGAGGGAGGAAGGGCAACTAGCAAGGCAGGCAGGCAGGCAGGCAGGCAGGCAGGCAGGCAGGCAAGCAGCAAGCAGGCTCGACGCTATACGAGCCTCACGCGTTACTACGCCAACGGCTCTCTGTGCCCTCGGCTCGACTCGGTCTCGCTCGGGCTCCCGTACTAGCCCGACTCTACCCCGCCGTCTCTCTATCTCGTCCTCGTCGCTCTAGCGTGACTCGTCTCTCGGCGCGAGCACGCTTCTCGCTCCGTTCGCTCGGTCTGGCTCCGCCACGCCGTGCCAAGCTGAGCCGAGACGAGCCAAGCCGTATCGCGCCACGCCGCCACTCACGCCGCGCCGATGCTCTCTTCCGCAAGTGCGCGCGCGCGCGCGCCCAACGCGGTCGTCTCTCTTTTTCCACGCTGTATCCGCCGGCCTTTCTTCCACTTTGAGCCCCGTCGCAATATATCCCTCCCCCTTTCTCACCCTCCTGTTACTTTTTCTCACCCCCGTCGCAGCTCGCTACCGTCCTTTTGGTCCTCTCTGCGGGACGTCCGTCCTTTTCCGTCGAAATCCTCCTTCATCGTTGTCGAGCCTTCGTCATTTTGCACATCTCCCCGCCGATTCGACGAAAATTTGTCTTCGACGTGTATGCGCGCGTCTGCATCGGAACGGTAGCGTATCTCGTTGGACTATCTGTCTGCTTACCGGAACTTTTCGGAAATCGAACGCAACGCGAGGAACCGAAAGATACTTTAGCAGCAAAATAAAGAGAGTCAGACCTGCTGTAACGTCTGCTATTGTGTGACATTCGATTGCTTTATTGCTCTTTGAATTTTTCGAAACGTCGAAAATTCATCTGGCAACATTCCATAGACTATTTCGTGAACCTCGGATCGAAATGTCTCAATTTCCAAATTCACAAATCGTTTCGATGCAGTCGTCGCTTATGTTTTCTTTAATTTTATAAATGTTAAATTTTTTTGACGCGCATCGCGTGTAAAGCTGTACAGAATTCTTGAAAGAATTTGGAAAATCATCGCGATAACGTTGAAACTGAGAATTCAAAGTTCTCTTCATCTCGTGGAAATATTTTTTGAATGAACTTTGAATATCAAAAGAAAACTCTGAAAAAAATTTAACCTAGAATTGACATTTTACTACAATTTTACGATCCTATTCTATGTTAGATTTTTACATATCTTCATTAAGCAAATTTTTACATCATCGTCATGTGGTCGTCAAATTATGTTATAAAATAAATTATTTGTCTATGTAGTAAAATTTATCATTATCATTATTATTGATGACTATGACATTAATGCGTACATTAAAATTATAAAGAATGTCTATCACATCGTTATAACTAATTTGTCTTTTGTTCGAAAATTCGAAATGTAGGTAAATTCTTCATTCTTAAGAATTCATTACAAAAGATGTGAAAATTCCAACAAAGCATACATATACAAAACAGTATTTCTTTAATCTCTATTCTTTTTCTGTTTCACCGAAAACAGCAGACTTCGAAAGTGACTATACGCTTGAAGATAAGTCCAGCAGAAAAGAAAAAACAAAGAACAAGAAAAGGTAAGGTAAGGATGAGAGATCCATAAAACGCGAGCACACAAAGAAATGGGCAAAATTGTAGGAATCTAGCAGAGAGGGAAGGAATGTGTTTTACCAGTCAATGAAAGCCGCTAAAATTCGAAGAAATGCGCGTGCGTGAAAATCACGGATTTCCTTTTAAGTATCGCTTAGAGGAGAGAGAGATCGTCGTGCCGAAGCGAAAAACGACGTTCACGAAATGCTCCTTTAGAGAATTCCGACTATTCAGAGAAAGCAGAAGTCGACATAAAAGAGCGAGAGATCGGCATGGTAAGCGGGAGCGAGCGAGACTAATATACACAGTAGGGGGCGGTACCCCCCTTAATACCGGGCACGAGGCAAATAGAGGGACCAACTGTGTTCCATCCTTGTTCGGATTGCTCTAAGGGGGTCGAGGATTATTAAAACACGGACGAAGGACAGGGAAGAAAAGCAGAAGAAGGGGAGAGCATAGCCTTCTACTGTTACAGTGCACAGCCTCTGGAACCGGTAACCCCCACCACCCCGCGTCTCTCGCTCTCTTGTTCTGCCTGTCTCCCTCTTTCTCTTTCTCTCCTTCAATCTCCCTGATTCAGTATTCAAGTTGGAGCCGCGGTACATGCTCTCGGTGCATAAAATGCCCCCTACAATGATCCCAATCAACTGTGGTACCTATGCGCGCTCAGCAATCAGGATCGCTTTGATGACGGCGGCCAAAAATTCGGCATTAATTCAATGAGAGACGCCGCGCGGCAGATCGATAACGATCGATCGATCGATCGACGACTCGCCGCCGCTCGTTGTCGATCGCGCGCACGCGAAAGTGGATCATCTATCTTGATCAGCGAGTTTGAAAGCCGAAACATTCTCGAGTGAACGTTGAAGCACTTCTTGAACGTAAATGTCCCGCGAGAAATTGCAGGTCGTAGAAAAGAAATGACCGGATGAATATCACAGAAAAAGTGCATAAGCGACACAAATAATACAACGAAAATTGTCTATACCTTGCAATATCTTCTTCGAGACCTTGCGCCTTCTACACACAATACAATGTCAAAAAGTACAATGGCATCCCTTGACAAAAATATGTTACCTGTGACATTTAAAGATCCTAATACCTTGCTTAGGATCGTACCCTTACCATACAAAGGAAAGCAACTAAATATCATAAACTTAATTGATAGACTCATAAAAACAACATCAATCTCGCAGACTTATTTAGAAAAGAACACATAAGTTTTGTCTTGTAATATATTTTTTTAATTTCACTCACCTCTCAATTTGATTATAGAATTCTTGATATTCTTTGGCTACTCGGCTTTTTTATCTATTCCTGCTCCTATATTCGAAACAAAAATGTAATTTTTATATTTTAATTTTTATATTATTAAAATATAATTTTAATATAATTTTTATATCTAAAATGTAGCGATTTGTAAGAAAATGACGCGGTGTATAATTTTTATAATATTAATCTTAAAATTTTTTTACATTGCTAACTGACGCATAAAGAAATTGTAAGATAATTTTAAATTCTATTAAATTCTAGTTTGTAATAAAATCTAAGCATGAAAAATATTTTGATATGTCTCAGTTTCTTTGGCTTCAATCTCAACGTAACATTCTCTCGATCGGATTGTATTCGTACCTCCCCACTTAACCATTCGGCTCAATCACGCGTGAACGTTCCAGAGACGATTCCCTTTCCTTAAGCGGGACGGCCACGGCACAGACATGGTCCGTCAACGGCGTTTGGAAACAGTCTGGGATGCCGTTCTGGGCGAAGGGCACGCGCAAAACCGTCAGCATCGGGCAACAACCACTACGAAGGATCAACACAACACAACGTCCCGTCACTAATTACATTCTCCTCGCGCAATCACGGTCGGCACATATATACAAGGTGCGCATATACACTGCACTACACACGTTACGAGTCGTACCGTCCGCTGGCAAAAGTCCAAATCTCTCGGCAGATTAAAAGCTTCTCGGCGATCCTCTTGGCTGGAGTTTCTGCCACGTTTCCCTGAAAAGCCTCTACGGAGCGGATCGGCGACGGAGCCCGCCGATCCTCCCCTCCTTCCGTCCTCGTTTCGAGGCGAGGCGACCTGCCCCGCGAAATCGAGCGCACACGTGAGGGACCCCACGCCCCCGGGGGTCCTCCTTCACGTGAGAGAGAGATGCAAGCTCAAAATTTAAAACCGCTGAGAGACCTCTCTCAATTCGTGGACATATGCAATGACACGTATACGTGGAAATGCTACCAAAAACTGAATGTTTAACACTCAAACTCTTTAAAGATCCTAATTATTAAAGAGTCTCTATCAATTAATTAATAAATTTAGCAAAATTAAATTTATTCAAAAAGTTTGTCAATTTTTGGAAGTTTTATAAAATGCGAAAAATTCATTTTTGCCTTATTTGATTATACAAGGCAAGAAGCAGGTAATACGTGATAAAAATAGAATTGGAAGGCGAATTTTTTTCAGCTTCGAAACTCAAAAGGTCAGAAAAGATCTTGTTTTTGTAAGAGAAGGAGAAGAGGTTCGATTTTCTACTGCCAGTGGAGTTTGCACAGGATGGCAAAATTCTCGTTTTGTCGGAATACCACGACTAACGCGCCAACTATACTCCTTTATGAGCATCCCGACTAAAATAAATTTTGCCGACGATTAGCATTCAGATGAGAGAAACGAATATATGCGGGAAGCTCTAAATTTCGATCGTCGCGTTTAGAAAACGACAATAATTAGGATATCATCGAATGTTTCTCTTACGCACATGTAAACTATGCAATCGGTCTTTTGGAGACTTTTTAGAAATTGAAAATGATAAAATTCTATCGTTGAGGTTTGGTGTGATCGCGAAAAAAGCAATTCTGTAAAAAAATCTCTGAAAGTCGAAGGGAATCTCTGGAAGGATCCATTATCAAGCTATCAAGGATCATCAAAGATCACAATTGGCTATCCAGTTAATTTGCAGCGTTGTTAAAGACGGAAGAATAAACGCGAAAACCTTGTCTTCTTTCAAGGAAGATAGAAACATAATGGATTTTTTTACACCAAATGACTAGCGTCGCTTCGAAAAATAAGACAGACTGGAAAGGAGGGAAGCAATTAAAAGTGAATGGAAAGTGAAAAATCGCAAACGACAGTGATATAGTTTTAATAGTTACTTCGTTTTCAACGGTGTAATTATATCAAAATAAATTACTTGAAGAATAGCTTTAGCGCGATTCGTTCCTTTAAAAAGAAATTCTATTAAAAAAAAAACATTATTTCTAATGCAATCGTAATTAAAATAATTTAGATACTCACAATCTTTAAATATATTATAATATAGAGATGAATAGATCAAGAAATTTAAAAAATGTGATTAATTAAAATAAATTAATATAGAAGAATATATATAGACTATACATTATCGAATAAATATACAATTAAATAATATATTAATATATACCACAATTAATTATACCGATTATATATTGTTATATTAAGTAGCATCGAAGAGAATAAATCCACCGTAAATTTTTACATTATTCATTTAATTTGTCATTTAAGTCAAACATTTAAAATATATTTGGAAAAATATAGGACGAGAAAATGGACAAAGACAAATTGATAGAACAAATGAACGGATAGTAAAATAATTAGAAAAAAATGATATCATTCTTATTTATAGAATATGAATATTGCGGAAAATTATGTTTTATTTTTTTAAACGCAGAAACCTGCTAAAAGATATTTAGAAAGTGCAATTTTTTCCAGATTATTCGATATTATTACTGCAATTCACGAATATTTATATTGATTATTATGATAGATATCAACGGCATTAATGGATCGTGTATCAAGAAGATCGGATCACACCGATCTGTAAAGTCAGATAATAATAGTAGATATAAATATCGTTTTGGAATAGAACCGATATTGCTTTGCGTATTTCCAGAGATATGACCTAGCAGACACCTTGTAAAAAATTCGCATGTATAAAGCAACACTAAATGTGCACATAAACTATGCAGATCGTTATATTCTGTCAATTCTTTTTATAATACAAAAAAGACCCGCAAATACATAACTCATAGTACGTATCGATCCTGTGCACTGTGTCTACATCACGACAGTTAACACTGAAATGTTCTTAAATATCAGTTTGCAACACATCACAATTTCGAGAAATTGTCTCGGAAACGTGTCGTAGATCACTCGAGGATCCAGCTAACAATCTACGCACGATTAGAACGCGATTCTTGGACTGAATTCGTGAGACAAGAATTTCCGCGCTCGTTCCGGTACGCGACTCTAATTCATACTTTTTTTTCTCTCCCCTCTCCATTCTGTGAATCTGATTCGCGTCCTCTGGACCAGTTCTCGATCCCGGAGCATTCTCACGGGACGGGAGAGGGATGCTGATGCTGAGAACTGGACAACGGTCAAGCCTCGGCCCGCGAACGAGAGAAGGAAAAGGAGGGGAGCGGGGGGGCTAGCCGATGCTGGACGATGGCTCGAGATGTGTAGGGGTTGAATCTTCCGAGATCGGAAGGGTGAGCGCGGCGTGATTCTGGTTTGATTTTATTCCGTCGAGGGATGATTCCGCTCTCGCCGCGTGAGAAAGGGCTCTCGGATTCGACCTTTTTCGCCGTTCTCTCCTAGCAACGTCGCTCGTGTACATGACGTTATAGGAATATCATCGCTACTAAACTTTTTTTTCCAGAATGGATGGTTAATCTGGAACTTCCGAGAAGCGAGAAACTTTATTTCAAAGTTTCATCTGATTTAATCCGTTGCGACAACATTAGGCTATGTAATATGAACGTAGAATAAAAGTCAAGACAATTAGTTAAAAGTATATCGAAAATCAAAAACCATTCTGATAGTTAAATATTTTAATATTTTACTAAGTTCTTTAAAAAAGAAACAGGAAAAACATGCATAATTTTACGGATTGAGGGTTAACGCTCAGATAATCCCGTAACCAGGCGCATTTTCGCGAAAGCCACACTCGGTAGAGAGACGCTCGGGTTTAAGGTTCGCAATTAGAGCCGCGAATTAAGCGACGCTTAAGTGCGAGTGAGCGAGCGAGCGAGACCCTGGTCGAATATCGGCCTGCGATATTCCCGGGATAACGCCAAGTAAGTTTCAGGACATCCGGGATTATCCTCGAGATCTGCCGAATATTTCGGCGATCCCTCGTGAGACGCGATCTTCCGCAACTCTCCGAAATGACGCGGTAGATTTCTCATAATTTCCATCGGAGAAATATTTTGACATAATATATTGCGAAAATGAGAAATAGAAATATCAATCTTATATATAGTTTCTTTCAAAATTATCTAAATTATAGTCAGAAATTTTGCGTCTATAAAAATATACAGTTCGACTAAAAATGAAAAGAATAAAGCTTTCTGTCATCTACATATCTGTTGCAAAAGAATTCTTAAATTATATTCAGTGTTATAAACTGTTGATGCTTCGGGAGATAACTACTATTTTTCCTTATTTGTTCTGTAATATCTGATAGAAGGGAAAATTCGATAACTAGGGTAAAAAATCGAGAACACATTCATCCGTAGCGGTTCGAATTATTATACAAAATGACGGTTACCGGTGTGAAGCACGATGAAAAAGCTGGATCAGGGTAGAGGGTAGCGGCCGCTAAGTCAACGGTGGAGCGGCAAAAGAATTACCGGCATTGTTCCAGTTCCCGGGGCTTCCCGCCCCTTTTGCGAAAACAAAAGGACGGACGCACGAGAGAAACAGAGGTTGGGGCGCGGCGTGGTCGCGCTTAATTCTAAATTCGGCACTAATAACGCCGACCTGTGTTTCGTTAGCCCCTGGGAGATTAACGCGTCGGCGAGCGGCGGTCTAATAGCGCCCGTGCACAACGAATTCGAATAATATTTACCTTCGGCGTGGCGCGGCACGGCATCGCCACCCAGTGGTCTCCTGGGAACGGCAAATGCGATTGGTTTCGACATATGCGCGCGTTTGATCATTCCGCTTTTCACCGATCAATCGGATCGTCCCGTGCGCATCACGCGCCACTTCATGTCCTTTACTTTTATTTATCGCCTTCAAAAACTCGGTTATACGCATTCTTGGTAATGATCATTAAATTATGAATAACGAAATGCGTGCGTGACATTTGAATTATTCGCGAAAAAGTCAACTAATTATATGTACGTACAACTGATATTCTTCGCAAGTCCAGAAAATTATTTCGAAAGTTGAGAAATATAGGAGATAATTGATTCTCTCTTACTTGATACTTGATGGAATTTTATATATAATATGAAATGATTGATAAAATATTTAAAATATATGTATTAAATGTAAAGAGCAAAATATACACATATTTTTGAATTTAGAATACAACTTTAAAAATATAAGTATAGAATATAATATTGTATTTTAAATATTAATTAAATACTACTTCGAATTATGCAATTGCAGATTTTTATTTCATTTACTGATCCTTGTATTCATTTATCTCGTTAGAAACAATCTGGAAAAAAAATTAAATAACAATAAAAAATTTCAATATCTTTTTGCGTCATATAAAATTAATAAAATTCCTAATTAAATTGCGTAACATCTAATTAAACTTATTAAATTCAATATCGAATACAAACTGAAAGTTTATCGAAAGCTTCGTGCTCTCATCGAAATCTCGAGCAGCTAAAGACGGCAGTCGACAATTTGATTAATATCGCACATTATCTTTCGTCTACTGCGCGCGTAATCAAGTATCTATTAAGGTGTACAAGCGGAATCTCTTGAATCAATGATTGCCATTCAGTCGACGTCCGTATCGCGATGGTGATTCGCCAGTTTTCCTCGCCGCGAACACAGGAGACGACGCCAGTCCGAGGGATCTCTCCTCGGACGAGACGTTGCTCTCGGAACGATCAATCACTGTCGGCCCGTGACACCACGAAGAGATCGCTCGCGTGGGATCTCTCGCGGGTCTTGATTCCACAACCTCGGAATATGTTCAGAACCGGTCGGTCGCAGGGATTAACCGTCCATACCGATGAATGACTTATTGAAATGTCACGGCGCCACGACTGCGCGCACGTCGGCCCCGTTATGATTTACGACTACGCGACCAGCGGATGATTAATTTCAATTAAGACACGTGGCCGCGCGTGTTAAAGGATGCATGCTCTCATTATCAAGCGCATTGTATTTGAAAGAGGTCGATTTAACGTTGCCATCGATTTATACAAAAAGAATATAATAACAAGTAATTAAACGAATTAATAGAGATTTAGCCGATAATATCGATATTAATATGTCTCGATCGATGTTCGTTGATAATATGACATATCTAAATTCGATACTTGTTAAATATTTTATTAATTAATTATTACTATGTAGACTTTTTTTGCGACATGTGAAATATAATATCTATTTATAATTCTTGAAATTTAAAGAATTTAATAAAACAACTTAATAAAAAGATTTTATTATATAAATATATATAACTCTGAATAATACAAGACATAGATTGCTAGATACAGGATAAGTCAATTAAAACTTGCCAAAATATATTTTCATTAATTTTTTCAACTCGAGTATCTAAAGACTTACAGTATAATGACTGCTTTTTAGTTCCCCTTCATTTTCAGAATCTATGTGTTTCTCGAAATCTAGAAAAATATGCTTACGCAAACAATACGAAAAGATTAAAGGAGCAGGAGGCAGAAAGGTGGAAAGTCGAGAACAGTAGGTATCTCGTTGAGGATCAGAAGAATTTCCCCTTGACACAGATGTCAGATAAAGGATTCTGAAAGTTACATCGAAGGTGGGATCAGCGATCTCATCGCGGGATGTCGAAGAAAATGCTGGTCAGCAAAAATTATTCTGTCTTGCTGAACTATGTAAGTCGTATATCGCGTTCTACAGCACTACACATCTTTAACATCTACATATAATCTATCTATATCTATAGCCTTACAAATCTTTTCACGAATATCTATACGTAAAGTAACATTTTACATAAAAGATATATATCGCGTTATTCGATATTGAAGTCAATTTAATCATGTTTTTCTTTAAAGATTAGAAAAAATAATGCTAATATAATAATAATATAATAATTTAGAGCGATAGTAGTAAAAAATTAAAGGAAATTAGTTTTCAACAATTTCCTTAGAAAAATCTTCGAGAAACACATTTTACGTACATTTATATGAATCGTATGTATAAAATTTTCCAAACTCCCAACATTAAACGCAATTTTACGTCCCAATTCAAAGCTCCTTCAAACGAGGTTTTACGAATACCAATTTCACAAAAACTGCCTGGGGTCGCAGGACGCGATTAACGTTTTAATGACATCACTTATTCGGCGGATAAGCCAATCGAAAAATCGGCGGGGCATTTTCCAGCTCGTCGTCCGGTGGACGGGATGGAAATCCCACCACGACGGTAAAACCGGCAAGTCTGCCGCCGGAAGGATATGATCGTCGCGAGAGCCTTGGGTAATCGCTGCAGAGAGAAAGAAAGAGAGAGAGAGAGGAAGAGAGAGAAATTCGACCGCGGGCGGGTTGCCTTTATCGGGCGCATATTTGCCGGGTTCTGCAAATCCCACTCTGGGATTCCGCGCGCTGTAGCGAAAGGGAAAAAAAGGAACAGCGGAAAAGAGCGGGAAAGAGAGGAGATTTAGGGAGGAGACGATGCTCTCGGGTGGGCGCCATACAACCACCACTATTACTACCACCACCACCATTGCTGTCGCACCAATACACTGACACTGAAGCGCCGTAAACAGCCTCTCTCTCTCTCTCTTTTCTTCTCTCTCTCTCTCTCTCTCTGTATATGTATGTGTCATTGGTTAGACTCTACGGCTTTGAGGGATGATGGAACGACGGGAAAGGGAGGTGGCAAATAGAGTGGGACAGCGCGAGAACAAGGGCGTCGTGACAAAAGACTGAACGGGCTAGGAAGGCAGGCGGGAGTGGCGGCGGAGGATGAAAAAGATAGAACAGGCCCCCCTGAGTAAGGGCGCGAGAGACGAGACAGAAAAAGTACGCTGCGACGGAAAAAAGAGAGGTCGAAGCGAGGGGACACGAGGGACAGAGGCAACAAGCCGGATGGAGAATTCGAGGGCGGCGGAGTAAATGGGGACCGACGTAGGACGGACGGGGAGAGAGGTAGGGAAAGCGCGGGTGGCTTACAAAGGGGACGGGAGGGAGAAGCCCATCGGGGTTGAAAAGTTCAATTGCACGTATTCTCGCAGTGACGTCTCGCAAATCCTGCGACTGTCCCCTCGTGTATTGTACGTCCACTCCTTCGACGCCCTTCTGCCTTCGCGTAATCGTCCGTCTCGGTCTTTATCCTTCATCCTTCATTCTTTATATGCACGAACGATGGAAAAACTGATGATATATACATGGCCTTTTCCTCCTTTCTTCCACCCACCTCATGATACTCGTGTATAAGTTCAATATTCTCTCTAAGTTTGTACCGCGCGTGTATTTTATGTTATCTATTTTAGTTCATATGAAATGCAACAGATCAGATAATTTATATAAAAATTAAATAAATGATTACGTGAACAGCTGCAGCACATATAAAAATTCTTAATTTTCAAAACATTTCAAAAGTAATCGAATTATTATTGAAGCAAAATCATATTAATCAAATTTAATTGGGAAGCGAGACCTCTTTCCTGAGTGTCTACACACTTTCGAAATTTCGTAATTTTCAACGTTAAATAACTTAATTTTATCATTGAAATAATTATACCGTTCTTTTAATGTCGTCGTTAATATCTTTAGCCGAAATGACATTCTTCTTAACTTTAGGACACCCAGTGCACGAATGTATGCAACACGCAAAATTCAGTTCGCATATTTTCTCTCTTTTCTATTATTGCTCCGTTTCTTTCTCCGTTACTCTCATCCCCACATCCTTCACCCGTTTTTCTTCCTAAAGGGAGAAACGAATCCCGTTTTGCCCGTTTTACTATCCTCTTTTCCCTCTTCTTCTCTCGCTACCGCGCCCCACCTCTATTTTTATTGTCATAACCAATTTAATTAAGTTTCGCGCTTCGACGTCGCGTACTCGCGGCTGTGTTAAACATTTTAATTAAGCGCCTCGCGCATTTGCGTCGCCACCGCCCCCGTTTCGTCCCGTCCCTCACCCTTCAACGTAGACTCGCACCACCAGTCGAAGCATCGGCATGGAAGAGAACCGTTCGACTATTTTACGAATTAACGAGAACGCGAGAAATGACAGCGTGCGCGTGCGCGCGCGCGCGTATCGGTTAGTCGGTAGCGCTTGCCGCCACCGACGCTAATTCGAAGGGGGTTTGCGAGGGGGGAGAGGAGGGGGGAAGCGAGAAGAGGGATGTTTACGCTGGGATCTGCGAAACTTCCGAGAGCGGCGGTGGTTTTAGGGGTGCGCGCCGTCGGGTCGTGGTTTCGCGGTTAAGGCGACGTCACCGAGCCAACGTTGCGGAAATCAAATCGTTAACCCTTTCGATGGACGTGCTCGTGAGCGTCCCGCAATGGTCCATCCGAGACTCAGTAAATATGCATTATCTCGAGAGGGTCGAACTTCATAAAAAATGAAATAATGGGATTTCTCCGTATGACGATTAATATACCCTTTCTTTCTACACGCGCATACATATGCGTATTATATTATACATGTGTTAATGTAATTCGTTAATGTAGTATGTCATTTGAAACATGTATTTTTAGAGCGAATAATAAAAAAATGATAAAGTTTTAGTTATGAATATTTTCTCGATACATTCACAGTTTTGCGTACATTTACTACACAACCTCAGAATTATCTACTCATTATTGATATTGTTATTTATTAATTACCACAGTCCGAGTAATATTACCACATTAATGTTTCGACAATAATTAAACCCCTATTTTGTGAAATTTAATGAGAACTTTTCAATAGAAAAAAGGAGAATATATACATGAAATTTGTATATAATATATCGCACACCCTTGTAAAAATCATTAGAAAATAATATTTAAATATAAGATATAAGATAACTATACGTGAGATATTAAATAAATTTACATTGCAGTTGACCTCGAGTTGTATTTAAAACTTTATGTTTCTCCGATTTCAATGCCATCAGACCCAAAGGATTTATGAGAAAAAATTTGAAAAATGACAGTGGTAATTTTTATGTTTTATCATCGCCAAGGCGGGTGACTAATTGCCTTGCTTAGACCCGGAGAGGAGCCAGCTGAGGTGACTGCGAATGTAAGTCGGCCGAGGAAAATTTACGATAAAGCGACTTTAATTTTGATTCATGGCGGACTCTCCTCGAAAGAGCGAGGGCAGACACACACTCTAAAAAAGATCTTTTCTGACATCTTGTGCGATTTTTTTACTATTTTACAATTTACTACATATTAAATTTAAGTAATCAAAATTTGCACATATCTATATATATTATACATATGTACAAAATATGTATAATATGAAATTTATATATATGATATTCTAAAATTGCAAAATTACAAATCGCTTAAGACTTGAATAAAATTTTAAAAATATTTTTTAATAGAATTAACAAAATGTTTGCGTTAGTTATTTTACGGCTAAGTCCGATAATTCTCGCACAAATTTTTAACGCAATAATTCGATGCTAGATCGTCGTTATTTCTATCTCTTTCCGCAGAATCATAAACCTGCGGTAGTGGCAAACGGGCGCCCGGGTCCCGGGACTTTTCAGCCTGCGGGAGCCGCCCTCCCGCACTCAATAATCCCATGGCGCTATAGCAAGCCTCTATTACGAACCCTCGATCCCCCAGCCGCCCGGTATCCCCCCAGCCACTCCTCGTCGACGCTCGCCTGCTCGGGGCCGAGAACGGATAGAACTCGCCCTGATTCCTGCCACGGAGCACTACGTACCGTAAAACCGCCCTTCGCTCTCCCCTTCCTCTCTCCTACGTTACTGAATTGATGAGAAGGCCTGACCATGTTCGAACTGCAGACAGATATCTGACCTTCCCCGGGAAACCTTCCTGTTCTGGGAAGAAATTGCGCATAAACGAGCTCGTGTTTCACGTGACATGTCCTTTTGTTAATTTGATATATTTGTTAATATAATGTGTATAAAAAAGACAAACGAATTCTGATAAGTTTAATGCATATAATTCTATGCGTTAATAATAATATACACATGTAAGCAACAAAAAAGAAACTTTTTGGTTTAATATTACTGCAATTCGGTGGCAAAATTATGAAAGATTTCACCATCAGATTTTCAAAATTTCTTCACGTACAGTTGTTGTCATAACCGCGCTCATGCTTACATCGCTGAATCTCACACAGAGGAATTTTTTTTTATAAAAATTTGCCTGAATTCACGACACGCTGGAGAAACATTGACCGGTCATGCAGTGTCACGCCGTTCCACACGTTGCGCAAGAAATACGCGGTCCTACATGTGCGGACAATTTCACCGTGCATGCGTGTGTCGGTCTATCCTCGTGTCGAGACAGAGAAAGAAAGACGGAGAGAAGAAGAGAGGGAGAAAAAAAAAGAAGAGGTGTTGGGTACACGACAGCTGTAAACCCCGGGGGCATACGAGTCCTCGACTCGCACCCCCGCTCATGACCCTCGTCGCCCCTTTTCTCCCCCTCTGTCACTCCACCCCTGCCTCTGTCTGTCTCTTTTCCCCGCTGTAACCCTCTGCCTCCCTTCGGGCTCGTCCTTCATACAGAGTCCCGACAGCGTTGTACCGGGCTTACGCGAAGAGAGAAGGGGCGAAGCGGGGGAATGGGATGGAGGATCAAGGGGGAAACGATGGCTTCGCCATAAGCCAGCGATACCAGCCCGGATGACTGGCGATTACGTTATTCGGAGGGACGTACGTGCTCTCATCTGCACCGGTTCGCGTGCCCGTTCGTTTGTTCGTCCCGCGTGTGTTCCACGTGACGCCCGATTCACGAACGAGCCGCGGCCTCCCGGCTCTAATTCACCCCATTAAATTTAATTTCGAACGGCCTGCCCGCCGGCTTCCTCTTCTCCCCCCTCTCTCCCCCCCGCGCACTCTCCCCCTCTTGTGGGAAGATCGATCCGTTAAATGGGACCGACTAATACCGAAGCCGACGGAATTATGGCACCGAAGATGCACCGATGAAAGGTGTTGGACTTGACCATAATTAAGTTCAATGACGGTATTCCCTACCATTTCCTTTCGATCTCGAATATAAATTAATAATGCTAATGTGGTTTGTATAATTCTTGCATAAAATGCAGTAAAGATTTAACGTTTTTAATTTATATTTTTTAAAAGGGCACAAAAATCTTTTGTTTTTATATCGCATTGTATTTATCATGTCAAATTGCATTCATTCTACAAATAAGTGAGTTAAATTTGTAGAGATGTTAAATCTTTTATAATGACAACTATTATGTATATATCTCTATTTTTTATATTATATAATAAATTATACAATAATTATTATATTTTTCATTTTCATTAAAAGATAATAAATTTTTTTATATTAATATGTAAATGTAAAATGCAGATTTTTAATTGTCAAAATTTCTGCTAATAAAAAAATCGAAATCAGATATATAAGATTTAATTTCGTTTTTTTTTCGCGTATTCTTCTTTTTTCAAACATATTGTACATTATTAGATACATACATATAAGCAAATGACCTGACCAGTTTACGCATAGACGATAAATGTTAGCAATGTTTTCTCTCATCGTATTTAACGAGCTCGCGGGGGTGGAAGGCCACGTCCGTGGCGTAAACGAGTGTCATTCTTGGTAAAGCTATGGTTTTCTTTGAAAGCGTTCTAGGGCCGACTGGCCGCAAAATGCCTTTGCACTTGTTTTCCAAAGAAAGTACAAAGCTTTAGCATTAGTAATTCGAACCATAAAGATAATATGATAAATATATTAAATATATAAAGAGAGAGAGCGAAATGTGTTCTCATATTATCGAATAATTATTCTATTCTTTCAAACTTTTTTATCTAAATATTTTTTCCGCCATTATATCTTTTTAAAAAATTGCATGCATATATGTATATATTGTAAAACTTATAAATCTTCTTGAAAAAATAATAACATTTATATGAAAGATATGTAAAAGAAATTATACTACGATATTACAAATCTAGAAATATAAAATTAATATTTAATAATTTGATGTGTCTAATATATATGTTTAATAATTTCAGATTAATGTATCAAGCGAACAAAATGGTGTAATCATCTATCAAGAAAGCAATTTCGATCGTAAGCGTCGAAACTACGCAAAATTGTACGCACATGCACATATTAGGCACTTGACGACAGGCAAAGACAAAAGGAAGTCAGACTATCATTTAGGAGACTAAGCTAAGCAGGTGATAAACACGAGCAATCCTCATCTATATCGCCTTGAGCCAACAACAAATAAGGAAGTCGCGTTTCCGAGGAGGGTCGCGCAACTCGGCGATATCAACGACGCGTACCGAATAACTTTCTATAAAGAGAGAGTGTCGATTAGAAGACACTTCGCTAACAGGCGTCAAGCTTTGTCGCCGCGAGACAATGTATGTATGTGTCGATTATACGCTAAAATTGGTTTTGCTGCACAGGCTTAATAAATTTTAAAAGACACATTCTGAAATATCATCACTGATGGAAAATTTATACTCGAAAAATTGGATATTATATTCAAAATAATGACTCAGAAATCTCAATTTTTTAATAATATATCCTATAAGCGAGGATAAATTGATAAATATCTATTATTGCAAATGAAAATAGACTATATATACATATATTAAAATTAGAAAGATTGTAAAAATAAAATTAATTGCAAAATAAGACTCTGTTTTCCCTACATTTCGAAAGCTTAATTCAGCAAAGATTTATTTTTAATATTCGATGAAAAAATATTGACTTATACGTGTAAATAATCCCTTACGTTGAGACATTAAGCGAAGCTAGTTAATTAAAATACAAACATCCCTCACATGACGTTAAGAGAAAAAAAAGGAGAGATGGAAAAATGTACGGAAAATCGTACGTACGCATATACATGCAAAAAGCAACAGCAATAGCAGTAGTAGTAGCGAAAAGTCAAACTCGCGGGCTGCTTACGAGCTTGTAAAGAGGCGATAAACATAACCCGGCGGTTCTATATCGGCCACTACGAGTAGACCGGCAGAGGAAGAGGTTGGTATCGGTGATGCAGAGAAGAGGGTCGCTTCGTCGTCCTCGTCGTTCTCGGCGTACTAGTCGTTGTGCTCATCAGTGAGAAGAATCGCATATGTGTGCTGGTTTCTCTCTTGCGCGTGTAGCGGAGAGAGCGTTGCGTTATGTATTTATATGTGTGTGGAGGTGGTGGCTGATGTGCTGGTTGGTGCGAGGCTGTCTGGGTTATCGATTATAATCATCGGCGTACAGGCGCCGCGACGGATCTGCAGTCATTAGGGACGCCTGGGCGGCGTTCCACCTTATTCCGACTGCCGGAAGAGAGTAGGGCGGAGAAGGAAAGGGAAGAAGAGTACGGTCGCTCTCGACACATCTACGCAGTCGAGTTTTCGCGCGAAAACCCGTGCGGCTGAAAGGGTTTGTTGGTCTCTCTCCACCTCTAGCTTTCTGCCTCCTTATCTTTTTTTAGAGCCAAGTCACGTAACCTTCCTGTCGTCTCGTACCGTAGCTCAAGTTTGTTAATGTAATTTTTCGCGCCTTAACTCCCACGATGAGTCTTTGCGTTTTATCCTCCTCATCCGCCGTTCGACGAACTTCACGGTCTAATCCTCGCGCTTACGATGTAATATGTCAACGCGAAAATCGGAAAAATATGAGATAGCTAAAATTATTAAAGCTAAAGCTATTGATTCTTATAGATTACGCATTAAGATATTTCCAAAATATTTGAAAGACAATTTATATTTATTACTGTGATTTTCTTTTTTTTTAATAACTTATGTGTAAATAAATACTAGATATTTTCTTATCACGCAATTATAGATAGTTGTATAATTTTCGCTTGATATCTCGATTTAAATACTCGAGAAGTATTTCCTCGATAACAATAAAACGCGCTTGGTGTTTACGCCGTCAAGGATTAATAACACATTAATGACGTCCGAGTGATTTCCCCGAGCGCGATATTTCCATGATTCTCTGAACGCGGGAAAATTGTTCATGACCGTATCCTCATTAATTTAAATGACCGATTGATTCAAATGTAGCAGCTTTGTTGAAATTCGCTCTTTTAATTGTTCTGACAGTAATGCCGATAAAAACGCTAATGATGCTGAAATACGAACAAAAATGAGCCGATTAAAATAGTAACTGAAATTATCGGCAATTGAAAATACGATATAATATTCTACCTAATCAAATCCATGCAATCCAAAAGTATTCGAACCTATTTTTTTTTCATTGTTCAAAAATCAAAGCAATAAAAATAAGTTTTTACATTTTGAATAGGCGAATTAATATACATGAGATATATTTGATTTAAATTCGAATCACCTACAACACAAGGATTATATAGTTGCAAAAGAGTTTGAATTTTTTAAATTGGACAATACATGAAATTCCAAAATATGTATAAGTTTAATAATTTGATTACTTGAATTAATATAAAATTATATTTGGCATAAAAATTGATATCTTTATCTAACAATACAAAGCGATACTCTTTGATGAAATTCACAATGCCGATCCGCGTTATTCCGCGTTCGTGCAGTAAGCAATGATATCCGAGCGTCCACGCAATAAACCCTCCTCCAACCATATTGAGCGCCCAATATCGTACAATAAAGTCCGTACTACATCTTGGGGAACAATGGCAGAGAGATTCTGGAAACGATGCACGCGGCGTTTGGCATTGCCGACGACGTGGACGGAACGTTTGGCAGGAACACTCGCAGCACGGATGCTCAAGAAGAGCGATCAATCTCTCTTTTTATTATCTATGGTCGGCAAATGGCGTATGTGGCAAGACAATATTCGCGAAGGGATAGCGTCTACGCGACGTATTGCCGGGACATTTGGCAATGGATATTTAGAACGTCCGGCATACTAAAGCGTTTTTTAGTTACGCGTTACCCACGCGCGACGACAAAGCGCAAATATGAATCCCATTAGTTCCTTTTTGCTCGCTCGAGAAAGAATTCCACGAATAAAGACATCAATTACATTACTTAATGTGTCTTAACATTATTTTGATATATACGTTATAAATAGTGGCATACATTGTTATTTATTTATTTTAGCTGTATGTATCTAAAAATAAATTTATCTTAAGTTATGCTAAATATCATTAATGGGTTATATAAGAAGAAATCTTTACTTAATAAAAAAAATTTATAATATGATATATTCTCATCTTTTTTATTAAAAAGTCGTAAGTGCAGACAAGTAAGATAATTAATATATATCAAAAATGATATAAACATTCTTTATATTCATATATTGTAATTAAATTTTAACTATTTTGATTATTTCATCAACTATAGATGTATATAATTATTCTTTTACTGATATTAATTATACTTATAAATCATAATAGAATGATGTAAAAGAATAATTAACTGATAATGATTAAAATAAATAGTTAAAACGTTTCACGAAAATTTACTTCAAGTAAAACAATTATTTACAAATTTTTTGTTCCTCATCAGTATCTTGACTTATATAAATTTTTTATTTGACTTATATAATTTTATATAAATTTTACTTTTCTATATCATATATTAAATAATAAATAGCAATTTTAAGTTTAGCATGTATATTTTGCTACACAAAATTTCTTATTGTAAGTTAACTTCTCTTGCTCGATTTTATATTAAAGAAAATATTCTATATATATATACTTTCTTGAAAAAAATTCACGTAAAACTTATGTAAAAAAGTGTGTTATTATTCTTTCATATCTCTTTATATCAATATAATTAAAATAATACTTGAAATAATATAAAAATAAATAATTGTTAGAACAATATTAAAGTACAATAATTATATTTAAAGCATTTTAAAAATAAGAATTAATAATGTAATACATAGCTATTTTTTATCAATTTCCATTGATTTTCATTAAATCTATTGAAAATTTTCCAGCTTTTTCTTTCCTCTCTCTTTCTTGCTATAAATTTAATCATTAAATCTACTACGGCTACATAAAGAAAATTTTTAATTCTAATCCATTTTTTATGTCCATGATCCATACGCGTATCCATTTCTCGACATGTCAAGCGAGCATAGGTGGGCGGTGCCGTCGGCTCAGGCCACGAAAACAAACGAATTTTTAATTAATCACCTGCTAATGAGACGGCAGCCACTGCGTCGGGTGAGAGACGGGTCGAGTTGGACCAGGTGCATTTTCGTATGTTTCTCATTCACCGCGAGAGAGAACCGTAAAAGAGAACAAAGAAAGAGAGAAAGAGAAAGAGAATAAAAGAAGAGCGAACTAACAGGCAAAGAGAAAGAAGAAACAGAAAAAGAAAAGGGCACCTGGTAAATGTTTCAAACTTCATCCGAGGCTCCGTCGAGGCGGCGAAGGAGAAATGGAAGGCTATACCTTCGCTGACGATCTTTGTTCTCTTATCAGTTTTATTATTTTTCTTTTTTTTTTCTTTCGTTCTCCAATTGACGAAGGAGTAATCGACACAATGTCATATCTCGCACCGAGAACCTTGGTTTTCGTTATCAACGGTCTGACATAAGAGTGACCCGCCGTGTCCCTGACTTCGAATATCGATTCTCAGGCTTATCGGTCCCTGCATACCTTTTTCGTTTCTCTACCTTCCCCGGCCGTTTTCCACCAGAGTCGTCGTATCCGCTTTTGCCTGTGGCTCGTTTCGAAGGCGTTTTCGTGAGGTTTTCCCTGGCGCGTCATCCCCGGGGAGAACTAAAACAATGCGGCTTTTCTCCGGGAACCTTCGGTTTCGATCCCTTCGCATTCGCGTCATTCGTTTCTTCCTCTCGCAGGCTCGTCTTTCTGCCGATGACCCTTTTCGTGGGAAAGAAACAGATCAAGCGAATAACAGAGGACACGAGATTCGAGTTTTTTGTTTCGAAATGAAACAGAAATAGATCTGGATAGAGGGTGTCCGAAACTACCGACATTTGATTTAACGATTTTGTTAAAGCCGGGAGAAATTGTCTTTATATATAACATGGAATTCAAAGAACTTATTACAAATTTTCTGTTTTCGATAAAGATTTAAAGATTTGTAAAAATATAATTTTTATTGTTTATTAATTTTTATTTATAATTTATTTTTTTACGTTTTTATTTATATTATTACTTCTTTAGATTAATCGCCAAAAATTCATATTTTTTTATCAATCGTTTCAAGAACTATCGTTGTTCCGATATTATAATGCCATTTTTCCTCTATCATTTAAAATAGATGGGCTGCTTTTGAGGCACCCTCTACATACATTTTTGCCATAATTTTATAGTGAACGCGATATGAGGGAAACGAGAGAAAAGTTCCCACCTCGATGAAAATGACGTACCCCGCAAAATGTCAGGACGTTATTATTTACAGTGGTGTAGTCCCCCTAGAACAGAACAGGATATTTCTAAAAGTAAACTACAATTTGCGAAATGATAATACAGTCGCGTCGCCGCTCGGTAACTCGATTATACCTTTAACATCTGGAAAAGTTTCCATCTTTTCATCGAGGATATTACATATATAGTTTAAATAATAGCACGAAGGCGAAAACTACCTATCCATCGATATTGCGAATTATATTAATTAAAACTACCGAGAAATTTATCAAGAAAAATTATCAAAAATAACAATAAAATCATATATTTAATTTTTCATATATGTAATTCATAAATTGTCCGTAATTCTTCTTCTTACATAGCAGTTGTACAAATATTTGTATATATCTATTGTTCCTAATCCTTTAAAATACGTAAAAGTAAATATTTACAAAAATCACAAATGCTTATTATTGTGCATATATGTATATTTATTATTTCAAATTATGAAAACGCGTTAATTTAAACAGTAAAAAGCGAAATAATAAAAATGGCAAATAATAGTAAAAATTTGAATTTTATAAATGAAATTATCAATCTGTCTATATTGCAATATGCGTGTCTCGATGTGTAGGCGCAGATAAAGCAAGAAACACTAATATGGACAAAGTGTGGAACGCGAAGAGTTAACAAACTAAACGATTAGCTACGCAAATGAATCCAGGTAAGAGCAGAGTCAGACGGGTGGGTAGAGTGCGATTACGAAGGCGTTATTTCGTTTGCGAGGGGGTCGCATCAGGTTTCACTTTAATTAAGCGAAATAATTAGCCGCCGAAGGCTAAAGCAGCAACGTCGGTCTTACAGCAAGTGGGGATAATATTTTCTACCATCGTATCGGTTTCCGTTCGTTAAAGGCCTGGCATCGAGGAAGTACGTAAGGACTCCCTAAATCAAAGTTTGTTTATAGAAACCGAAACAGAGTTTATATAAATATGAAGAAAGTTTTAGCTCTCTTACGAGCACATTCCTATGAAAATCGACTAAATTTTCAATTTTTAGGAAACTGATAAATTCCTATCTCATCCTTATTTTTATTTGTATTGATGACACTACACAATTTATAGATAAACATATAATTAATACGCGACAATGACACTTTGAAATCATCCCCAAAAATAGTTCTCGTATAGAAGCGTGAAATTCAAATAGCGTCGAGATTCACTATGTGCACCTGTTTCTGAAGGGAGAGGCGATTAACGCAGGACGCTTGTCATCCGCAGCAAATGTGTTAATTATAACTTCTAGGTAGAAAGCACCAACCGTTATTTCATGTTTCGTTCAACTCTCCGCGATGTAGAAAAGCTATAAAGTACTCCTATAATTAACACAAATTCTTGCTATAATTTTTTGAATTTCCAGATTTATTATTTTACGTAGTATGTGTTACGTCTCTTCCCTATTAATTTTACAAAAATTTTACAAAATTAAGTTCATACAGATACACATAGTAATAATGGTTTTATATTTTTTAAATATGTAAACATATTTTACATCTTGAAATAAATTAAATCATGAAAACTTAACGATCTTCGACTTTCTTATATTAGTGATGATTTAATCTGTTTCAATATAAATAAATTTTCTGTAGTTAAAAATAATTGAATTGAAAGGGCTTATATGTGAATAAAATTCTGCGGACATAAATTTTTTCAACACTTTGTACGTTGAAAGGGATAAATTTACGAGCATGGTGGAGAAGCAGGAACGGAGTATCGGAGTTCTTGTACACTTCCCAAACACCCCAAACGTTCCCTCATTAATCCTCCGATACCGTCCATCGTTCCTCCGTCATTCCCCGACTGCGGAAACCGAGAGAGGAGACCTTATCGGCCCTTTACTTTCTCGCCATCGCTTCTCAGGGCGCGCGCGCACGAGCCGAGATATTAACGACGCCATGTTAACGGGATTTCCGCGGAGTCGGAAAATACGATGGCTGAAACCTCCGGAGGATTTGGATTTCGGCGAGCTCTGCGGCTTGTTCTCGGTCATCCAATAAAGCGCGCTTTTACTAGCTCACATGTTTCCTGTGCGAGAATACACACGCATGCACACATATGGCTTCATACATATGAAAATATAGACATAGTCATCCCATACATACACACGCACACACATATATATACTTACATTTAGAAACTTGCACTATTGTAAAAGCACAGTGGCTGCGAGTATGTAAAGTTACGTATGCATGCGTCATGCACGTATCATATTATCCGAGTATGGAGAATATACATGTGACTGTGTGCGTGTGAACTAGAGAAGCGTAATTACGATTCTGCCAACTCTAGACTATCATCAGACACCGCTGATGTTTCTAAAACGTCTATATACCATCTCCGTAGATTTGTATATGTTATGGTGTTAATCTTCACATTGGTATAGTTTGTATACTATAATAATATTAGTGCCTCTAAAGACAGAGAGTTATTCTTTAACTATCTGATATTATATAATCAAAAATATCTAAAGAGATTCAGTGTATTATTATCATATAAACATTATGCTTTCCGATGTTCCGATATTAATTAAGATAGTCGACATTTATCTACACGCATATGGTGTGCACATATGCTATATTAAGATACATCTTTTTGCACCACACCCACGTTTGATCAATCTAATTTCGGATATAAAAGGTTCAATCGAAATTATCAGGATAGTCGGAGGGATAGTTATTCGGGAGAGAAACGAAGCAGGGAACACACGTGGAACATGGAGTAGATTCAGTCATTGGTCTCTCAACAATTTCTGTATCGATTTACAGTTCCAATAGTATCCTCAGAGGCGAAAAAATAGACGTATCTATCGCGAATAATTCTGAAGTTCCGCTCTTAAAACGTATTTTTATCCCAAATATTGATTTTGAAAATAAATTTTCGCTAAGTTTGTCTTTCAGTTACTTCGAACTGGTTAGAGAAAGAGAGATCTAAAGGGGAAAAGAATATTTTTGATATTATAAGAATTAAAATATTTGAAATATTGCTTCGATTACATAATTTTACCGGTTTGGTTTCCGGGATTCGATTACGTTGAACTACCATCGGAAAACGTCGATTTACCGACGTCACATATACAACGCTGAAATACATCGAGTACTTGCCCCTCGGCTCGCCCGCGAATCCTCTTATCGTTGCAATCTCAGATTGCGTCGGGCTTAAATGCAAAACCAAGGGCGCGACAACCCCGACGACGATTTTGCGGGCGTCCGAAGTCACGGTGTTCTCGAGGACTCCGAACAATTCGTTCAACCTGTTGCAAAGCCGTCACGACATCGATCCCGTCCCTCCATTGATTTCCCTCTTGAGTGACATACCTATCGCGAGGAGGGTGTGGCAAAGTGACCTCGTCACGGAAACTCGAGAGGAAGGCAAAACGAAGAACGCTCAATTAAATGTCGAGCCGCTCGACATTTCGCGACGACAGTTCCAGAATCAATGCGATAACGCATTATTGGAAAGCGGATAATGGCGATTGTTAAAAGTTTAAACTGTCGAAAGAGATATTTTCGTCTAGATGCAGACAAGAGAAAAGTGCGTATTTCCGATACATGAATTTGCCGCGAACTCGTATCGGCGTAACTTGTTTCAAACGGTGAGACTTAGGCCGTGTTCCGAAATTGCTGCCAGTTTACTGCCAGCACTGAAAATATATAATATACGTAACGTGCACTATAGAATTTGCAGTACTGGCAGTAATTTCGGAACACGGCCCTAATTGAGCTTTATGCGATATTAGGAACGATTAGAGCAAAAAGTGAGAAAAGACGAATGATTGTAATAATATTCGCGATGACAATATAATAGCAGTCGTAATATAATAAATATAATGACAGTAATATATTTTTAAATGACAATTAACGTACTATGTCTATGTCATTTGATTATATTTAATAACGTAACTTTAATAACGTAACAGTCATTATAGATTCCTCGAAAGTGTTCCTCGCAAAAAAAGTACTGATCGTGCCAAAAATAATGATAATAATAATAATAATCGATAACAAACGACAGGCGCTACCATTCGACTACCGCGTGGCATAAGCGGCGACCTATTACGCGAAACACGACACCGGCGCCGGTCCGAGGCTGGAACCACTTGTAAAAGCGAATCCCTTTGCCACGGGCGAGATCGAGAGGGATCGTGCATCGGACAGAGCTAGAAACCATGAGCGAACGAGCAGGACAAAGGGGCGAGGAAAGAGCGCGATGTAGTCGCGGCGTGAGCCGAGGTAAGGGAGGGGGGAATTGCGCGATACAAGAGGGCGAGAGGCGAGGGAGGGGAAGTGAAGGGGTGAGAGAGGGTACAGCCGCTCGGCACCGGTGGTGAAACGAAACGGGGCAAAAAGAACGAGGAGAACGAGTGTGCCGGCTGCCTGGGAGGAAGAGATAGGGAGGCAAGAGGGAAATAGACCTCTCGAACGTGCTCTTACAGATGAGAGGGGGCAGAATGGAGGGAGCGAGTGAGAGGAAGAAGAGATGGAGAAGGGGGGATGCGTGTGCACCGAATAGCGGCGGAACGAGTAGAAACGAAATGCACGGGAATATACACGTACATATCCAGGAGCACGAGAGACGCCGAAAGAAGTTAGAAGAAGAAAGAGAGAAAGAAAGAGAGTGGGAGGAGGCAGAGAGGGACGACGGAGGAAGGGAGAAAAAGTGAGAAAGGGGGGTACCGGAGGGAGAAATTCTGACTCTCGAGATGCGAGAACTGCCGCGAGTCTGTGGTGTGCGAAACTTCCTCGCGATATATAGACGGCGGTGCGGCAGAAGGGTGCGGGTGAGGGGAGAACGGGGAGTTAAAGGGGATGCGAAGAGAGAGCGATAGAGAAGGAAAGGGAACGGCCCGAAGGGAGAAGCAGGACGAACAACGGAATCGTAACCCGACTCTGGATGGAAGCCAGCATGAAACCCATGGTATGTAAAACTCCCCGTGAGAGTGGAGATGCGGGGTAGAAAGGGGACAGGGAGAGCACACTCGAGATAGCCCGCGCGGGTAGCGTGTCGGTGGAGGAGAGAGAGAGAGATAAAGAGAGAAAGAGAGAGAGAGAGAGGAGACAGGAGAGAATAGGGAATCCACGAGTGTGTTGTAATCAATGAGTTTAGGCGAGCGAGAGCGCAGTGTGATTCGGTCACCTTTGAAAACACACGGTTAGTTTCGTATCAAAATTATCACAATTAGCGATGTCGCGTTCGCGTAAGATATTACACGAATACATAAAGAATGATTCTTATTCTACGTATATATGCTCATATATGCATGTTGTCTTCACAATGTTTCTTATAGCTTATTTTCTATACATCTTCGAGAGACAAGTCATATAATTATTTCTTCTTGCTACAATATATTTGTAAATCAGAAAGATTATTTACATTTGTTATTCATAATCTAATTATGATATTAAATTTTTCTCGTGATAAAAGTCATTTTATTATAATTATAATATTTTTTATTTCAAGTAGAATGTTTTTGTAAACTAATATTTACCTATTAAATATTTGTTACCTATTTATTCTTACATAATTATTCATATTTAATTAACGTTTCATCAACAATATTGTGACGAATCAAACCATTATTATTCCACGCAAGAAAGATTCCGAGACGTGTTCCTCTCTAACCTGACAACAAAAAGTTAAGCAAGCGGAAAGCGATACGCGTGAATGCGAGCGAGCGAGCTGCTCGATGTTCCGTTGACTTTAGAGCGTAATGGTTTTACGGTACGTCAAAGCTGGCACACGGGGGTCACGAGACGGGGTTCAAAACGCGGGGGTGAGCTACATAGTGAGTCGAGGTTGCTCGTGGCGGGGATTCGCGTTCTGACGGGGCCATTACACCCTTGATTTCATTACGGCAGCCTTGCTAGTCGACTGCAATCTCTCCCGACTCCATCCCCGGCTCTCCCTCTTCTCTTTTCCTTCCACTGCCTCTCGTTCGCGTTCTGTAATTCCATCATATCGCCATCCCTCACTCTCACTGTTTCTCTCCTCATTCCCGCCCACCTTCTCCTTATCCCTCCTGAAACCTTAACGACTCTCTCTCTCTCTCTCTTTCTCTCTCTCCTTCCGTAACCATTTGGTTACCGTCTCAAATCAGTGATCTTCAGTGTCACTCGGAGATCGTTCCGATCTTCCGTGGTATCTCGCTAGGACGTGCAAATTGAACGATGAACTTTTTACGATGAACTTTTTACGACGAACTGGCCCGGAAAATCAGAAGTTTTCTGCGAGGGTGGAGACGGCTTAATTGTAAACCTCCGGCGAACGGACAACGCGGCGTTATCGAGGGGATTTATCGGAAATTGGATGGTGCCCACAAGCGGAGGGAAAAAAACTCACCCACCCAGATTGAAATCGTAGGCGGCGTGTTGGATGTCGCGACAGGGTAATCCGTCAGATTTCACGATGTTTATCTTTCTGAGTTTACCACGAAGTTGATGCAACATCGTTGCGAAACTATACGATTTGTTTCAAATGGTTTCTCTGTTTCAGAAATAATATAAAGTAGAGGGAAACATAAAATAACACAATATAATTTTGATTTTATCTAATAAATATAAAAATTTGGAAAAAATATGTTTCATATAGTTATTCATGTTCGTATCACTGTAAAATTCACAATTTAAATATAATAAACTTAATCCCTAAAATTAATTGTTTATAGTTTTATTTTTATCTTCTTTACATTTTCAATTTGATTTTAAGAACGAAGCGAAAGAGAAACGAAAACAATCGAAATAATCGTACGTAAAACGTAAATCTGACCGCAACTGGAAACAATCAGTCGAGATTTCGAGCGGGAGCTAGATTGAGGTTTACATCGAGGCGACCCCCTTATCTATCACTCATCCGGGTCTCCGATTCAACCACCTCTATCTTCGACCCTTCGATGGAAGCCCTTGCCCTTCGGCTTCTAAAGTGCCAACAGTTTGCGGCAGACCGCAAGAGATTAAGAACAATTATCACTACAATGATAATCGATCTTGAAATTCTCGCAAATAGAAAAATGATTAAAGTAAGATTTGAAGCGATTTTCAAAATCCAGAAAATTAAGTTACAAAAATCAAGATATCAAAGTTTTGAAATTACACCTATGCAACTCAGTTAGACTGACATTGCAGAATGAAATATTAGAGCGAAGAGTGAAATAAAAAAAAGACTACATTACAAAAATTAAATATTAAATTTTTAAAAAAATTATAAGCGATTAATTTAAAACGATAATTTGGGGAACCCGACATATTAAAATCTCATAAATTCAAATGTATAAAATCTAAAATACCAAATTAAAAATTTTTTCATATCTAATCCTTTAGATTCTCGATACTTTCAGATATGAGAGATGAGAATTGCATTCGTCGCACTCTTAACGAGCGCGAAAATTCGTAAAGTCGTCCCCATTGAAGAATAAACCGAAGTTACCCACGATTGGCCATCAAAAGTGGCACTCGATTGATAATCCACCGAGCCCATGCTCCGCTTCGATTCGGCCGTGGATCGCCCGAAGGAGTGAGACAGAACGGGACGAGGGGTGACGAGGGAAATCGAACAGTGGAACGAGAAGCGAGTGCTCGGTTATAGTCGAGCGAGGGTTGGATAACGGCAGTTCGGGAGAAATCGAAGCGGGTGGGTCGAGAAGGTTCGGGTGAACGCAGACAGGCGGGCGAGAACAGGACGACAGGGGACATCGAAATAGGGTTAGGCAAGGTTCCCCTGGTAATGTGATTGCTCACCCGTTTCACCTCGTCTCGGCCCGGTCCCGACTACTTGCCGACCCGCTCGTCCATCTATCCCATTTTTCCCTACTTTTGCTCCCTCCCCTCTCTCTCTCTCTCTCTTTGTTCTTCATCCAGTAGGATTTCCTCCACGGTCTCTGAAAACGACGACGGTTTTTCTGCCTGTCCACCGGAATATAATTCTCAACCGCGGAGACGGATGTGGCTGGCATGCGGCTGTGTTCCGTTATACTTCGTGCTCATCCCGCACTAGAAAGCGAGCGAGATCACCGTGCAGGAGAGACGGCTGACCAGACGGGAACAACAAGTGGTCACCGCCGCGATTACAAGCTATCTCGCATCCCGCCTTCCGCGAGATAGATTCAGCGAGCTTCGATTTTAGCACTGAGCGAGGGAATTAACCCCGTAATCGCAGCTTAATGACGAACGTTCCGGATGCTAATTGACCTATCAAATTACTAATTAGTCTATCGATCAATGCGGTCTGGTTTTATTGAACTTATATATTATGTGCACATTTTTTATGTTACCGATAAAAAATTTAGGACTCGATACCTGATAAAAATTGTCAGTGAAGAGAAAAGGCGAAAGTAATAGATTGCATAAGACTCTTTTTTTAATTAATTATATAAACATTTAAACTTTTAAATATAAGAGTGAATCTATTGCAAATGAAGATTAATAACTTATTAATAGTAAAATAATCTGTTCTTTTTCTTAACAATATCTTAAATATGTTTAAATAATCTTTTATTTTCGAAAAAAAACATCTTTTATATAGTTTTTAACCAAACGCGAGATCGCTGTCGACAAAACCAATATCTGAATGAAACAACAACTGCTTCAGAGGATATCAATGTTACGGCAGATGATTCGACAGATACTGACACCGATTATCTGACGTCGAACACATTCAAAGTTTCGGGAATTAACCAGTCTGCGAAAGCTTTCGACAACGCTCTTGTCGTCATGCACGATTCTATTCTTACCGGGCACTTCAATTGCTTGATGAACTACAAGCATTCAAAAAGGATTGCACAAGTATTGATTACAGAAAAAACGTGTGTCTCTTAAACTTTCCTTTTCGAAAATTAAGATTACTTTCAAAATTTTTGGAAAGAGAAGGTTCTACTTCTTGTAATATCTCATATTAAATGCAAATGAATTAATTTCGGTCCTATAAAAATAATTTTGCATCGCAGTAAAAACATTTCTAGAACCAATCGATGAAAGTATTCACATATTTTCAACATCTATAAGAAAGTTTTTTAATATATTGATTAATATCTTAGAGACAAGGTAGACTGTTCTAAAATCACTTTTTTTCGATACAATATCACCCCATCCGATAGTACCGTAAAAATGTAAAAAACGGCTAAACATCTCGCACGTCTGCCTCTACATCCGTCCCGACGTATACGTATATCGACCAAAAATTCCGATAGCAACGACGGAGGCAGGCCACAATTTCCGATTACCCGGAAGCCATACCGCGCACGTAATATAAATCCACAGCTGGGAGAGAGGGAGGAGGGCGGAGGGACACATTAGCGTCTGCTCTAGGGGAAGTAGTCGTGCGACCGGCTCTCCGCGCGATGCTAATTTTAACACAACATTTCCATCCTTGTCGGATGGCGCTAACGACGTCAGCGAAGACAAATCATCGGCGTTGCACCCGGCGCGCGAATTCGGAAGGTCAGCGTAGCTCGCGGCGAGAGGCGTTGTAACCGTCCCTCTCGTCTCATCCCTTCCCTTAGGGGCGGAAGGGCTATATACCGTGGCGGTGTCAGTTCGAAAGTGCGAGCAGGCATCGGCCCGCGGCGCGACGCATCGATCCCGCTTTCCAACCCTCACCCTCCGCTCTCGACGTCATATCCTCTCTCGGTTGCTCCCTCTCCCCCTGCGCGCCCTCCCTCGCTACCGCCGCCACCGCCACCGCTTCCAGCATTGCCCTCCCTGCCCTTCCAGACCCTCCTGTCCCTGTGGCGCGCTCACACCGACCATTTATACCATCCCATCCCTCCGACGTAACGTACGACGGCTAACCATGATACAGATACCAGAAATCCACCCACATCGTTGCACGTTATGTGGGTAGGCGAGTGTGTACGTATGTGCATTCGTGCGTGCGTATATGCACGTACGTGTGGTCGCGAGAAGCGCGTATGCCCGGCCCGGCTGTGCAACACGGCCCGCCATCATTTTAATGAAGATGTAATTACGGACGTTTCGGCGCTGGAATCAGCAATGCGCCCGTAGCGCGACACGCCGAGTCGCATTATTGGCTGCCTTATTAACCACTGCGCGATGCACGCATTTCTCTCTCTCTCTCTCTCTTTATCTCTCTTCTTCATAAAACGCGTTGTATTCGGCCATATACCGCGCACGTTTCGTTTCCACAATTATGCTCGTGAACGGCCAAATCTCTACGAGTAATATTATAGCGAACGCTATATTCTAGGTGCTCTTATAAGGCGCGGAAAGAGAACATCCCCCTGATAAAAACGTTAACATTGTACAAGTTTATCCGCACAAATTTACACGTGCGGATAAAATTGAGGAAAAGGAAAGGGGTTGCGGCAGCATTAAACTACCTTGTAAGTGATCTTCGTTGGAAATTTGAATTTCACCTAAGCTAAGCGCAGAGCGTTAGTTGCCGAAGTGGTCCTGCACGAAAGTTCATTAAATCCGCAAGCGTCGGGGCCGCCAATTAGTATAATGACGAGCTACACGGTGTAAAAAGTTACGCGCGACACGTTGTTAATTTTAACGACGTGTTGTTTCGTTGGAACGTACGAAACGCCACATTCTATCAAGACAACACACACGAAGCTAACCTCGGTTTGGCGTTATTTCGCGGACGGACGGAAAAGCTGGGAGCACGAAAATGTTAACGAACCTTCGCGATATCTCGTCCACATCTCATCTTCATCGCGCGCGCGGTCGGCGCGACGTTTCGCTCTTCTCGATGTCCGCCTATCTAGCCATTGACCAGAAGGAAACCCTTATATTAATTAGAGCAGTTAAGGGCAACTATCCCCTGACGGTATGTAATGTGCTCTGGTTGATTTGATCCCCTAACGGGATTACGCGCATCCGGGTTTTGGCGCGCTCCGGCTGCACCATGCAATCCCGTTCGTCCCGCGCGCGTGTTCGCGTATATGTATGTATGTATGTATGTATGTATGTATGTATGTATGTGTGTGTGTATGTATGTGTGTATGTATGTATGTGTGTATGTATGAATGTATATGTATATGTGTATGTGTGCTACGCGTCTTCGTGTGTCGGTTGTACGTGCACACCGCTCGATTGGCTTTCGGTTTCTACTGTTTGGTATGGGATCAGCGACGTACATTGCTTCGAGAATTCGAAATTATTCCTCTAAATTAGAACTAATGGCTCCCGATTTGCACGTTTGCGTCGATTCCGGGAAGCATCGTGCAGATTATGCTCCAAAAGTTTTTTTATACAAGCTACGAGATCAGTCTTAGGAAGAGCATTCGATGTATATTATAAGGATAACATTAAGCGATAAATTTAGTTTGCTTTATAATATATATAATCATAAAATGATAACCATGTCATTCTTATCAATATTAACCGTATTGAATTTATCATAAACGCGCGCGCACGATTTTTTAATAATTATATGTAACAATAAATGAACTTAATGTACAATTAAATTTTTGTTGAAATAATTTAATCCAATGACAATCTATTCTTAAGAAATTATTCTGAATACATTGTATTAATAATTATGTGAAATTATTTGTATTTTGCTCTGTCAGGTAATAATAATATGATAATATAATATCATTTTCGTTGAGAAATACTCTGTTGATCGAAATTGGATAAAAGTAAAACAAACTTATCGATGTAACGGAAGGAAAATATGATTCGTCAGTTTCTTGTTCGAATTCGGTAACGCCTTGATGAAACTTTTAATAGAAAACAACCCCCATCTCTAGAGAATTTCATCCCTCATGTTCCGATCCAAGGGGTGCGGTACGTCGTACCGAGGAGAGAGTGACCCCTGTGAAGGAAACCACCCCATCCAGTTCAGGGATGCTGTATGGTCCAGCATAAGCTCTACGACTGAATCTTGATCTCTGAACGAGGTCAGAAGGTCGTTAACGGTCTTTGACCAACGGTTACATGATTTTTTATCATATGTGTGAGACTAGAGGCATTTTAACGCGAGATAGCCATCACTATTTTAACCACGAATTTAAAGAGATAAAGTAATTTCTTTATGATATAATCGTGTTAAATTCCTAACTAAAACAATATTTCACATTCGAGGATCACTATATACAATATATATATATATATATATATATATATATATATATATATATATATATATGTATGTATATGTATGTATGTATTTATTTATCATAATTTATAAGATTGTATGAAGATATTTTGTCATCTCTTTATATCAAAAAAAATAATTTTGAGAAAATTCAGTAACAGAAAAAAATCTAGAAAATTATTATTAAACTATTAATTTTACTCGATTTAAAATCATTTACAAAATACAAATTTAAAAAAAATCTGTCCTATGATCTGTCCTATCAACTTTTAAAAGAAATATGAGCACTGTTTGAGTCCATTGCGAGATGGATCTCTTACTGTGGAGAAAACCTTTTGAATTTTGAACGCTTCTCCGCGTCTTAAAGGCGGCAGTCACGATTGGTATCGACACTCTTAGCTTTTTCCTTTTTCTCCGCTTGATCTTCGCTCTGTACAATACACTCGCCTCATCGACTATCTGCTCCATATTGCCCCACCTTTCTCCATCCTCCTCCGCTTTCCTCGAAGTAATATAGGAATTCCCTCGAGTCTTGCGTCTATCCGAGGTAAGTATCGTTTATTCGGCTAATTAAGCCGATATTGATAAAAACACGCGTGACTGCATTTTCGACAGTCTGTCTATTTCTGTCAGATTTAATTTTTGACAGCGAAGAAAAATGTATGTGTCATAATATGTATGCGATAAAAGACATGCAGATGTGCAGAATTTTCTCAAAATGTGTCCTTTTCTTTGCAAGGATTTGCAGATATAGATACTCACAAGCTCTAATCATAGTTCTATAGCTTTTAAAATTGTAGAATATGTATAATATGATTTATACATATATTACAATTATCGTGTCACAATTCGCAAAAAATATACATACAATGATAATTTTTATTTTGAAAAAACTTACGTTTCTGGCGAAAAATTTAAAGAGAAAAATGTGGAAATTATAATCGGAAATATTAAAAAGTATATCCTGCGTTACATCGTAAGATTATCCTGCCATTCAGCAAGAAAATGCGGAACGATACTCCTGGTTCGACCCCGAGGCTCGTGTGATTAGCGAGCTAGAAATTAATTAACACTGCAGGCCGCCCTGCGTCATCGCGTAATTGCCAGCACCACGATGTGTTTGTTAGAGCATAAAGTACGGAAGGGCTGCCCTCCGGGGGTAGCGGCCAAGGGTAAACGCGAGGGTGACGGAAAGGAAGAAGGGGGCTGGGGAGAGAGAAGAGAGAGGGCGATAGGGAAAAATCGATATAATCTTCCATCTGCTAATAATAGAGGCTTAGCGCGATCCATTCATCTGCGGTAGGACTCGCGCGAATCAGTCAGACATGTTTGTGTTTTCGCATTACATGCCGATTGAATTCGCGGTGTAATGGGATACTTTCGTGCAACGGGTTATTATTGCTAACGTTTATTTAACGTTTAATTGTTACGTTCACGTACAATAGCCGTAATAAAAAGCAATATGTAATATTAATAATATAGCAGATAAAATATATATAACAATGTAATGTAAATTTAAATAATATATTTATATCGAGAGAGAGAGAGAGAGAGAGAGAGAAGGAGACCGAAATAAATATGTTAAAATTAAATGTTAATCCCGAAAAATAAAAAAATATTCTTTTCCAATTATACATATATACACGTATTTTATTCCTATCGGTTCCTTGTTTGAGGAATTTTTTCCGAGAACTAAATAGATATTATAATACACACATACGTATATACATATACCGATAGAAATAAAATCCTATCTCTCAAAGGTATGTTGAACTAATCGGTATTCGGATGTTGACTACAGTTATGACGATTTATCAGTTTTCAGACGGAACTGATAATCATTAATAGAATCTTTCTAACACTCCACTTTGCCTTGGAAATATTAACGCGTCGTCTGTACATATGAATAATTGAGCACTTCATGCATTCATATCAAAGACTTTTAACGAGAGATTAATAATCATAAAGCGTTCACATTTTTTTAAAAATCAATGACACAGTTTTACAGATTAATATTTCTGTGAGAAGGCTGATCGTTCAAATATCGATTATAAAGGATCGAGACTCTTTTCGTATACAATGTATTAGTAAAATGATTTATATAAATCCTTGATATTGCGTTCGCTTATCTATTCGAATAATCGGTTAAATAATTATAATGTAAACGTGACTCTCACATCTTACAATTTTAACTATTTCCAGCTATTAGTGATATTAATTGAAAAATCGCGACGAAGAAAACGCGCGCGTTCATCGAACGTCGACATTAAATGAGTTATTGTCGAATGATAAGTGATTTTCACCACGAAGGACGACGTCTGGAATATTAATATCATCTGATTAACGACACGACTTATCCCGACTACGATGATGACAACGACGATGACATACTTGCACAACCATAAGCGAGTCCGCGAGAGGAAGTAATTTAGACGGAGTTGGAGTTCTCTTGGAGAACTTTCACGAGCTGTAATTTCACAAAGTTCAATATCCGATAGATTGTTTATCATAAAAAATGTTGATACCAAAGCTACATACTTTAAAGCATTACTTTTACAGCGTTTCTGAAAGCGAAAATTTTCTCTTCGAGACAAGTCGATAGATATTGCCAAGCTTTCGGCCGTGTTAATTACAAACAGCTTTGCAAAATTTAGAATGAATACTGTTAAACTTCGCATTTCTTGTATTAAACACGCAATAAACTACCACACTACAACACTTGCAAAATCTCTCCAGTCATTAATATGTAACCGTATCGCGGCGTAAAATGCTGCGGAAGTATTTCAAGGCAATTGTGTAAAGATCCTTTTAATTTGTACGAAAATGTAGCGTAAACTGCTAAACACACCATTCTATATATTTTCCGTCTTAACGAAAAGATAATTTCACGAATAAAACGTTTAAAGACTTTTTTTAAAAGTCTTCATTTCAAAAGCTCATTATAAATATTATAGATTTTATTCGATAATGAATCATGGAGATAAATTATTCGCATGTTTGTGAAGGATAATATCAAGAAAAGATAATATCAAGGAAATAGCGCTTTCTTTATGTCAAGTCTTCGAAGATGTTTCGAGCGTGGAAGATTAAAATGCACAACCGCCAAGCTATTTTTTATTCGGTAATGATACAAAGATCCTGAACGCGCCGCATGTTCGCGACGTCAAGAACTCAACGGCGGGGCCCCTTGTTACGATTCCGATCACATTTTCCAGACATACGCGTCCCGCCGTGCCACCCTTCTTCCAACCGACCGCCCGCCCTCTCTTGCGATCCGATCGATCGACCGTCGTCGTCGTCGTCGTCGTCGGATAGACAGGCGGAGGAGGATATCGCGTGTCCCTTGGCCTCCGAAAAGGGCTTAATCCTAAGCATTCCACGCGCGAGGACTCGACAGGTCCGAGTCACTTGGTTGGGAGATAATCGTGACGATAACAGAGAGCACGAAGGAGAAAAGAGCCCAGCCCGGTCCAGGACCAGTCTTCTTTCTCGAACCCGCCGGACCGGATGCTATATCCTCGAGGTGATTCTCTGGTCGGAGTGTGCGGCGGGGTAACTGGGAAGGGGGGAGGAAAAAGAGAAGGAGTCCGGAAAGCGAATGAGAGGCAGAGAGAGCGAAGAAAAGACTCCTTAATTCGCGGTCGGTTCGACCCGGGGCCTCGATTCCCGAGAGATTCGTTTGCATCGCGGAATTCGCTGGTATTTAAGCCCGAACGGGCTGCGAGATCGCGGCCATGATATCCTCCTCTCGCTCTACCTATCTACCGTCGAATGACGGGAGAGCGGAGTGGAGCGGCACGAGACAGAGGCAAAAAGAGAGAAAGAAAATCCGGGGGAATCTGGAGGATGAGGCAACAGCAATGGAGAGGATGAGGGAAGAGAAAGAGAACCAGTAGAACGGAGAGATAGAGAGAGAAAGAGAGAGTCACAAACGAGAGCCCGTCAGCCAAGCGCGAATTAATTCAACGCACAGCTCTTCCTCCCACCGTCTCTCTCCCACGACCTTCATCTACCCTGCTCCCTCGACCGATGCCGCCACCCTGCCGCTTCCCCCATAACTCTACCCTAGAAGATGCGAAGAGTACAATGAAAGAGAGAGAAAGAGAGGAGAGAAAGAGAGAGAAGGAAGAAAGAGAGATAGCAAAGGCGGCATCGAGTACGAGAATGAGACAGCGCAACAAGAAGATCAAACACGCAGAGAATCGAGGGACGACATAGGTGAGACGCCAACGTCGACCAGACACGAACAAAAGAAACGCGATTGTGGTAGTGACGATCTTCGGAAACGACATTGAAAGTGAGATCACTAGCAGTCGCGCTATTCGAAAGGCGGAAATGGTTCTCTCATCGTGTGCGAATGCTGCGCGGTCCCGAATCACATTCGCAGTCTGCACTAGTGTAACGCAAGTAATTATCAACAAATACAATTATTTAAATGATTAATGCACTTATTTATTTATCGTGACATTTGGGAAAGAATATATATTTATTGATTTTTAAATGTTTTTTTTCGATACGTGATAAAAATTAATAATAGATAATCAGATTCGAAGTTTGGATGTAAAATTGTGAATATCAAGAAATGAAGTAATAGAAAATTATTTAAATTGCTTAATAAGCAAATATATTTAGTTAATAATGATCTGAATGTATGAATCTATTTTTAATTTTGTCATATATTCTTCATTTAAAATCAAAATTAAAACTCTTCATAAATATTAATCTTGATTGATACTTGCAGCAAAAATGCAACATGACATAAAATATTTTTATTATATAATTATTATATAATATTTTTATTTAATGAAATATACTTGATTCATTATGAAATTGAAATTGTATCACATTTTTTTATACTTTTCTTCATTACCTAACAGTTGTTAATGCGACTCTATGGAAGACAATAAATAAAATCACGATACAAAAGTTTAAAATTCAAGATTTCCTTCCCCCTCTCTTTCTTTCTCTCGAAAATCGAAATCGAAACTCGCGTTCGGCGTCGCGATGGCATTCATTCGGAAAAGGCATTGAATAAGAGAAACGATGTGCTAATCGGCTCGTTTATAGTCACGTGCACGCCCATCGTCCGGCGGTGACGTTCGATTTGCATCGGCCACTTAACGGGTGTACATAATATATCTACGCCATCGGCGTTCGTTGATTGCCCCGTTTCGCCCCCTTTTGCCGTATCTATCTACCTTACCCTCCACGGGCGAATCAGCTCGTCTCTGTTTTTCTCTCCCTGCGTGCTTTTTTTCCCCTGTATTTCTCGTCTATCCCCGATCCCTTTTCTCCCGCCTTTTCTCCCCTTCAAGGCTACCTGCCCTCCGTTCCCTGCTTCGTCTCTCTCTAGATAACACGCTCTCTCACTCACTCCGACCTTTACACAAACCCCCTCACTCGAGAGAGCATTTCCATCCTAGGCGGCGACAGAGGGAGAAGCGAGTCGTAGAGCCAAGGACGGGGGCGAGTATGGCGGAGGCCAGAGGGCAGGGTGAGAGAACCAGCAGCCCTACCTTAACAAGCAACAAGGGTGGAGAATTAATGAGAGAGGGCGCTCGGACGGACACTTGTGGCTACCGCCCAACCTCGACTATCAAACCAAGGCGCTGCCGATCCATGGAAAACCCTCGAATTTAACCCACCGTTGACTTTTTTAGTGGATCGGGGAAAAAAATTTTTTCCGCGCTCATGGCGAATTTTTCGAGAAACGATATAACGAATCGCCCACACGTGTACGCTCGAGAGGAAGTTACGAGATTCCGCGTGACCCACGTTCCCATTTTTGCGCTTGCTTTTGGAATTTTAAAGAGAATTATTCGCCCACATACGCGACTGGACGCATTTTAAAATTTTTAAAAAGGTCAGTTCACGCCATGCGCCAAAAAGGGCACATCGGAATATCCGTATATTATAGCGAGTAGCTACGATCAAATGGGTGTTTCGGGGCCGCCGATTATTGTAATCAGATATTTTTTCATCTGCAACTGATAATATTAAATTGCAGATGTAAACGCGCAATCTTTTTGATAACTCGAAATGCGATAATTAAGTAATAGTACAATATAATATAAATATTCATGATATATATGTTATATATAACTGTTATAATATTAATTTAAAATAATAACATTCGCTCCGCGTTTGAAGATTAAAGCATTTAACATAACTAACAATAAATCTTTCAGATATACATCAATTTTTCGAACATTGTTAATAACTTTTTTTTAGAAGATGTCACTAACTATATATTTCGATATATAAAAATATACCAACCGACGAATAAAACTTGCTCGTCCACACCGGCGCCCGCACGCCAACAATGTCGCGGCGCACAACGTGAATTTTAATTAAAGCAATTAAGCATGCGTCCATAACTAGTCGCATTAACCAAAACGCCCGAGCCGACTCGACTCAAAAACGCGACGGCGATGTGTCACGCGAGTGCCAACGAAAGGGTGGACATCTGGCCTATCCGCACCATCCTCTCGACCATCCCCCTGTTCCCCTATCCTGCCGTCGACCCCATGCAAACCTCCACGCTAATTTCTACTTACCCGCATAGCGGCGGCCGTGCCTTTATTTTAATTAACACTCAGTGGATTAGTCACCCCCGGCAACTGTTTTCGCGACCCTCCAACTGGCGAATACCAAGAGTAAATTGCAACATTTCTTATATAAGTATGATTGGTTCATCGCGTTTAGCTTAACTGCAATTTTCTTGATAATGTGAGATATTTTCGTATGGTTATATTTAAAAATTTTGAATATTTGTATAGCTTCAGTCGCAAATATCTTTATATAAGATTGCGGTAATATTTATATCGGGAATATATTATTATATATTGAGTTGAATTTATTAAAGTATTTAATTTTTTACATACGATATATTATAATTAATAATCTTTTCGTGTGAACGTAAAAAAGTAAAACTAACAATTCATGAGATCTCTTCATTTAGAATACAAAATCATAATTTATAATATTCTACTAGCACGCGTCAGGTAATTGCCTTTTAAATCACAACTACGATACTTGAAAATATTTAGAATCTTCTCCTAACAGCTTAATTGCTCTTATCATAGAATCCCATACAGAAAAATCGAAAAGAGAACACGATGCGAAAGAAGACAAAGAAATTGAAACTAGGAGAAAGAGTATCAACGATGAGAGGAAGACGCAAAACTGAATGCCAATGCGAGAAACGGACGGCGACGAGAACGCAACGTTCGGGCTCGAGAATTCGCTCGTCTCGTATCGTAAAAATCGAATGTTTCTACGAGACGCGTAGGCGAGAGAAGAAGATGGGAGAGAGGGAAAGGGAGCGTTAGAGGTACCTTTACGTCCGTAGACGTGACTCCAACCGCCGGCGTTGCCGACTGCGGAAATATATGGGGCCATAACGGTCGCGGGAAGCTCGAGCCGAGGAACTGAAGTAGCAGCTAGAGGAGGATGGAAGAGGACGACGACAACGACAACGACGACGATGGGAGGATAGGAGTTCGAAACGAGGGAAACGAGAGCGTTGCGGAGAACGCAAAGTTGAGCTCCATTGGCAAAAGCTGGAATGAGAGAGAAAGAGAGACGATGAGAGAGTTATGGAAACGCCAAAGGAACGAGAAAACCGCCCGCAACGACGATGAGAGAGAGAGAAGAAAGAACACAGCAGAAAAGGGCCAGAGGACGGAACGGAACATGGATATACCCTCCGTCGCCGTCGCCGTCTCACTGCTTGTCCGTTGACCCATGGGACCCTCCCGACTGGCTCCACGACGACCCCACCCTCCCTTCCTCGCGACCCTGTTATTTGCATACGCTGACCTCCTTTACCGATTTCCATGGCCAAACAGAAGCTTCTCGCGGACACAGAACATCTCATTCTCGTTCGACTTTTTTCGCGGTTTCGGTTTCGGTTTCCACGAGAAAGCTGAGTCTATATATCGTTTATAGAAGCGTCGGCCTCTGTAATGATACTGATTTAAAAATGACGTAAAAATTCTCAAGCCATGCAATTGTCCCATTTTCTCGATTGACTGGGCTTTTGGCAAAAAACTCATAGTGAGATTTGAAATATATTACAAATTATACTCATGTTACATACTTTTTTCCATCATTAATCGATTCCTAATAAATTCTTGCTCTTGTAAATTGAATCAGTGAAAATTTCATTAATAAAAACAGAGACAAAACTTCACGAAGATGAATGAGTATTTTATTAATTTTCAATGAGAACTCGTACTTTGCTCTTTTACCTTATGTTTCATTGATTATGGCAATAAGATTTCAGTCTGCAGTGCCTATATTTATAATTGAAAGCACTGTTTATCAGTGATAATGTACTGATTTCATTCAAGAGAGCGATTATATAGAATCTAACAATGAAATATTTAGATCTAATGTCTACAATAAAAATTCAATCGCATTAATAATCCGAGTTGATCTATAAAACACATTCAATGATTTTTTAAATGGAAAAGAAACTAATCAAAGAAATGTAATTTCTGAAAAATTTTTCAATTAAGTCGTCAACAAATTAAAAAAATGTATATAAGCATGTATAACACAATGGTTATATTTTCTATAATGTTGTATTAATATAATCTCTCGTCATTGTTCATATTATTATTGAACGCGAGAGTCCGAACTAATAATTTCGTCAGAGTACCTCTACAGGCTCTACATCAGCAGCTTCCATTTATCTGTGAAACGCGTGTAGCGGGACCAGCGAATGGCGAATCGTTTTACGTGTAGTAGAGAGAAGTCTCGTTCGGAATCAGGCCGAGTCGCCGGTGCACACTCATTGTCCCGAGCATGAACAATGAGTTACCGGCGCCTTTATCGTCGCGGCGCCGCAAGACGCTTCGTAACGAGACGACGCGATGGGAATACGAGATTGTCGCGTGCGTTCTGTCCCCGCGTGTCGGTGTGTGTATGTATGTATGTGTGTGTGCGCGCCCAAACGGCATACACATACACATGCATGCACGCACACAACCATCGTGTCCTTTGGTGTAGTCAGCTTTTTGGCAGTCGCGCGATACCTCATATTCGCCTCGTCGCCCCTTTGTCGCGGGGAAAATCGTCGTAAGCTGAATGCTCACGATAATAAAGGACCCGTATGTACGTATATACACGCGGTTAGAGACTCTATTGCCCTGCGTATCATGCAATGCTCACGTGACATCACGCGTGCGACATAACGCTTTTTATGGGCGTTCTACGCATTTTTTTTCGTTGCGCTCATTGTGCGGTAAAGTATCGCGTGAAAAAAGGATTTTATAAGCAAAATTGTCGCTATTGCATATCTAATGTGAAAGCAATCAAACCTCACTATTATGTATAATTAGCTATTTGATATTACAACAAACCTATTTGGTCAAAAGATAAAAGTTGGTAAGCGAATTTGTTCATAAAAATATCAATATTTGTTGCTAAAAATAGCAAAGGTATTTTGCAAATGTATTGAAGTGAAATAGTTTATTATCGTGGCGAAACAATTTTTTGTAGATTTGATAAAATTATTTTAAACAAAATTAATATTTTTTAGAAATATTTTCTTATATTATATAATAACTAACAATGCTAGAACATCTTTTCTCTATATGCGAGTTACGATAAGTAGCAATTACTTGTCAACCATCGCGATAATTAAGAAATTTTTAAAAATCTATACTATTATTAATCTATTTATTACAATTACAGATTTTTCAAATTTTTCCCCTGTTCTAAAATTTGTAATTTAAATTTATATAGCTTTCACACAATGTTACAATTGATATTATTATTTTATTTCAATACGACGCACGACAATCGATGCCATTGAGAAATCATTAGCACTCAAGTTCGGTGAAAGCGTATCCATTTCCAAATCGTACAAACATCGCGCCATTAAAGGAATATACAACGCACGCACGTGAGTTGCCGCCGCAACGATATCAAGGTGGCCGAGTTGGTGACGACGACGCTGAAAAAGGCTAAGGTCGATTGTTATTGCGCGGAATTCGCGACCATGTGTGTGACAGCGCGCATTTTCCGCGATTATGTTCGCCGACCTTATACGCGACAGAGCCTTCAGCACGGCTTATTTCACCGCGTTAACACCATACTTTGTGCATCCGAGCGAGCGTACGTTGACGTATCCGTACAAGAGAGAATAAACGCGCGAGAGCCGCATCTGACTGCTCTGGACGAACGCCAGGACTCGTCTAGGACGTGTCCGGACATCGAACAGCTTGCTAATGCGCGGAGTCTCGACCACGGTGCGCAAAATGAGCATATGCATATGCACCACGGTGTATGCCGCTAAAAAAAATGCACCGCATTCACGCGACTGCTAATCGAGCGGATCTTGTAGCGAAAGGTCCAACGCAAGCATGGTATACGTAAAAAAAGCTTATGTAAAATTTGGCAAAAGTCAAACAATCGAATCATTCAATGATTTAGTATATAATAAAACTAGTGAAGATTATATCGATAAGCCCATCATTTTTAAAAAGATTCTCTCGTCGAGAGAATTGACTCTTATAATATTCTCAAAAGATATAAGAGAAATGTAATATAGAAAAGAACGTTTCAAGAAAAAAGATACATTACATCATAGAAAGTGTACGTGGAAAAAATCTTCGCAAAATATCTAAAGTATTTCGAATGGAAAAATGTTTTGTATCGCGTTTTTCTTATTTTAAATCATAATACATTTTATAAATTATATTCAAAACTCGATATTTAAATTTCTACGTGTCTAATTATTTTAGTATTAGGTTTAGAAATTGAGCAGTGAAATAACAAGAGTAACAAGAGAATTTCACGTGAAAGAGAAGAGATAATAACCGTGAAATTTAGTATGATACGAAAATATTACGAGCGAATCCTTTTTCCACGTTATTATAATGAAAGAATGACAAGATGAAGAAAAACTCACGTAACGTTGCTCTGCATAGATGATTTGGCACTCCGAAAATCTGTAAATAAAACACAAACTATTAAAGTTATAAAATTTTATTCAATTACGCACATAAATAAAAAAGACAACATTTTTAATATCGACGATATAAATGGCAGATTTTATCAATAATTATTATACATATATTATTTTGCACTATTTTTCTATTACACTTGCACATCTAATACAATTGATAAAAATTCAATATTAGCTTTAAGTATTTTTTTAATCATTTAGCAATCTAAAAAAAATGCAGGGATATTTTAAATATACAGGATTAAAAATTAATTTTACTTTCCAGGACACATTGGCAGAATGACAGAGCACTTTTACTGAATTGACGCTTACAGTAACGCGATAAAAAAGGGATTATAATGCAAGAATACTGCATAATTATGCTCACCATCATTCGCATCGGTGTTGTCCCTCCAGCTGCTCCATCGGTCCAGGCACTCCTCTACGCGCATTGATACGAATCGATCGGAAAAACGCGGCTAATTACTGACGCGCACATCAATTAACGCAATGCAATTCGATCGCGCGACACTTGGTTCGGCACTCCCGACGCACATTTACGCACACGCGCTTAACCCTTAACGCGCACAAGATACGTCGCGACATTTTCGCATCCGATAATAGGAATATCGGATTTAGAGAAAAATCTAAACCGCGATAACGATCAACCGAGACTACGTATTATCACGTATCTCAATTAACGCGTAAAACGAATCGCGATACACTTCACTCGGCACTCCCGACGCACTTTGAAATATCGTCGACTACGAATTACGCATAACTAAGAAATATACGACATTTACATCTTTAGCTTATGATCGTACGATGTCTCGTTCGACACTGCCGAAGCGTAATTCAGGTCGTATTGTATACACGCGCTGTTTTTGGCAAAAGCAAGGTCACTAATGACTTTGACTTTGACACGACGCGTCGCGATCTCACCGGAACGTCACGCGCGACGCGCTCTACGGTGGGCTATTGATACACATACACAAACACATTTATACATGTACGTAAACATACGGAGAAAAACACGTCGTTCTCCTTAGCTTTATAATAATATGAATGTACGAAAAAAAAAAAAAAACGTCGTTCTCTCTCTCCGATTGTATTAAATATAAAAGAGCTTTATAATACGAACTTATACAAGATAATAATTGTGTGTATTACAGTTTTTTTTCAAGAAATTATTTTTTTTCAATTTAATATATAATAAAAGTGACCATATATCATATATCGAATATAGAATTAATCTTTTGATGACAATAAAAATTTTATTCGTCTGCTTCATGTGATCATTTTGCATGCGCGCGCGTACCTTGCGTATGATTAATTGTAGTATAAATTATAAATTATATCGTGTATATTATCAATTGTAGTAAATTTGTTAACTCTAAATTTACAAATATATATATGTACATCAAGCATTGATGCTTGATATTAAGAAAAATCGAAGGATTTTTTCCAGAGATATTTCATAATATGTTACGAAGATTTATAATTTATTTTCAAAATTAGTTTATATATTAATTACACAAAAAATTTAATTTGTTTATCATAAATTTTAAAAATAAATCACACATACAGACATTTTTCTGAAACTGTACATATTAAAAATAAAAATGTATGTGTGTGTGTGTGTAATATTAAATCCTCATGAAAAAAAATTAAAAATTTTTTTAACTTTTTCCATTTCTTTTTCTATTTTTATAAACTTATCAAATAAATATATTCTTTTATTATTGTATAGTAACTTTTAGCAATAATAAAGTTTTATACATACACACAATTATATATTCTGTATATGTCTAATTTACATGTATATATCTAATCTACTAATCTCTATCATTGACAGACTTTTAAAAACTATTATGTGCTGTCATCTAAAGGTGCATTATTCGAATTGCATGTGCATGCAATCAATAGTTTTAACATGTCGGTATCACATTATTTTCCGTAAGATAATCGTGGCATCTTTATCATGATGATTTTTACCGACCTATGGTATTACTATCAAATATTGCATTTATTATCCTGTTGATTAATGATGGTATCATATTTATCGATGCATACCATTAATGTTTTTTTAAAGTGACGATAATAAATAATACAAAGCAAGAATTTAATATATTGAAATAAAAATGTTATAGAAATAAAATTCTTAAAATTTAACTATAATTGTTTTTGTGCAAATTTCCATATATAAATATATCTTTGCCTTTAAACCATTGCGCTTGTTATACTCGCATAAATAATATTGAGCTATATACGCAGAAATTTTATGTAATTTAATTCGGCGAAGTTAGTTTATCAAAAAAAATTTACATATAAATTAATACTATGTAAAATTATATGTACTGTGTGAATCATATCAATGTAGACGCGCTTTTATATCAAATGTATATATTCCTATCGTTATTTTATTCCTCTTTCTCGTCTATTGTTTCTCTTTTAAATTTTTTGCAAAGTATCGCCATCATACATACAACGACGCACAAGTCATGCAAAGTGTACGAGTGAAATAACTCACCGATATGTTGCTACAAGCTGCATTTTCCAGACAGAACATCGTAGTTTAATCACACTTTATAACACTAGTAAAACTAATATCGCGTTTCTTCTGCATGTATCGAGAAAGAATTAATTAGCACTCGCGAGCCGACAAACTTCCGCACCCGAAAAAAATTGTCGTTGATCTGACGTCGAGATTCAAAAAAATGACGTACGGCGCGAAATTCACGCATCACGTGACCCGAGTTGCGCAATACGTCATCGTGACGTCACGCTCCAATGAAGGTTATATGCCCCATCGTAGGCGTACAGCGCGAACTAACCTATATTCCTCGAACGATGCCAGTTTAAAAGGCGACGATATCGCAAAAGTAACATGTCAACGCACGAATGCATTTATCCGATTGACAGGCATTGACACACGTCGTCGCGAAAATGTTCGCCGATCCATCGTCGCGATTCGCAGCACAAACTTGATATCTATTTCGAGTGGTTAACGCAATGCGTTAATCGTTTATTTATAACATCGCTGTATCGCTTTTCCAGTTACCGTTTTACGAAGTCTACGTATTGTCGCGCTTTAAAATGCGTTAAATTTTGTTATTGATTTATTTTTCTTTTATCGCATACAAATTATGGATGAGGTTTGCTTTCATTTTTCGAATCAACTCGAAACATTACAGGTAATTGGATTTTCTCCTGTATAAATCTCGACGTTTGCTCTCATAATTGTGTGTTTTATGTAATATTTTTATACTGTGTAGTGTATATGTGTATGTAGTAAAATTCTTTTGTTAAAATTTAAATATTCTATCGAATAATTGTACTAATCGTTATCTGCTGTTTTTAAATTGCATTACATTAATTATATTGTCTTTTTGTTCGTAATTTGTGAAAAAATTATATAATTTTCTATTCTATGTAGAAAAATGTATATTGTATACATATATATGTTATATATAATTATATACATATATATGTGTTTTGTAATATCTTTTTTTAATATTTTAATATTCTATAAAATTTTGTTATTTTAAATTTAATATATATGTGCAAATTACTTTGCATCAAATATAATTATTCATAGAAATCTCAATGTACTACAAAAAAAAATTTGGGGGAAGGTTCAAGCATCCGTAGCAGTTCAACAGGCACAGCAATCGTGTATGACATGGCTAACTCAGTTGCGTGAGTTTATCCTGCAGCTTTTTGACGAGCAATACACGCAGTATGCTAAAGACATTGTGTTACGTATGGTTACTTCCGTACAAAAAGGCTGGCAAGAAGTCCAATTTCAATATTATAATGCCCAATGGAATACAGTAGATTATTATCGTCAATTAGGAACCATGTGGGCTAATAAAGGTAAGTTGAAAGATAGGTTGAATGTTTAAAAAATTTTTGATAAATTATATTTTCCTGTGTCACACTTGAAAATTAACTATTATCATAAATTTGTTTACATTTTATTTAGTATCAAGAAGAGAAACAATGTATTGCTTAACAGGCATAGCAATTGGAACTGTGATAGGCTATTATATTGGTGTCAATTGGAAATCTCCTTCTCTTCACATACATCATATAAAAGCTATAGCTTGTCATCATTATTATGGTATCGAGGTATATCATATACATATATATGTATTAAATTACAAGTTTTGAATGTAAATAATAATTTTTTTTATTTGTCACATAGGGTGTGTTGATGGTAGATGATGTTGAAATGCCAACAATCAAAAAGTCAAATGACTTATTAATACAAGTTAAAGCTGCTTCACTTAATGTTATTGATACAAAGATATGTTCTGGTTACTCTAAGATTTATAGAAGATTACTTAATTCAGGGGTAAATATAAACTTTTTCAAAAATCTATTGATATCTTGTAAGATAATATTGTAATATATGAATATGTATATGCATTATTATTCAGAAACAGAAAGAACTACCTGTAACTTTAGGGAGAGATTGTGCAGGAGTAATAGTTGATATTGGACAGGATATTATCAATTTTGATATTGGAGATGAAGTATTTTTAGCCGTTCCATCGTGGGCTCCTGGCACGATGGCGGAATATATAATTGTTCCAGAAACGCAAGTAGTAAGACGGCCTAAATCTTGTAACTTTGAAGCATCTGCCAGCTTACCATACAATGGTTGCTTGGCATGGGATGCTCTAGTTAATAGATCTATTATTAAAGAAGGCAATGCCAAAGGAAAACGGTAATGCTCTTTATTACTGTTTCCAATTTTTTAAATCCTTGTGTTCAAAATATTAAATGTCAATAATATTATAATTACAGAGTTCTCATTTATGGTGGAAATACTCCAATTGGTTGTATTTTAACACAATTGGTTAAGTTATGGGGCGGATATGTAGTGACTGCATGCAGAATAGATGCAGAACCTGTAATGAAAGCACTAGGTGCTGATGAAGTTATAATAATAGGTGAAATCGACATTGAAAAGGAATTACAATTGCATGACAAGTATGTAAAATTAAATACAATTTATTATATATATATATATATATATATATATATATATATATATAATAAATTGTATATATATATATATAGATATATATAAACTTATAATTTATTATTAAATGAACAAAATAACAGCGATTTTTAATTATGATACGTTTCTTTATATAGGTACGATGCAATTTTTTATACCGATAGTCAACCCTTTCAAGAACATATTTTAAAGAAATTCTTATTGCCACATGGTTCCTATGTATCTACTATTCCTGAACAATTAAGATCGGACTCGTTGGGATTTATTTGTGGAACTATTTTTGCTGGATGTGTTAGAGTGAAATTATTGATTCAGGTATGTCTCAGTAAAGATGTTTGCGATATTGAAATTAGATTATGTTACTGACTGATGTTTATGTTATAGTATATGTTTGGATTCAACATGCATCAGTGGAAGGAGGGTGCAAAATTGAATGTTGCATATTTACGAGCTTTATGCGAGTTGACTGATGCAAACCAACTGCAAACAGTCGTAGATAGAGTATATGCACCATACAATATTGAGCGAGCATTGCTTCATGTTTTAGATCCAAATTCTATTGGTAGTACGATTATTACATTTCAGTGATATTTCATTGCCATTACTAGAAGAAAAGTTTATTCCGCAATTACCTCTTTTGTATATAATATTAGTATGTAATTTTGGTGTATAAACTGCCAAACATTATTAATACATTAATTATTTAAAAATGGTAATCATACTTGGTGCTAAAATAAAGACTGACAACATAATACAATTAACAAACCAAAATATAAAATGTTAATATATACTTTACATTTTTCTAAATTTTTCATAAATCAAGTTATGTCAATAGAAAACAGAAAACATGTAATGTATAAGTCGCATTTGGAAATCTAAATAATGTTTATAAAAATTTTGATAGAAATACAAATATGTAAAAAAATATTATTAAATGTATTGGAGTTTATAACGTGTAAGAAGATATACATTATATATATGAATATTATAATATTGATATATTTTATAAAATAAATAAAAAAATTATGCATGCTATTATGTTATCGGTTGAAATTTTACAATTTGTTTAAAAATTAAAAAAATAAATGCAAAACGTGTGTCACAGTAGAATAAACATTCGAGACGTCTTATAAATAATACATAAATATGCAATTTTAACATTGTACCTTGTTTGTGAAGTTTGTAGTATTATTCTCATTTTGCTTTCCCGCGGAATTTACTGTTACCTACTGTTTTCGCCTTTTTAGTCGGTAGTTTTTTTTCTTCTATCTATAATAATATACAAAGAAAATATTTCATTTAAATATTTGTGTAAATTAAAATATGAATATTAGATGGAGATAAAAAAATATTTTACCTTTCGCTTTGGTGTTGGGCTCGATTTCGTCGGTAGAACTTTGAAGAACGAATCCAGCCTGCCTTGTGTGGATGTATTTCGAGCTTTATGAAGTTTCTTAGCTCCATTTCTGACTCGTTCCTCATTAAACTGCTTATCACTGCATAAAAACTTTACCAGACCTTCTTCATCTGGTTCGGACCATTTTAACTTGCAAAATAAATCATATTTAGTACATATGGTTTAAACAAAGGAAATAAATTTATTTGAAAATTATAAAAATTACTTGGATATCTTCTGCATTTGCTACTTCTGGTTCTTGAAATAATAATCTTGCCTCTTTGTAATTCCAATTTTCTGGTATGGGATATTTTTTAGTATCTATATTTTCAATAATTTTGTCAAGAGATCTATAATTTTTTATCAATTCTATTGCTCTTTTTGGACCAACACCTTTAATGCTTCCAGTATAATCACAACCCAACATAATACAGAGATCAATAAACTGTAAATTATATGCTATTTTAGATTAGTTGATAAAATATTTACTATAAAATAAAGATAAGGAAAATATATACCTCATCATGATTCAACTCTAAACCTGTAAGAACTTTATCCATATGAATCTCCTGTACAGGCAACTTTCTGGCTTCGCTGAGAGTTAAACGTCGAAGCAATATATCGCAACCAAAGGTGAGCGCATCCATATCTTCTGTAGCAGTAGCAAAAACTTTACCAGCTTTCACTAAAGCAGCACATTGTGCTTCAGCTTCGCAAGGAGCCTATATAAAAAATATGTTAGTAATAGAAAAAAAAGAAACTATGGTTTCATACTTACATCAATATAGGGTATGCCCATTAATTGGAGCAATTGTTTAGCTTCGTCAGCATGATTTTTTGTAACTTTAACCAATCTTCTGCTAAATTTATCTATAGCCTCTACATTTCCTTTAATAAAAGACATCTGCTATTAACATTTATAATTTTTTCTGCAGAATGTAAAGTTTAAATTATTTTAAAAACAATTTGATGGTAGTGAAAAAATATATATTACAAAATATATTACCATCTTCTTCAGCAGCTTGCAAAAGTTTTTGTGCTTCGTCTCTTCTCTCAGCCCGTTTAGCTAACTCTCCGCTTTTTAAGTTAGGTGGTTTCCCATCAAAAACATATACAGGCTTTATTCCTTGTTCTACCAAACGTATAGTCCGATGAAATGTACCCATTAAATGGCTATGTAACAAAATTTACTATTAAAGAATCTTTCTTCTTTTCTTTATAGTTTATTTTATAAAAATCTAACATAATTTATACATTATAATTAAGAAATATACCTGGTTGTTTCACCATCTACAGTAGTAAGCTGAGCCCCTTCACTGCGAACAGCTATGAGAAATTGATATAAACACATAGAGGCATCAATAGCTATTTTACGACCTGAAACATAAAACCAGAAATTAATAATAAAAATATGAACAAAAAACACAACTAATTAAGATAATATGACATATGTATATATTATTAACATTGTATATAATCATGTAGATTTAAAAACTTGTCAATTTTCTTGGTTAAATATAAAAATTCAAACACACGTAGAGATAATAATAAATTACATACCAAAATAATGCTTCAATTCTCGCTCTTTGATAGCTTCCGGAGCCATGTCTGCTATGAGTTTCGATAAGCCTAAAATACCCATATTGGCGAAATATTTATCGTATGTAAGAACTGACAAATCTCGTTACAATCAAACGTACGCGACCGACATTTTGTAACAAGCGGACACGTTTCCCGCCAATTTGCTATTTAATGTAAACGAAGCTTAAATCGATATATGAACAGATTTTACCACATATGACATTGGCTGCATTCAGCAGAAAAAGCTGCTTTGCAACTGTGTAAAATTCGTGAGCCTGATTGGCGTATGCTCTTAATTTTGACTGAATCTAAGAGCATACACCAATCAGATTCACGAATTTTACAACAGTTGCAAAGCAGCTTTTCCTGCTGAACGCAGCCATTGGCCGCGGTCGGGAAAACGTTCTGGATGCTTTGAAGCGTTTGATTGACCAATCAGGTTAAAGAAATCTTTACTCCTTTTATCCTGATTGGTCAATCAAACACTTCAAAGCATCCAAAGCATCTCCCCGACCGTAGCCATTATTGGGTGCATCCAGAAGCACAACCGCTCACTGAGTGGCTAAGTAGCAATCGAATGTGATTGGTCAATTCAAACATAGAAACCAATCACATTCAATTGCTATTTAGCCGCTCAGTGAGCGGTTGTGCTTCTGGATGCACCCATTGAGTGAAAGTTACAAAAGTGAACAAATTTACTAGATGTCGATCAATGAAATTATAAATATTCTAGTTGTGTGATACACAATCGATCTCCAGCAGAAAGAAATATCAGAGAGAAGACTGAGGCCGATATTACATTTGTCGTACGACAAATTTTTTAAGCACATTGATTGGCTGAGGGATAGAAAGTTTCTAAAGATTCAAAAAATTATTATCCCGCAGCCAATCAATGTGCTTAAAAAATTTGTCGTACGACAAATGTAATATCGGCCTGAGAGATGTCATGGCCCGCTTTTAGGTGATCCCTGGAAGCGATACTCCCTCTGTGGACATTAAAAACGTGGACATGAACTACAAAGCCAATGTCCACGAATGTTCTCAGAGGGTAACATATATGTCTCCTGACTCCTGATAATATAAATAATATAAATAAAAATATAAATAATTTAATTAATAATAATTTATTATATAAAAATATTAGTATGTTCTCTTCTTCCGCGCTATTTTTTATTTATTTATTTATGTGTCGTCTTTTTCTTTTCAACATCATTTATTTATTGATTTATTTAATTTGCTATAAGTCAGTCTTTTAAAATGCAAAACAAAATATTATAGAATTTGACTTCGGAAAAGCGCGGTAAAATAATCGAATAAATTCAAATAATTAGCTCCGTGATAAATTGTTTAATAAATAATCAATTTTAATCAATAAATTAAAATACTTCCATAATTTAATATTCCACGTTAATGTATATTTTATAATATATAAAATATTTCGGCAACGAATTATCGATAACACGGCGTTCGACTTTGGCAATATAAAATATAAACAGTAGCGCGCTATACATTACCGCTTTGTCATCATTCGCACGGTGACTCTTGAATAATAAAGTAGTGAGAAACACTTCGAATATTGTAATTTTCTTACTAAACACGATTACGATTAGTATCAAAACATAATTTGCTTTAAATATTAATAAAAATTAATTAATTAAAAAATAATTAACAATATGAAACTGTGTCGCAACCATAAATCTTTATCGAATCGTTAAGCTTCATTACCGCGATTAAAAATTGAAACATATATTATATGGGGGGATATATTATAAAAGGGGATAAGAGAATTAATTATGTAATAATCTTTCGATAATTGCTGTTAATTATAATATTTCTTTAACAATATTAAAATTAAATATATTTCGAACAATGCTTTAAATTTTCTCAATTCTTGTTAATTAAACAATATACAATTTAATCGAAAATCGATTAAATTATAGGAATCCAAAATATTAAATAATCGCTTCAATCGTTGCGATTTTTGCGGACAATAATTATTATTTTAATATTTAGAGTCACAAATATATTTCATCCGTGTTACTTTATCGTTCTACTTGACAATGTAAATATAATTTGGATTGTGAGAGAACACGAAGTAAAACAATCGAATTATAGATGCAAATAATTAGCATAACGAAAGGCTCCGTGATAAATTGTTTAATAAATAATCAATTTTAATCAATAAATTGTTTTATAGTATATAAAATATTTCGACAACGAATTATCAATAACATTATGTTCGACTTTGATGACGTAAACAATAGCGTGTTATTGTTTTTTATTGTACGTTACGGTTTTGCTATCATTTATTCGGTGACATTCGAGCAGTAAAGTAACGATGGGAAATGCTTCGTATGTTAATTAATTGTTTAATAAATAATCGTTTAATTAGTCTATAAATTGAAAAACTTCTACAATTTAATATTTTCATGTATAACAGTATATGTTATAGTACGTAAAATATTTCAGCAACGAATTATCGATAACACGATGTTCGACTTTGGCAATATAAACATAGCGCGTTATTGTTAATATGTTACGGCTTTATTATCATTCGCACGGTGACACGCGAGCGATAAAGTAGTGGGGCAAAACGCTTCGCATATTGTCGAATTTTTTTTCTAAACACGATTACGATTAATATCGAAACAATTTGATATAATTACTAATAATTAAAAATAAATTAACTTATGGTAAACGTCATGAACATGTATCGCAAACGATAAATCTTTATCGAATCGCAATCATTAATTACTGCGAATAAAAATTGAAAAAGGGGATACATAAAAGGGGATAAAGAAATTAATTTTATTACGAGCTTTCGATTATTGATGCTTATTATAATAATTTCCCTAACGATACTTATTAGAATTAAATAAATTTCGACCAATGCTTTAAATTTTCTTAATCGGCAATTACTCGTAGAATATTTCAACGACGAATTATAACAATAACATAGTATAAGTCGATCTTGGCGATATAAACAGTATCGCGGTAATGTTTATGACTTACGATCATTCGCACAGTAACCTTGAACAATAAAGTAGTGACGTTTCACATATTATCAAATTCTTCCTTTACATAGTCGACCTAAGCGATATAAACAGTACCGCGATAATGTTTCTGACTTACTATCATTCGCTCAGTAACTTTGAACAATAAAGTAGTGACGTTTCATATATTATCAAATTCTTCCTTTACATAGTCGACCTAAGCGATATAAACAGTACCGCGATAATGTTTCTGACTTACTATCATTCGCTCAGTGGCTCTTAAGCAGTGAGGTAGTGATGTGAAACGTTCCATATATTATCAAATTCTTTCTCTAACCACAATTGCAAGTGCAACGAGGAACTTTTCGTGAATAAGTGTAAGTGCAACAAGGAGTTTAAATGAGTGTAACGAGGATTGAAGTGCCACGAGGAAAAAGCGAAGAAAACAAAAGAAAAAAAGGAGGTCTTGGAAATGGATGGATCAATAAGATATGATGTAAGTGATTAATATTTTAATTATTTATCACATTCATTATTTATTATATTGTTATGTCCCCGCGTCCCATCCCCTTGGATGTATTCGTCACCCGTTGAATTCTTTCGGCGGGAAGTATGTACGTCGACGGAACAAGATCGTTTCCGCGCGCGTTGTCAAGATGTTGTTATAAACAACGACTGTCAGAGAGTCTGAGCTCAGCTGTCAAACTGTGCGGACGCGCGTCTATTATCTGTGATCCGTTTTACGATTATTCTGAATTCTTGTACGTTACTCGTGGTTTATTAAAGTTCTTATACCTTAAACCGTGTTATTATATTTACTGCGCGAACGTCAGTGTGTGCCGATCGAGTGTGTCGCGCGCGTTCGATATATATCGTTCCGCGAACTTAATAATATATAAATTGTTTATCAATAGTATATATTGTTGTATAACGACGATGGTCAGCTGAGTCGAAGAATAGCTGTCAAGCTATCCGAACGCGTTTTACATTACGGATCGTTATCGCGAGTTTTCCCCTGTTATTATTTGTTGTTTGTGTATTCTGTGTTTCTAATTAAAGTTCTTAATTTCCGTTAAGAGTGTCTTATTTTACGCGGTCCGCGAGTGCCCCATTGTGTTGAACGCGCTTCGATATCTCGAAGTCGCCGCCGCGGACGTAACAATATATTCAAAATATACATATTTCTCGTTTCGTTTTATTTCTTTGATTGTGATACAATAGTGATTTTAAATTGTGTAACATATATAATACATATACTTATAAAAAATATTCCATTTTATTTTAAAATAATTAAAACATTTATAAAATGTTTATTAATTAATATTTTCAGATACTTCTTATATTTTACAAAATATTTCATATTAATATTATATATTTATTTAAATACTTCATATATTAAAAAAATAGAAATTTTTTATTTATCATGATTTTTAAAAGTTTATATTTAAGAAATATAAATATAAATTATTTTGTAATTACGCAATTCATAACATTAAAATATATCTATTTAAAAGTAAAAATGTAAAAATTAATTGCCCGCAATAATTAGTTTTAAAATCAATTATTTTGAACATTGCTTTATATAACAGATTTTCTCTTATCTTTTATATTTTTATTTATCGTTTATATTTGCGAATTAAAATTTATATAGTATATTACAAAATAAATTATATATTATAATATATATAAAATTATACATAATATAACCCTCCCATGGGGTACACCTTGTCGCGGTGGGAGGGCTTAGTACTTGGATGGTGCCTTAAAGTTTATTTTAAATTTTCCTATTTATGATAAATCTTAAGGTGCCTGAATGGGAAGCTAAGTACCCTTTCGCGTCGTCGGTGCCGTCAACGTGTCGCGGACGGCGGCGTTTCGTTACCGCGTTTTCGCGTTGTAGTATTCTCGCGTCGTCGCGTTTTCGCGGAACTTTTGGACTTTTTCATATAAAATCCCAATTTCATTTATTGTCACGAGTCTCTACTTTCGATGCCAACTAACTGGGATGTTTCGAGTTTGCACACGTTGTTATGCAACGTACACTCGCGCTTCGTGCTTCGTCAAGTGATTCGGCCCGAATTAGTTAGAACTCGATCGATTGCTCGGAATGGTCGTCAATGGGTCCCTTCTCTTTGCTCGTCTACAGCCACACGCACTGCGTGTGTTAACCCTGTCGAGGAGTCGAGTGGATTCCCCTAGGCACGATTTTCGCTCGGTAAAAGGGATTGCCTCCCCATTTTCTAAATTGCTGAATGTTAGCATTTAAAAAATGTGGGTATCCTCTTCTTTTGCCGTCTACTAGCCTGGTGTAGCATATAGCAACCGCGAGAGGCATAATATGTCCGGGCGGAGCACCTGAAATCGTGCTTAGCGGGTCCAGGTTCGATACGAGATAGGATAATTATGCGCGAAAAAGAGTTGGTGAACTTCATTTTCCTCTATTTCCGTCAATCGTTTCGTCTTCTTTCCGGTTCGGGCCTAGTCTTTGCTCGTTGTATCGTTGCATTCCCGACCTGTTGGCTTGAAGTTGATTCTCGTGAAATGAAATGGGATTTTCGCTCGTACCGAAACCGGGAGTGTCGTACAAAGTATATATATACTAAATATATACATCGCGCGACCAAATTTTTAATCGTACCGAATTAGTGCGGGAGTGGCGTTTAGTATCGCGCGTAAAATAGCGGAAATAGCGATATAAAAATATCGCTCGTGAGTGCGGGAGTGCCGTTAAAAGTATCGCGCGTCAACAACATGAGAGGAGGAGGAGGCCTGGGAGAGGCATCTTGCATCGGCGGAGCAACCTGATGGTGAATATCTATTATTTATATATTAATTGTTATAAATCGTTAACTTGTTATAAACGAACAATAATTCGATCTTATTATTTAAATGAATTAAAGAGAAAGATTTTTATAAAAGTCATATAAAATTTTCTATTTAAAAAACAGTTTCAAAAATTTATAAAATTCTTCCATACGTGTATATCTGCTTATTATTTTACACATCGGATATAAAATTCCGCGCGATAAAATTTTTTTTAAATATTAATTGCATTTTGTGAGCATTATTATAAATCAATTTTATATTTGTATGTTACAGACAACTAGCTTCGATAACAACAACTCCGCTGTTGCGCATCATTGCCGGTGAGTGAAAAAAACTTTTATTTAACTTTAAGGTAACGGATTCATAGAGATTGCAGATGTAGATGTAGATGTAGATTGTAGATTGTAGATAAATCCGTTGCCTTAAAATGGATGAGCTAGGATGGATTAAATTAAATAAATTAAATAAAATAATTAAATTAAATTAATTAAATTAAATTAAATAATTTTAATAAGTTCTTTCGAACTTATGCTTTGCATCTATTGCGAAAATTTATTGAAATATTAATTAAAAAAAGAAGAGATCAAGGAAAGATTTTTTTGTAAAGATTTTGTCTAATTTATTAAATAAAGGACACGCATTAACAATTATCAATTTTGTCAATTTTTGATGCTAATTTATTCTTATAATACGCACTTATCTTCTAATTGCTCATAGCTCATCCATCATAGAATTTGTTTGTAGATATTGTTTTTAAACTTTACTTTAACTGAATATAAAGCCAAATGATTAATTAATTAAATAATTTGTAATATGATAAATACACATATTAATTTTATATTTTATTATAAAATATAATTTATAGAAATTTGTAGTAATTTGGCTTTATTTCAGTTAAAATAAAGTTATATTCAATATTTAACGAATATTTAACGATCGTGAAATCGAACGATCGTTACTAAATGAGCGTAAATATTTTACGCTCTTTTGCCGGTAATTATCCGGCAAAAAAAGGAGTAATTATCTCCTTCTTCGATCTCTGATTAGAGATCGAGAAAGAAAGTGGCCAGGATCAACGAAAGGTAGGTTCAACTGGCCTGAAGAGTACGGTTAGGATACGCGGTTAGGGTACGCGGTTAGGGCACGCGGTTAGGGCACGTGATTAAAATATATACATGATTAGGTGAGATGATGATTAGAGATAGGTTCCTCAAATGTCGAATAATTTTAGTTAATCAGGAAGTAGGGTTGTTAAGGCTATTAAGAAAAACCATTAGAATTCTTCTATTAATATTAATATTAGGGTTGTTAGGGCTCTTAAGATCATTAGAATTCTGTAATAGTAGGATTGTTAGAGCTATTAAAATTATTAGGATCCTTTAATAGTAGAGTTGTTAGGGCTATTAAGAAAGATTCATTCTTTTATTTAATATTCCAATAATCCTAGGCGTAAATTAAAATTATTTTAATTAAGTTGAATTTATTTTTAAAAACGTTGTGAAAATAAATATAACATGTTTTAAAAATAAAAATGTTTTAAAAGTGAAATTTAAGTTATCAAAATTATCTTCAGAAATATTAAAGAAATTGCATAATTATTAACGTTTAAGAAATCTTAACATGTTATATTTTATTTTAAAACTTAAAAATATATGCGTATTATAAATCAAATATAATATTTAATCCAAATGTTAATGCTATCAATATCAAATTATTATATCGATGTTATTAAATATTTGAATAAATCGAATATTATTATTTGATATTGATAGCATCATAAATTTGTAAATTGTAAATTGTAAATTAAAAATAGTTATAATTGTATTTTAATTATAATCTAACATTGATATTTTAATTGTAAAATACAATACAGTTATGACTATAATTATATTATATGAAATTGTATTTACGATTGTAAATTCTTATGTAAATTACACGAAAAATTATCGAAAGTATACGTATAATGATTACATAATAGTAATTAACATATATATAATAGTAATTCATTAAATTAAAGTATTTGTTTCTGTAGTATATATTTTTGGAATATTCATAAAAAAGTAACTGTTTGTATTTTCATGTCAAAGAGTCATTAATAAATTCGGAAAATTTTTATATAAAATGTAAAAATTAGATGCTAAATTAATGATTAAATATAAGCATTATAAAATTTGACGGACTTCGTTACAGAATCGCGAGTCAATTATTATAAATTTAGTGATATGCTTTCCGTTAGCTTCATTTATTTATGAATTTCATATCGCGCGGAACTGAATATTCTTAAAATAAATTATTAAATTATGATTGCGAAAATACCGTGTTCTTTCCGCGTTCTCTTCGCGTCCTTATACAAGATTATCATTTTAACAAAAGAATTTTATCACTGTCCCTCTCGTCAGATAATATTCTTAAATATTGCTAATTAAATATAAAGAAATGTCGAATAAGAGAGTGAAGATTCGATGTGATAAGTCAACGATTATATATTAGCTTCACAAAATTTAACGATTACCTTCGATATTATAGAATCGCGAGTTAATTATTATGAATTTAATAATTTGTTTTTTCAGTTATATTTGTATTTACGAATCTTTTTTTCGTATCGGAAAATATTCATAAATAAATTAATAAATTACCGTTGCGAAAACACCGTGTTTTTCTCGCGTTCTTTTTCGCGTTCTTAGAAGAGATTGTCGTTTTAATAAAAGAGTTATCATTGTTCCTTCCGTTAAATAAACGTTAATGAAAGTTGCGTGGCTCGTACAGCCGAAGAGTCGAAACGATTTTCATCATGGAGAATTATTTCTCACCGGTTCTTGTGAGATCCATTCGCGACGTCTAGTTCGGTGCCCTGTTGAAAATTGGGAATTTTTATTGTAAGATTGAAGGAACTAATCCCAGGTTTTCCTGGCAATTTCCGAAAGCAATGATTTTGATAGTAATTCAACGACGAACGCCATACGCTTCTTTAAAGTCGAATTAATTATTAAAAATAAAAATTAATAATATATATTTAAATGACAGAAATGTATCTTTTCTTTTCTTCGTTAAAAATGTTCTATCATTATTAGGATTGGTATTATTATTGTCTAATGCTAGAAAGATTTAATAGTAGATTAAATATGGATATAGCGTTGTGTATAAATTTTAATTTTTCAAGTAATTTCATATTGTAATTAATTTGTATAATTTTTTTGATAAAAATGGTTACGAACGAATATATTTTTAATTAATATAATTTGTCTCTTTTGAACAATTATTTCTAGGTGCTGGGGATATTAACATTAATTTTTAGTTTTTTTTAAGAAACTATTTGCAGGTACTGGACATCCATCGCCATTTTGAAATATTAGTTTTTAGGTATATACCATTTTATATATATGTATAATAAAATACATGCACAAATTCACGTATCCAAAATATTTTTATAATTTTTAATAATGTTATATATTATATATAAGCGAAATTATACATGAATGTTACATAAAATGTGCGAATACTTAAAAATTTCGAGACAAATCGAATGGGTACCCCTATATCAGTAAGATATTGATTAAAAGAAAAGAAATTATTAATTTAAACGTTATAAAAATAAGAAACTAGAGAATTAATCCAGAATTAATTGTTTAAAATTATTTGATTTATTTTATTTTACATACTGTTTGAATTGAAATTTTTTAAATCTTGCTGATATCGGGTTCGATTCGTCTCGCGCGCGCGAACGGTACCCCAAATTATATGTGTTCGCACATTTAACACAAACTCCAATAATGCATGTATTTTATTATTTATAAATATAATCGTTCATAATCACATTTCAATAAAAAAGATCGTTATATCCATTTAATTTTTAATAAAGATATATATTTCTTAATAATGAAAGAACATATTTTCTGATGTGCATATCAATTTCGTGAATTGAAGATAATGACGAGGGATAATTGTCGTTGATTTATTACTGAAATCATTGCCATCGGGAATAGTCCGGAAGATCCAGGATTCGTTCCCTCCTACAGTGAAGTTCCCGACGTTCAATGGATCACTTAACTTTTCTTCGCAGATTGATCTTGCGAAATCTGATGTAGAAACAAGGTGTTAATCGTTCTCCATTTTTAAGATCGCTCCTCTTTTTATCGGATTACCGGTATGTCACTCACGTATCTGCAATTGAATATTCTGAATATTATATCGATTATATCGATTTATTTATTCATCGCGTTTTATCGCGAATTTTAAATCGCGATTTATCTTATAAAAATTCGCAAGTAAATCGGTCGGTGAATTGCATATTCACAAACATTACAAACCTCAAATGTTTGTCGAAATATTTTCGATTTTCTATATTTACGTGATAATAATTATATCACGCACGTGTCTATTGAGAGCTTTGATTATTATATTATAAAAATTATACGTATCGCGATCAAATATTCCGCATATTATCGACTTATTTATTCGTCGCGTTTTCTCGTGAATTCGAGTCGCGATTTATCTTATAATTTAATCGTTGACTTATACATTGAAGCTTTGTTTATCTTTCCACGTCTTTGAATATTGTTTTTAATAGTTCGTGCAAAATGCTAGTAGTGCAAATATTTTCTTCTATAATTTAAAAGACGATCGATAACTTTATTAATGACTGTTTTAAACGTGATTCTTTACATTATTTAAATCTTATTAAACTCTACAATTATATCGATTATTAGAGGGACTTTGAAAATTATTCGTTCCGTTATTTTCTATTAAACGTGGCCACAACGCGATTTTTAATTATATTTTAAAGCTTATAGAGCTCATTTCATCTTATTCAGTTAATCATGCGCGAAATAGGATATGTCTTTTATTCTCAATCGTGAAATTATAAAGTCGCGTATTAATCGCAAATAAATCGGACAGTGAATTTTATGTTCATAAACAATACGGATCACAAATGTTAGCCAAAATATCTTCGTCTGTCATCATTTGTGTGATAATAATATCGATATTATATCGCACGCGTGTCTATTGATAGTTTCGATTATCATATTATAAAAATTATGCGTATCTTATAATCGCGAATATTCCGATTATTGTCGATTTATTTATTCTTCGCGTTTTCTCGCGAATTTTAAATCGCGATTTATTTAGTAATTTAATTGTTGATTTCGAAGTTTATTCTATCTTTTCATTTTAATCATAAAGGAATATTTCCTTTAATAATCTATACAAAATGCGCCAGTAATGCAAATACTTTCTTTTACAATCAAAGAAACGATCAATAATTTTATTAATGACTCTTTTGATCACGATTATTTACGTTATATAAAACTTATTAAATTCTATTATTGCATATCTATTATTAATAATAAATGGCGCGTAATTAATCTTCGCTGATCAGTCTTGTCTGGACTATGTAAAAATTTTTAGTAAATTTTATATTATACGTATATTTTGGACATTTTCGTGTAATAAATTATCCCATGTAATAAATTATTTTGTATTAAATTTCGAATTATATTTTATATTAAATTTGTATTATATTTTGTCATATATTTTGTAATATGTATTTAGCATAAAAATATTATGCATAAAAATATTATGTTGGTATATAAAAATATATAAAAATAATGTTAGCTATATTAAAATGGAACATATGAATTCTTTATATAATATTTTATATAAAGGAAGAGACTTAAAATATTTTGCAACATCTATATTTTTCGAGTCTTAATTATAAAAACTTTAGAAGAATCAGTGATTAATTTGACAAATTCTATACATGTATTAATAATTAAATTTTTAAATAATTAAAAAAATGATTAATAAATATCAAAGATCAGTTTACTGCTAATTAAGAAGATTTATAGAAATACGGTTAAAAATGTTTTTATCCCACAGCAGGCATTTTGTGTTTTGTAAATAAAAAGATATAAATATGACAATGAATATAGAAAAATATTTATTTCATCTTTGAATATTACAGTATCTTTCGCGATTGAATAATTTATTTATTATCAATTTACATACATAAGTATCTTGTTATACAGCACTGGTGCTACTGGCATTTCGTGCACATAGCACGGAACAAAACCAGAAATTGTGCACATTATATATTACCCTCTGAGAATATTCATGGACACTGGCTTTGTAGTTCATATCCACGTTTTCAATGTCCATAGAGGGAGTATCGCTTTCAGAGCCTGCTTACCTAAAAGCAGGCCATGACATCTCTCAGTCTTCTCTGTGGAAATATCAAATACCACGTGTATGTGTTTTGCTTACACTTTTTATATTCAGATATTCTTCCCTTTCTTTTCTTACCTTTCTCTTCCTTTTCTTCTGAGAACAGGTCTGTCTTATGAATTTATCTATCATTTCAAGTGGAATCTCATTCAAATAGAAATTTTTAGGAATTTCAAAACGAATTAACCTAATTGTACGTTCCAGCATTTTCGAGATGGAATTTGTAGACTCTACAAATTATTCGGAAAGTTCGGACGAAGAAGACGATGTAAGTTGAAATGATTGTATTAAAAAATAATGCATACGTATCTATGTATTAAAAAATATATTATTTAATGATACTTCTTATTTTTATGAATACATTTTTATTTTATCTTAGTTTTTTTAATAGCAAACACTAAACCCATAATAGAATTTCGCTTTTACATTCTTGAGAGGAATATATAATATTAGAATATATAATATTTAAAAAAATAATATTAAATTTTTATTTTTTATTTATTTTTAGTTTCAGCCAAGAAAACAAAGAAAGAAAGGGAGTAAAGACTTTGACAGTAGCTTTCAATTTATAAGCAGTACAGCTGAATATAATCAAGATCCTTGGAATGATTTGAGCAAATATATTAAACGTAAGCCAAAAACAAAATTAGATGATAAAATAAAAAAGATACGAAAGGAATATAATGAGCAGGTATGTAATATTGTCATCTATTTGCAAATTATATATCTGCAAATTATAATGATATGCAATATAAATTATATTATTATTACAATTTGTATAAAGTTATTAGAAGAAATATGTTATTATATTTGTTAGGATGGAATTGAAGATGATTTTATTAAAATTGAGCCAAATACAGATCAGAATGATGATACCATTTCCCTATCTGAAGATGAACTCAAGAAAGGTACATAATTTATTTACATAAATAAAAAAAATTTATAAAAATTATGATTCTCAAAAGACGTTACTTATATGTTTACAAAATATTTAATTATATATATATATATATATATATATATATATATATATATATTTAAAATATTTATATTTCTTTGAGGGAAAAAGAAAGATATTTCTTATTTATTAATTTATTGTAGACACTGTTAAAACCAAGGAAAAGAAAAGGAAGATAAAGAACTCTATCAATAAAGATGATGAAGATACACTTGATTTTGAAGAATATACAGATTCTCAAACATATTCTACATTTTATCAAATGAATTTGTCTAGACCTTTGCTAAAAGTATGTAATGTATATAATAATTAATTAGTAAAGTAATTACTAAAATAATATATACAAAATAATATGTAAAATATATAATAAAACTATAAACTTGATAAAAAAATGTAAAAGATACTGATTAATTTTTAAAAATTTCTAGGCTATAACAGCAATGAATTTTGTACAACCAACTCCTATACAAGCTGCTACTATTCCTGTAGCTTTAATGGGTCGTGATATTTGTGGTTGTGCAGCAACAGGTACTGGCAAGACTGCGGCTTATATGCTCCCAACTTTAGAAAGATTGTTATATAGGCCATTGGATGGCCCTGCTGTTTCACGTGTTCTTGTACTTGTACCTACTAGAGAGTTGGGAGTACAAGTTTATCAAGTAACAAAACAGTTAACTCAATTTACAACAGTAGAAGTTGGTTTATCTGTAGGTGGATTGGATGTGAAAATACAGGTGAGTTATTTTATCTCTTTTGTGTGTGTTAAACTTCTTTTATATATAAATCTTTTAAATAAATTATCTACAATAGATAACATCTAATAAATTATAAACAGATAACATGTCTAATAAATTTACCATTTTTATAATGTAGGAAAGCGTATTGAGAAAAAATCCAGATATTGTAATAGCAACTCCTGGAAGATTAATTGATCATTTAAATAATGCACCTACTTTTTCATTGAACAATATTGAAGTATTAATTCTAGATGAAGCTGATAGGTATAATAATTAATATAAAAATGTATTCTAATACCATACACACACACACACACACATATATCCAATACAATAATATTATTAATTTATTAGATGTAATAAAAAATAATTATACATTTAATCATATATACATATTTTCTTTAAGAATGTTAGATGAATATTTTGCTGAACAAATGAAATACATTGTAAAGCAATGTGCAAGAACCAAACAGACTATCCTTTTCTCTGCTACTATGACAGAGGAAGTCAAGGATTTAGCAGCAGTATCTCTTAACAATCCTGTTAAAATATTTGTGGATAGTAATCAAGATGTAGCCTTTAACTTACGCCAAGAATTTATTCGGTAAATATAAACTCCATCTATATAATTATATTATTTTTCATATTTCTTATAATTACTTTCTCTTCTTTTACCTTCAACAAATATGATTTTAGCATACGTAAGGAAAGAGAAGGAGATCGTGAAGCAATTCTAGCAGCATTAGTTTGTCGAACTTTTCATGACCATACTATGATTTTTGTACAAACAAAAAAACAAGCTCATAGATTGCATATTTTATTGGGATTATTAGGCTTGAAAGTAAATAAATCGATAATATTAATAAAATTAATAATTATTTTTATATATTATTTTTATTTATTTTTTTTTTATACTTAACCAGGTTGGAGAACTTCATGGTAATCTCACACAACCACAGCGATTGGAAAATCTTCAAAAATTTAAAGAGGAAGAAATTGATATTTTATTAGCAACTGATGTTGCTGCAAGAGGTTTAGATATAAGTGGTGTAAAAACTGTAATTAATTTTATGATGCCTGCTACTCTACAACATTATATACACAGGTATAATTTCTAATTAACACAATTCATATATCAGAACTATAACAAAAAATTATTTTTGTAATTGTTAGAGTTGGGAGAACTGCAAGAGCAGGTCGTGGAGGTGTTTCTGTATCATTAGCTGGTGAACAGGAACGTTCCTTAGTGAAGGAAATTATTAAGCAAGCAAAAAATCCTATCAAGAATAGGATAATACCACCTGATATAATAGAAAAATACAATAAGAAATTACAATCACTAGAAGTAGATATAGAAAGAATTTTACAAGAGGAAAAGAATGACAAAGAATTGGCTAAAATAGAGAATCAAGCTAATCGTGTTGAAAAATTACTTAAAGATGAAGATACCAAAGATCAGAGAAGTTGGTTCCAAACTAAAAAGGAAAGAAAGAAAGAAAAAGGTAAATAAGAGAGTTAACACATTTTAATATTACATCCTACTAGCAGTAGTATATAATCACATAACTATTTAAATTTTTTTTATATTTTTAGATAATCTTCGATTAAGTAAAAAACGAGTTAGTAAAAATAAAAAGCATGAAAAGGAATCTTCCAACATAGTAGAAGAAAAAAAGAAGAAAACGCAAAATGAACCTAAAGATACAGCTGAAGATAGAGCTAAAAGAGAATTAGAAAAGATAGCTGCTTATCAAGCGCGATTAGCTAAAAAGAGTAATAAGCAAAAGAAGATTAGAGTAGTTATGGATGAATATAATCGTGACTTTACTAAAAAGGGTATAGTTTTGTATATACATTATTTTATAATATTGAAAGAATTTTTTTTTCTAACAAATTATTACTTCAGGATCATTGAAACGATCACGATCATCCTTTGCCACTGATTTAACGGACACGAGCAAAAAAGGTGTTAAAAGAATACGATATGAGTGAGTACATTTTTTTATCAAAATCGAAAGCTAAGAGAAAATAAAGATATTTCTATTTAAATATGATATATTAATCTTTATTATATATTTTAGGGCAAATATTAAGAAAAAACAAAATACATTGAAGACACAACAAAAAAATGTAGCAAAAAAAGGCCAAAAAAAATTTCCTAAAAAACGTTAATTTTATAATGTAACATAATTCTATAATTAAATACATGACACATTATTTGATTTGTTTTATTACAGAATGATTATACAATTACGCCATACGTCTCACAGATTGATAGATGAATAGCACTGATTGATCGTTTAATCAGATTATGTATACTTTTCATACTTTATAATCTGTTTGAAAAAATTGCAGTACTATGCAGAAAAATAATCGTATACTTGCAAAGATATTTCAATAGAATCAGTATAGTAGATAAAGATTTGCTAATAGAAATACATATCTAATGCAAAAATATGAAAAAATATATATAAGTGACAATGTAAAAAAAAATTAGAGATATTAAATAATTAAATATTTCTATGTTTTCACAAATATGAAAAATTACGTAATGGTTGAACATTGCATTGTACTGTAATTTCTATGAAAAGGTAATAGATATATGTTAATTCTATAATTATTAATATGATTTCAATCATTCATCATCATTCATGAATTCGTTCACAATTTTCAGTCATCTTTAGATCTAATGTAGTTGAATGCTTAAGTTTAATAATTCTAGTATTGAGAACATAAATTTTCTCAAAACCTAGGCCCACTTAGTTTAAACTTCATACTCAAAAATTTTTTTCTATTTGAATATTTAAAATATTTAATAAATAAAATCGAAACACTTACGTTCTTTTTACACATATCTTTCGTAAAAATTGCATGTACTATGTTAATATAAATTAAGGTATTACACAATAATAGTTTGCAATCGATATAATTTTAATTTTATGTTTATTTATAAATACAAAAGTTGAAGGTTTTCGCACAAGTACTCGCAATATTCATTTTTTCATTATTACACATGTAGATCATACTTAATGTGTGTCAATTATAATAATCACGACTAAAATGTGGCGATAATCGTATTGTTAAAAACCAACAACTTTAGATCACAAAGCCAATAAACACACAACTTCTTATTTAATATATATTGTTTATACGCAACAAAACTATAGTATTTTTTTCTGTTGTTTATAAAGTGACAATATATTTGATATATATTTCTTTTGCAGAAAATGGATTTCTTGTATTTATTTATTAATAATGTTGTGACAATATTATTTATATATACTTGCTGTTTAAACTGAATACTATTTTTCAAGCAAAACAATGTCATAATTAGATGTTTGCAAAGTAGAAAGAAACAAAGAACTATCTTTTATTTCATAGTGTAAAAGTGAACGTCAAATGCGAAATAAGAAAGAGTACATCAAGAAATACATTCTATAATTTACAAAAAGATTTCATGTTTACAGCATTTCCTCGTTAATAAAAAAGATTGTTTTGAATTAATCTTTGATCTATTAATGAAATAAATGAGAGAGAAAACAAATATTTTTTGGTATCAAGCATTGCCATGTCAAAAAATGTTTAAATAAGTTTGAAATGTCATATAAAAAAAAAGAAAGAGAGGGATGACTTTCTTTCTGTTAATAAATTTTTTTGGAGGAAATACTGTACATAATTATTTAAAAGAACTATTCTATCATAATATGTATGCGTATATATATATGTATGTATGTATGTATGTATATATATATATATATATATATATATATATATATATATATATATATACACATATACATACATACATACATATATACATACATACATACATATATTTATGTATATATATATATCATATGAACATGTTTCTGTGATTTGAAAAACTAACGGAAAGCCAATATATAATTCGTTATTGTGTTATCAATGCCAAATAAATTTATGAATTCGTATTTACTATGAAGAATTGATAACATTTTCGTTCTTCTTTTGTTTTTCTTTACTCACAAGTTGTAAGTCCAAAGAGTTCTTTGCATTGTAAGCCTGACATTAATGTGTCATAATCTTAATATCTTACACTCTAAAGATACACGAACGACTTAGGTTTATTAATTGTTATACATAACCAAAATATTCTGTTTTCTAATTTATAAAGTATATTTTAGATCCTTTAATTTTTTTTCCTTATTCTCACATTCTCTTTAAGTCTTTCCCCATCCCAATGTTCCCCGGATATAGTCCAATCACTGAATTATTTATTTACTTTATCCGATTCTCTTAATGCCCTCTTTGCCGGTGGTTCCTCGATCTAAAAATAATTGTGAAAGATAAAATCAGACATTTTGTCACTATTTTAAAAAAATTTCGCTTTTTTAAGGCAAATCAACTTACTTCTTCTTCCAAGCCAGGTAATTGAATTCTGGTTTCTGATGCTTCAGCAGGCTGCAAATAAATTTATTTAAATAATCAAGCATATTCACTATATATAAATACTAGTGTATTTGAAAAAAAGTCTTCCTAAGAGCATATATTATTCTAACATTGCATCTAAGTTACCTGTGCATCGATACATTCCATTTCTCCAATTTGCAGCTTGAAATTATTAAAATTATACATATCCAAAGAATTAAATACGTGATATTTCACAATTTTTTAATCTACTATATATCATCATTTGATGAATTTAAATATTGATTTATATTTATATTATATATTATATTTAATTATGTTAAATTGAGTAAACTAAATAGTCTCAATAAGCAATCACAGAATTATTCTAAAAATTATCTTACCCTTGCATCTGTTTCATTAGGTCCAATGCCCACTTCTTTCTGTTGTTTAGATTTAGTTCTGCGTTGTGGTTTCTCATTGACTGTATGTGTATTATGGAATGATCCCTTTCCTTTTGGATTCGTCATATTCACTTGCATTTCCGCGGGTAAATAATTCTTAGTATTAGCCACCATATCGTCTACTCGTTTGAAGTACATCGTAGGTATTCGTGTTTCGCTTGGAAACTCCTTCATGTCGAAGTTGGTAGTTTTTGTGTATATTACATTCATTGCCAAGTCACAAACGGCCCACAATTTCTATATATGCGTATAAAAGTAAAAATTAATTTACCGATAAGCTTTTATTGAAAAAAAGAATCTCAACATTTATGATAATTACATAATTCATTTCGTTGTTGTCAGGTTTGAGCGCGTCCTTATGACTTTTCATGCGTTCCACGAGGTTTTTATAAAATCCATAACAATAATATTCGTTCTTTGTAATGAGGGGCTCCAAAATGAACCAGAGACACTGTTGAATAACTTTTAATTGGCTGACCATTATGTAACTCGTGAATTCGGGATCATGTGCAAGAATAGGTACCGCAAAAACTAGCATGTAATCTGGCAAAATATGAGGCAGTTGACCTATAAAATTGTGAAATAACAAAAATTTTTAGAATGAAATATAATAGTAAAAACAATTATTATTATTATTATGAAATAGTAAAAACGATACTATTATAATTTATTTCAACTATCCCTTACTATTCAATCTCTTACCCATAGCTCGCTCGACGGTACCCAATGAAAGTGTCTTCACATAATCCCTTCTTTTATTTATGTCTGTTTGCATATATGTCTTCATAACACACTTTAACCTTTTGTCTTGTTCTTTGCCGGCCAAAGCATAATATCCCATGAAATCCAGTGGTAAACACTTGTTTGGAATTCCTCTTCCAAGACCTTTGTGCAATTTACCACCAAAAGCTTCTCTGACTTGAGGAACTTCATCCTATACATCAAATAAATACAATTAAATAAATTTTATCAATTATGATTAAAATGTTTTTTATTAAATGTAAAAAAATATATTTGTATCAAACGTACCACCATGAGTTGTGAAAGATTGTAGAATTGTTCTGCAGTAAACTGATCTCCGACGCCTTTTTGCTCACATATTTTCAACATTGAACAACCCGCTTGCAATCGTAACCAACTCATTTCAGCTTTGCTTAGCCGTCCTTGCGACAATAGATCTCCTTTGTTTACCATAAAGGCATTCAGCATCCTGAATGTCTTCTGCGCCGATAACACGTCACTTTTTAATCCTAACAGCCAACGCGCCATGCATTTCAAGCCTTCCAATCTGCATCGTGTTTCTTCAGGTAATTGATCCTCTCTGCACCAATCTCCCTCAATAGTCTCGGAAGTTTGCTCGCTGCTTTCCTTCACTAATAATTCTTTAACTATCTGTAGAAATGAAGATTGTGTCTCTTATGTAACAATTGTGTAAAGCATTCAGAAATTCGTTAATACAATACTTTGTTTTCACTTACTTTCCTGGAAACCATATTTTTTATTTGTATTTGATATTTGTCTGGCAAATTATATGCTATGTGACCTAACGTGACTATAGACGTTCGATAATATTCCGATGTCGGTGTTAGTGTATTCTTAATTCTCTCGATGATCTCGGGGAAGATGGTGTCGTGAATATTGGTCATGTTAACGAATAAACACCTCACGGCCTGTTTTGCCTGCTTTGGTGTTCCCGTTTCCGCGAAGTTCTTGCATATTGGCACCATAAGATTCATGATATCCGGTGCTACATCGCATAAAGGTTTGTATTTTCCCAAAAACGTGAAGATGGACAGAACTAGTGGTGCAACCATTTCGTCTTCTAACTCGAGCAAATTGACCAGTTGCATTAAGATATCGTTATGTAAGAAATGTGGGCCAAATACAAATGACAACATCTAAAATATTTCGAATAATGTATACCTCTAATTATAAAATATTATAAGTTTAATTTATTACAAATTTGTGTAATTTATTACAAATTTGAATTTATTTATAAATATTTAGATTTAAGAATATAAAATTCAATTTACCACTAATAATCTTAATCCTTTTTCGCCGGCATTATTTGGATTAAGGCCGACCTCTTCTATCACGTTACCTCCTTTCAAACAATCTAAGACATATCCTATCAAAACCTAAAAAAATTTATATACATATACATATATATTCATACATCTTAAATATATATATATATATATATATATATATATATATATATATATGAATAGTATATGTTAAATGTTTCTTCATAAATAAAAAAATATAAAAAAATTTTCGAAAATAAAATACCTACCCTAATTGCCTCTTCATCAATCATAACAGAGCTTACTCTTTCGAGTAGCATCTTAATCGTGTTGTAATATAGATTAGTCATAACAGGCTGTCCTAATTTTTTGAGGACTTTGGTTATTGTTTCTGCACATTCTTTACAGGAGACATTCGGTTGTACGATCGTCTCCATTTCCTGTAATAATCTAGCATCTTTTTTCATGTGATTGCTAAACTTTTGAAGAAATTCTTGCACTTTCATAGGATCTGGCAAAAAGCGTGATATCTGATGAATCTTTGTTACTAATTCGTTTTTAGCATCTGTTTTCTTCACAATGTCTATCCATTCGACTACTGCTCTTCGCACACTAAATATATACATAATCCATTTGTATCGAAATGTAAAAATGTTTTTGTAATCGTATATAAATTGAAATAATTAATGTATAAATTGAAATAATTAATGTATGAAATAATTAATATATAACACATACGCAAGCTGATGCTTTTGAAGTTCCACGAAAGCTTTAGAAGCATGATCATCAATTGTACCTAAGAGATGGTACAATTTCTTCATTCTTTCTTCAGCTGGTAGTTGATAAGGTACTAAACATGTATTTAGCAGCCTTTCCACTAACAATCTGTCTTCCATCCCTGCCATATAATAACCATGTAATATTTTATCTTTTATCCAAATAACTGCTTTCTTTGTTGCCTGTGGCACATCTGCATCATTTAGATGTTTCTTGTATATCATAGCTAAACCAGACATCGCCTCTTTTCGTATTTTAAACTAGAAATATAATCATTAGTAAGTTCAAGCCATAAGTTGTAACATTTGATTCTAAACTTAAACAATTTCATGAATTTAATATTTTACCTTTTTGTCTAATGTTCTTTCTTTGACAAATTCCAATAAATCCTCACTATCTGATACGACTTCGAAATCTCGTCTGGCAGTTGTTACAATAGCCATCACGACTTCGTAACGAACACTTTCATCAGCGTCGTGTTGCCTTAATTTCAAAGTATCTGTGATATCCTTCCTCAATTCAGGATGATTTAACAAAAAATGCATTGAATACTGTACACATTTAATACGAATGGACACGCTAATATCGTTAAATCGTCCTAGAAATGCTCTCCACAATTGTGTATGCTGCACAGCCAATTGCGAACCCTTTTCAGAGAACATTCTTGCTAGCAATGCTACAGCACCTAATCTTTCAGTCTCGGAGGAAGATTTCAATTTGCATTCTAATTGTGGGAGGACGGACAACAAGACACTCGGACATATGTGATTCAACTCATAAATCAGATCATACACCTTTTTGCAAATCTGCAAACTTTTTTCCTCCTTACCCAATATCAAGACATGATTGAAAAACTGTAAAATACATAACATATGTTTAATATATTACATGTTTCTAATGTGTACATTCGTTTCTTGTGACAGAAATCTTTCACATTCTTATTACTTACTGCTTGAATATATGGTTCTAATGTATCACTACATTTAATCACCAGCTCTTTAGCAAGCAAATATGCATTTTTTTTCTGTGTTTTGTTTGGCTCTACAATATTCATGAGTATAATATCTAAAAGTTCATTACTGACAATATCTGATTCAGTAATAAGTGGGCATAAGACATCCAGCATAAAGCTTTTAACTTTACCAGAATGTTCATCACTAAAACAGATTGCATTGACCACATTAAACAAATTGATTACATTATATTGCAGAAATTTAACAGTGATTTAATTTTTTTCGTTTTCAGATGTACTCACTTTACAATTCTGAACATGAGAGAAAATAATGCGCAAAAAATTTCTTGGCAATCCTCCAACTCAAAGCACATATTAAATGATTTGACATAAGCTAAATTTTCAAGTAAGTAGAAGTACCTCTTAAAAGCAGGATCTTTAGGATCTTTTAAACCTGCCAGTTGTTTAATAAGAAATAGGAATATTGTCTTGACCTAAAAATTTATATTAAAAACAACAATATTAAACTGCTTTATACAGCATAATTAGTATTTATTAATTTACTTGACATAAATATAATAAAAATTATTCTTGACATATTGCTATTAATGTATATTTTTACCTGATCAGCATCTTTGTAAGGAGCCTCTGGTGCATAAACTCTTAAGACGTCTGCAATGCAGCAAGCAATTAATAATTGTACATCTTTACTCTGATGCATTAGAAAGTGCTCTTCTGCCAAATGTAGCGCAAGTGGAATATATTGTTGGTACATTCCTTCATCTTGTCCCATAGCTTGTAATGTATGGGCTAATGTCTATACAGTTATTATATTTTAATATAATATTTTTTTGTATATAAATAAATATATATATATTGTTTACTATAGCAGCACTAGATGTGATATAATTATACCTTGAGTCTCCTGATTAATTCATCTGGGCCTAAATCTTCACTAACTGATCTACACCCTGCTGGATATACTATTTCTGACATGATGGTTACTTGGTTAACCAATCAAATGTAACAAGCACTTTATTTTTAATGTATTCTAAAACACGGTCCAAATTCTGCAATATAATGATATTTATATAACATTTGATACAATATATAATTAAAAAGATTTAAAACATGATTAATATTTTTAATGATTTTATGTTTCCTTTGCATGGCCTATATTAAATAATATATACTAATATCTTATCCCTTATGTATGTTCTTCTGAAAGTATATAATTATGTTTCAGAAAATGTAACATATGCATAATATTTAAAGGAAAAAGTAGGTAAAATTTATATAAATTTATATAAGATCACCAAAAACTTTACATTATATTTTAAACAGCATTTTTCTATACATGCTATAGCACGATTTTTTTATATACTATTTATAATACATCTTAAATTACATCTCTGTATTATAAATATTACTGTAAGGTATATTTTTATGTAATACTTTAAATACAAAATTGTGGCAAAGAAAGGAATTGTGCATTTTAATACAAGAATCAATCAATATAATAATGAATAACTATTAGACTAAATATTAGATATTATAACAATTAGTGCAAATACTATCAATCTTTCAAATCGTGCAATTCTCTATACATCTTTTAATGTATTTTATACAAGATTTTAAGAAAAAATTCTTTATTTAATAAATATGTGAGTGAAAATATTATTAAAGAAAAATACATATTAAATTCAATGTCATATTAATACATTAACAGGTGTACTATTGCTAGAAAAAAACCTTTTTCTTTTTTTTTTTTTCAGAACGCTCCCAAATCAAAAAAGTTAGCCATTTGATTTCGAGGTTATGTGCATTCGCCGTGCACGTATACAAGCCACGACGTAAACAAGAAACGAGCGTAACAAAATTCGTGAGAAGTTCCGGGAGACGAAAATGTCGCGGCGGAAAATGGAATAAGCGGTATTATTAATACGATTAAACATTACCTGGAGATATGCATAGGCCTGTGACACTCAAAATATCAATAAAGCAAATATATCCGACGAGGGGAACTCACTCCACAGTAGATCGCTTCTCTCAGAGAGTTCACTGTCCGGGCGAACAAGTCACCAATTTTCGACTTCTTAATTTACTATGTGTGCATGCATCGCCTGCGACATAACTTGCGCGATTTTCTCGAAACACTTGGCATGGTCAGAACGACTGAAAATGTCAGCGGGGAAACAGTGGCGGAATCGGTTTCAATACGCGGTTAAGCGTGTCAAAGGACGCGAATTCGTTCGTCTGAAGTTGCCGACCACGGAGATGCGATGCGTCGCTACATCACCAAACTTGCGTTCGAAAATACTCGCCGAACTAGAACAGCATCTGATTGACCAATCAGGGTGAAAGAGGCGACAATTTCTCTGTCTCGATTGGTCAATCGTAACGCTACTGCATCTGACAAGTATGTTTTCGAACACAACACGGTCTGAATTGACTCCTCAAATTCTATTGGTCGGCGCCCGGCGATCGTACGGCGCGAAGTTGCTGCTGTTTGGTACTCGAAATCGAAGCTTTGGTGCGCGTTTTCACAAGTCGCGATATCATTTTCGTTTAACTGAAAATAGCCAATGAAACGTTTCCTTCGTCAAACGTACACCCGCAGAGCGAATCGCATTGGCTACTTTCTATTAGTGATACAAGTCGGCACAAGCATCATTCTATTCTTTTTCAACATCGGCGAATAAAAGCTTCTTCTGTGTATGTGCTACACGCTATGTGGTGCGTTCCATAAGCTATTTTGGAGAATTTTTAAATCTTATTTCGCGGATAACTGACGTACGTGTCTTACATTTCTTTATTAATTAAATTAACAAATTGTAATTTTAATTAAAATTAAATTCAAATACGTCGCGCAATGGCTGTTCGATATACTCTTTCTTCGTCATAATCGATTTCTCCGCAGTATGTGTTACACAACACACACATATATCTGAGATATATAAACAGTATAACCTCTGGTATTCCGAGATGCTTGAAACAAATCATTAGAAATGTTAATACAGCAGCGAGAGTTATTCGCAATTTTCCATCTAGCAATATAAATTTCTCCGACAGCATTAGATATCAGCAATATTTCTCGGGCAAGTATGGAACTTATGCGAAATCTCATTAGCCATAAACTGAGACGGTCGCTCCTGAAGGCGCCTGCAACACGCGTACAACATGCGCAATACGTCAGGTATTAAAACAAGATAAGAAATTTACTTTTTATTACCTTATGTTAAGCATTTCGAATAATCATGATCATAAATATCATTATATAATAATCATTATCATAAATACATTTATTTCAAAATAAGATTTTACTAATGTCTATTATAAACTGATCTCCATATATTTATCTATTCATATTTAGATATAAGATTATTAAAGAAAAGATATAATCATAAAGAAAAGATAATTTCATTTTAACTATTCCATGATCCATTAATTAAAATAATTTATGTAAAAGTGAAATATCTATTTTTATAGTGGTTTAAATTGTTATTATTATATACTGTTATAAATTGTAAGGAAAGAAAAGAATATAAAGAATATTTAATTATATATTAATATATCAATAATTATTTTTGTAGATTGGCAGAAGTCGGTAAACTGGAAACACCAAAGTTACAGGGAAAGTACGAGGCAGGTCAATTGATTTTACACAGAGTTTTTGGTTATCGAGGTGTAATTCTGTTTCCATGGCTGGCAAGAGTATATGACAGAGATATATCTAATAAAAAGGATGAGTATGTGCAAATATTTAATAATTGCATGGATAAATATTGCTTGTTTTTTTTATATATATACTGTATATAGATAATCTGTGCATTTATTTGTACAGCAAGAATAACAATTCCAACAATGACGACAAAGAAGTAAAAGGCAGAACACATACATTTTATCAAGTTTTAATTGATCAACGTGATTGTCCTTATATAGTAAGTAAAATTAAAAAATTTTTGATGATTAATTTTTGTATGTAACATTTTTGCATATTGTTTAGCGTGCCCAAACAGAGGCAGTAACTTTCCTGGGCAATCATGAGAGTAGTCGCAGCTTATATGCTATTCCTGGATTAGATTATGTTGCTCATGAAGATGTATTGCCATATACTACAAATGAAAAAGCAGCACTACAACATGAATTGTTTGATAAATTTCTAAATTATCATCCGGGTAAAGAACCATGTTTTGTAGCACAAGAAACACTTCGAGCATGGCAGAAAAAAAATCATCCGTGGCTTGAATTGTCAGATGTACATAAAGAAACAACTGAAAATGTTCGAATTACTGTTATACCATTTTATATGGGTTGTAGAGAGAGCCAAACCACTTCTGTATACTGGGTAAGTTAATACAATGCTACAGTTATCGTATATACAGTATAGATGTAATTGTGATAAATGTTAATTTTTACTTATCTTTTACATTATAGTGGCGTTATTGTATCCGACTAGAGAATTTAGGTGAATTAAGTGTGCAATTGCGTGAGAGGCATTGGAGAATATTTAGTCTATCAGGTACATTAGAAACTGTTAGAGGAAGAGGTGTAGTGGGTCAAGAACCTGTGCTGTCAAAAGCTTTACCTGCTTTTCAATATAGTAGTCATGTGAGTTTGCAAGCTCCAAGTGGTCATATGTGGTAAGCACTGATTAATTAATTTTTATCAATATGCAGATGTTATTTCTTAATTACTTATTCAATAATTTTATTTGTAGGGGAACATTTAGGATGGAAAGGGAAGATGGATACGCGTTTGATTGTAGAATACCACCATTCTCTCTAGAATCAAAAGCAGAAGAACCATCCACACCTAATGTAGAAATCTGATTCTGCAAAAGAAAACAGAGTGAAATAATTGTAAGCGACTAGTTAGTTAAACATATAACAATTGTTAGGTGGCAATATTACAGCTTCAAGTACAATTGGCGAATGGATAAACTTGATTAAGTGTGAATTTTGTGATAACTTTTGAAACTAGTTTCTACAATATCAAATTCAATAAAATTATAGTGTACATATTTTCTTCCAAAATCCTGTTACAATCTTCTATATAAAAGATAGGAAATATCCACTTTCAATTATTTACTTCCCAATTATGTTTAAGTGAAATTTACTGATATAAAAAAAATTTTAAATTATTTAATATATAAAAAGTTATCTAATTATGTTTTTTAAATATAAGAATATAATATATATAGAAAAAGAACTTTATTAACATATATTTTGTAACTTTATATAAAATCACCCTTATTTATAAAAGAATGAAGAAAAAACAAAAAATAATAAGAACAAGAAAACGGGAAATCCTAAATTAAATAATAATAAGAATTATAAATTAACGATATAAAAAAAAAGATATATCTATACATTTTTAATTTTATATATATATATATATATATATATATTTATATTTATATTTATATTTTATTGCTTAAAATGATTGTGTCCTTCGAATGTCGTTACATATATCGAATTATATGAAGTCTCGTCAGAAAGAAGAAAACAGGAGAAAGAAATAAACTGTTAGGAGAGCTCTCTAATTAAAAAAAATTTTTAGGACAAAAAATGGATTGTATATTCGACAACTTCTAATATAGAGCACGAAGGAGAGCGAGCGAGACACAGAGCATGTAGATTTTACTTTGTCTATCGATCACAAGAGCGACGTGCGCCGTTTCTATAAACGGCGGTTTGAACATAGCTTAAGCGTAGCGTGATACATACAACTTCTTGGCGTCGCCCGAGTTGCTTGGAGTTTGGAATTGCTTACTATATCCGTTACAATGGTTGTTTGTAAGTTACATTTATCGTATTATATTACATATACATCAAGAATTCCTCACTATAGGAAATATTTGATATGAAAAATTTATTTAAAAAGAAAAAATTAGATTAGATGCGATAATTGATATGTAAGAGTGTAACTGACCAGCCTTAACCTTTCCGAATATGCCCGAATTTTTGCTCCGGAATAAGCCACACCCCTCTGACGCTATTAATAATTTTAAAATCAGCCTATCCGCATATTTGTTAGCCGTTATAAGATTGCGTCAATATTTAAAATATATTCGTGTAAACAAATCTTCAAGGTCGTGATCAAGATATGATAAAGGTTTTTTTGTCTGTCGTAACGTGCAATTGTGATGATTACATAGAGCAAAATTATATAGAGCTAAGACGTGTAGAATTAACAATTTTTCTTTTCTTTGAATAGGTCCTCTAACCAGCGAGGTTCTTAGTCAGCTGCGTGAAAAGTTTTATGCCGACGACCGTAATGTGTTGGCGCAAAATGTCTGCACGAAAACGAATCCTATTGAAGCTTGCTCCTCGAGGAAGATCTTGGAGGAGACCAATCATGTTTTCACCCATAAAATCGAGACTGAAGGCAAGCCTATAAGTAACCAGAAAAATTCGGGAAGATGCTGGTTGTTTGCCATTTTAAATGTCATGAGGACTAGCTTCATGAAACAATATAATTTAGATGAATTTGAGTTTAGCCAGGCTTACTTATTTTTCTGGGATAAGGTATGTTTTTCACAATATTATACAAGTCTTGTTTTATTTCATGCTCAATTACATGCAATATTTGTCCTATAGGTAGAACGTTGCAATTATTTTTTGCATAATATCGTAAACACTGCAAAACGTGATGAACCAGTTGAAGGTCGTTTAGTTAACTTCTTATTGACCGACCCGACTTCTGACGGTGGTCAGTGGGATATGATTGTAAATTTGATAACTAGATACGGTGTTGTACCTAAAACCTGTTTCTCAGAATCATACAGTTGTGAAGCCAGTGTTCGCATGAACAGCCTGTTGAAAAGTAAACTAAGAGAGTATGCCAAAGCTCTGCGGAATATGATCGAAAATGGTGCTTCTGATGAGGAATTGAAGACGCGGATAAACGAGCAGATGACCGTGCTTTATCGAATAATTGGCATTTGTTTGGGTATACCTTCTGAAAAGATTACATGGGAATACTATGATAAATCGAAGAATTATAATTGCATAGGACCCATCACGCCATTGGAATTTTATGAAAACTATGTGAAACCATATTACAATGTGAATGATAAAGTATGCTTAGTGACCGATCCGCGACCGAGTAATCCTTATGGAAAACTGTATACTGTGGATTGCTTGGGAAATGTCGTAAATGGAAATATTACTCGCTACAATAATCAACCAGTGGAATTGCTGATGAAATTGTGCGCACAGAGTATCAAAGATAATGAGCCTGTCTGGTTTGGTTGCGATGTTAACAAAAGATTGATAGATAAGCACGGTATTCATGACTTAAAAACTTATAATTTTGAGCTGATGTTTGGCACAGATATTCATCTTGGACTTTCTAAGGCTGATAGATTGGTTTATGGAGACTCCATGATGGTGCACGCAATGGTTTTTACAGCTGTTTCAATAGATGTAAGTATTTTTGTAAATAATATAAATAAAATAATTTTTCTAAATGGGTTATTTAACACGTGGATACTATTTTAGAGAGATGGTAAGATAAAGAAATTCCGGATAGAAAATTCATGGGGTGAGGATCATGGGCAAAAAGGTTATCAAGTCGTATCCCGTGAATGGTTTGGCGAATTTGTTTTTGAGGCAGTCGTAGATAAAAAATACGTACCTGAGGACGTGCTTGCTGTATTCAATCAGGAACCTATTGTTTTACCTGCCTGGGATCCTATGGGCACACTTGCTCATTGATGTTAAAGTAGATTTAATTAAACACAGTGACAAGCTGTTTTACTTTACAGATAAAAGATTTAAGGCATAAACATGAGAAATGAAGTATTTAATAAAAATTCCGGATACAGCGAGTGTACAAAAATATAGATATTTTATACCTTACAAGAGAATGTAGTAGTATACATAAGTGGCTTTGTCATTTATATAAATTTCAAGTCTATCTTTTTTTACAGTATATGAGAGCAATATTTAGTTCAATTATCAAGACTGAATGTATGAGTTACCATTTCAAATTATGAATTTATAAATGATTATTTTTTTACATGCGCATAAAACTACAGTTTCTGATCATTTGTGTAATATATTTGTTTAAACATATTAATTTGCTATATTATATATCACATATTTTATATAGATAATAATATATCAATTTTAAATCCTACAGATTACAATATAAATTTGTGTAATATATTTGTAATGTAAATATTACATAAGTTTATATTACACAAGTATTAAATGATTGTCATTTTTCAATGCGATAAACTACATTAGCCTCATATAAAACCAAATAAATACATAAACTGCAAACAATTTCATGTATTATCATATTTAAAATGTGAAAAATTTTCGTTATTTAAATAAGTGCAGTAATGTATGATGTAGTATAGAAGCAGCGTATATCTGAATATATTAATTTTTAAATTACATCACAAATTGCACATAAAGCAATAGAAAAATTATGAATATATATGCGCGTGTGTTATAGATATGTCAAATTTATAATAAAGACTTGCCAGTGATTGAATATGTTTGCTCAATAGGCTATTTTGAATTTATTATAATTTATTTCTTGCCTGAATTATAAATAAATATAAGATTTATTTAAATTAAGAAGAAAATGTTCAATAAATTATAGAGAATTGTGCTTGCAAAATAATATATTACATACTTAAAAACATACATACAAAGATTAAATTTCCTATAATTTTGAAGATATATACAAAGTTTTAAATGATACAGATTTTTTTTGTTTATATTGTTTATAATTATGTCGTAACTTGGCCCATACACCTTGACACATATTTTGCAGACGTACATCTTTCTCTTTAATCGCAAATTTATAAATTCTTTGTATCATGTATTTTGGAGTAGTAAAATAACCACGTTGAATTAAGCTTAAAGCAGAATATAATCTACATCGAGCAGTAAGGAGAGGATTGTCAAGGCGTAATGCCAATTCAAATTGTCTCATTGAAATTTTGCCTGCCATTTCAGCCTATACAAAAGAAATATTATAGATTAATTATATCATAGTATATATAATTTGACAAAATGAAAAGCCCAATTGCAACTTACACAATGTTCAAATTCTTCTCCCAATGCTGAAAATGCTCCTCCTAATGTGGACAACCAAGACATAGCGCAATCAGTTTCTTGCCTTTCTAGAACCATTTGCATTAATCTATTGTTCCTAAGAAAATATAAATATAAAAAAACTGTAGCTTATTATATAATTTGAATGTTGTATTACAAGATCACTGATAAAACTTGCCAGTTGTAATCTAAAAATTGTTTTCTCGGCATCCTCAATCTTATAAATATTATTTGTAAATATTCTTCATATATATCAAATAAGTTATTACGTGTCTGCAGAAATGTTTTCAATACTTTCATAGCACTTTTACGATAAACAAATGATTTTGATAACGTTACAGTGTAAGCTGAGACAAGGTAGGAATTGAGTCCTTTTGCACATAGACAAACTGGCTTTGCTACATATGTATTTTCAACATTATCTCCTGCAGGTCCTTTGAACCATTCATCAATATCGTATTTAAATACAGCTTGTAGTCTGACAATGATATCATTAAAAATCATGTTATCCCTATATATAATCAATCGCAGGCAAACATCCATTTCTTGTCTTAATTCATCTAACTTTATATTTTGCAACGTTATCGCACTCGGTATCTTCATCATGACGCTAAGATTTATTGATTGAATTTATTGAGATGATAGTTTTGTCTGGATTTTTATAATTAATTGGAGATTGTCAAGTTTAAAATTTATCTAAAACTGGGCTTTATAAATAAATGGGAGCCCCAATTTATATTCCATTGACGATTACTCCCGAATCGGTTTCTGGAATAAGGTTATAGTATCATTTGATGCAACATGATGCACGCGTAACATGCATCACAGATGATAAGAAATGACATGCTTTCGGACAAGAATCATCTGCGAACGTAATCGATCATCCACACTATATTGGGTGCATCCAGAAGCACAACCGCTCACTGAGCGGCTAAGTAGCAATTGAATGTGATTGGTTTCTATCTTTGAATTCACCAATCACATTCGAGTACTACTTAGCCGCTCAGTGAGCGGTTGTGCTTCTGGATGCACCCACTGTACTAGTGCATACTAAAGGCTGTTATATATGAAGTACCCGATGTAATATGGAATAATATAAATACTTGATGATGAAATATATATAATTAATATAGATTTCGCTAAATAACGTGACAATACATCATATTATAAATGACTAATTCTCTCTAAAATGTATTATATTATTTTTATAACTAAGTAACTTCATGTATAGCAGCCTTTAATACGTACTAAGTAGGTGACCGAATTCGCTATAAATTTCCCTAGTTTGTTATCGCGTTAGTTATCATATTTTGCGTATGGCTACACTCAACATAGTCTTTTTATGAATATTTTTCCGAAACGAGAAGTTTACATACACATGTGGAAAGTAGATTTAAAACAAGTTCAAAGCTGTGCGATCGATAAATCAATAAACATCTCGTCGACGATAATAACTTCGACGAAAGGTTAAATGTTTTCGCACGTTTTTTGCACCTCGATTATTTATCAATCGTATTATCTATGTATATATTGAGAGACGATGCGACACGTTTATATCCTATTTAAAGATCTTCTATTTAAATGAATAAAAGAAAGATTTCTTGACATCTCTCGGCGCTATTCCAGAAAAATGTTAAAGGTACGATTTTAGATACAAAATTTAGTTCAAGGTTCTTTTCTACAACATTTTAGCATGCAAATTTAAATAACGAATCAACATCAAGGCAAGGTTTATCTCGGTGATAGCATCAAGAATTTAATTACAAAATAATGTTACACAGATATCTCTTCGAGAGAATAAATTACAATAATATCATAAACAGCAACAATATTGACAATAATTATGTTATTGCGATGGAGTATGTTTGTATATTTATGTATGTATATTTATGTATGTATGTGTTATGTGTGCGTCGCGTGCGCGCGCGCGCTTTGCTTAAAGTCGAATATAGCTTAAAAAATATTGCTTGTACGACTAAAAACGTTATTAGAAGTGCCATTATATATGAATAATATTATTATTTTTTTTATACATAGTAGTATATTTTTATATTATTTCTCGCATTATTTCTGCGTATACATAAAATGGAAGAATTTAAATGTGCAATATATAAGAAGCTCTCACTCTCTGTGGATTAATATTATTTGAGAGTAACATATCGCGTATCGCGTAAAATATGGTCACGTGGAGCTCTGTGTCGCTTACTTTTAAAAATATAAAATAAATATTAAATTTTATTAAATTTTTTGTAAAAAAACTGCGTTTTCTTATTTGAAAATGAGAAAAATGTAATGATTTCATCCAAAGAGGATTACAAATATCGCGAATTACCGTATCTCATAAAAAATAATCGAAAGCAAGGCACTTAATACAATTTATTATTTTGAATTGTAATAAGAAAGGCGAATATATATCGGCTTACAATAGCCGCAATTATTATATACATACATATATATACATATGTACGTGTATATATATGTATATATTATATGTTGCTAACTTAAATACAGACGATATAAGACAAAACTATCCGATAATAAAATGTATCCGCCATTTACTTATTATTATGCGGCGTTAAAACTTAGATCTAGAAAAATAGAGCGTAAACTATATATTTGATGATAAAATATATGCGGTTTGTAGCAGATTATAATATCTCTAAATCGATGTAAAACAATATCACATTATTTGCATATTAGGAAAGTTTATCACCGGCTCGGTTCATTGCCAACATGCATTTTTTTTACACCTGATATGTCGATATTGTCAAAGATCTAAGCACAAAGCCTTGATTGCCGGAAATACATTTGTGTCTACATAACAATACTAAATTTATCAACAATATTCATGTATATATACATTTCATAATATATGTATTATCGTAACAATACTGGGCTTTCATCGACAAAGAGCGCGATATATGAAAGAATCAATAACAATCATGAGATCAAAAATATATCACGAGACAAATATCAATATACGATGCAACAATTAAACTTTATACACGCAATTCAACAATTGTAAGTATACGAATTCTTACGTATGTTGTGGACGCTTACTGCTTGTTATCTTTTCTTATAGGATATTACGCATCTTTTCCTACAAAATTAAAATTTATGTCAAGATATTTCTTGAGAAATTTCTCCGTTAATACTTACACAAATAACACATTTGTAAAATATATTTATATATAAATTTTCTGTACGTTTAAAATGGAAGATACGCGAATTAGAATTTAATTAATAATCATATCTTATACGAATTTACCGTCCAACCGAAGTCTGTTAATTAATAATTTATTTCGTTAATTATAAATCGATGTAGCAATTTTTCGGAGATTTCAATTACTTCAGGAACTTTCGCATTTGCTTTGTCTGATGCTGCATACTATATTGAGCGTTTTCAGCCTTCATAATCAGAGAATCCAGCTTATCCAAGTGAGACCCCATTTTCTTATCGAGATCGATTTGTTTCGGCTGGACGCCGCTGTTCGCAGGATCATTTGCAACATTCGCAGTGTCATCCGATGTTTCCACCATCATCACTTCATCTGCTGCGGGTTCGAGCTCCTTTTGGACTTCCTGACTGTCGGCGGGATTCGGCTCTTCAGGCTTGTGATGTGGTGTGCCACTGCGAGAGCCCACCTTCACTTTGAGCAATGTTCTCAGACTGCCGCAAGCTGTCTACAGAAGTTATTTTACTTCAGGTAAGAATTCTGTTTTCATGTGATGTATACAAATATGCGCGTATATATTAATTATAAATTGTCAATAATAATTATAAATGCGTAAGTTACATTATTACAACTTCTACTTGAAATAATTTGTTTAGCCGACCGATAAAATTAAAGTGTAGCGAAAAGAAAAGCGTTATCAGTTTGTTATCAGTTTGACCGGGTAAGAATATAAAGCATTCCATCATATCGGTCGTAAAAATTCCACGCTATCGTTATGACAAAATAATAATTAATTCGAGCGAACATGAGCGAAATGAGCGGGCCCGCGCGCTCATTTCGCTTATGTTCGCTCGAATTAATTATTATTTTGCTAAGTCACCTTGAATCTATTGAGCTTCTTCTGCGTGCTGCTCAAAATGCTGTTCAGCTCATCCAGCCCGCCGCCGATGCGTCCGGCCTTCTCGTCTGCGTAATCCAAATCCTGAGATAAAAGTCGTCGTGAGAGGAATTATACCGTGACATGCAAACGTAGGCGTTAATGAACTCGTGATTCGACGTCAGCGATTTATTCCTGACAATCTGGCTTGCACGTGGACGCGCAACTCGATTCTGTCGCGTAATTACTATCGCGAACACGATATTGACATAAATGCGTTCATAGATACGTAAAGGGGTGGATGAATAAGAGAAAAGAAATTGCACCATACGCAATATGTGTATTGTTCAAATCGCTTTTGTCATTTTAGCGTTTATTTATTTGGTGCAATATTCAATTTCAAATTTTTATTAATTTGTAATTAATAAGAAACAGATTAATGTAATTGTTGATGGATGTCGATTAGTCAGTAAAAACTTATTATTCTGCGTTTCTTCTGGACACATTTTTAGCTTATATTTTATGAATTTTTAGTCATAATTTTAAATAATATGATTACCTGTAATGTACCATCGTCGTCATCGTCGCCACAATTTTCGTTTTGCGCCGCTTGTGCCTGTCTCCACTCCTCCTCGCTTGGCATCGACAAGCCCAATAATTCTGCCCTCTGACAAGCGTGTTGATAGTCCTCAGACATTATACTAAGTTCTATCTATATGACAGTGGGTTATACCCAGCCGTGAATCGGAAACTATCGTCGCGAACGACCGTTCGCGAATACTCTCGGACGCGAAAACTCTCGGACGCGAAATTCCGTTAAACTTGCTGCACCCTTAGCTTGAAACATGCATTATACTCGGGGAATCCATATTAAGATAGAAACTGCGCAAGCTCGACCGACCATTGAGGTGGTGAGAATTTTAGATAAAGCTTGTATGGTGCGCTTGCGTTCGCAAGCTGTAATATTTATCTTATTGAAATGATTCAAGTTAATTTTAATTATATTTTAATTTTTAAAAAAGGCAACAGGCTGCATTAATAAATTTAGAAGAATTAAACAATATATAAATAAAAATATTTTTTCGGAAACTTCCAAATTTTGAAAAACTTTGTGAAGCAATTATAATAATGTATTGGATTAGTATTGGATTATAAGTTAGAAAGTAAGATATGCAATTAATTATGTAATTATGTAATTAAAATACAACTATCGATTATGAGAAAAACGCAGATCATGAGATAAATATGGGAAATACGGAATTCGAGGTTTTTAGGGTGGCGCAACGTATTGCCGCGATAACGTGCTCATATAATTAATTTCAATCCCATCGATACATTCGATACTGCACACAACACTACTACATATGTCCTTACCCACGTGTGTGCATATCGTAAAGACATTCATGTATGTACACCTTATATAAGCTACGCGACAGCTTGATCGGTTTGCATTGTGTCGGAGCGAATTGTATCGTCTCGCGAGTGACTTATGTGAGTTATGGCACTGACAATGTCATCTCAATTTATAATACGGGGAATCGGATGCACTTTGATCATGCTGTTTGTGTTATCCGTGCAGGTGAGATAGGGATGTTTAACCTTATCGAAACAAGTTAAAAATTAAAAAAGAGAGAGGAAGAAAGAGAAAAAAAGAAAAAGAGAGAGAGAGAGAGATAATGGTCGGAGATAATAATAAGAGATATATTTTTAATATATTTCAGTTATTTATTTTTATGAATATAAAGAATTATAATTTTTCAAGCTTTTGGATTAAAAATTTTTTTTATATTAGTTAGTTGATTAATAAAAATAAATATTTTAATAATTAGAAGCTTTTAACACATATTAACATATTGTATTTAATGCATAGTGTCTTAATGTTTAAAACAAATTATTTCAAATATTATAAACAATTGTGATAAAATCTAATTACAAATTGATAAGAGGAAACAAAGAATTACATTTATCTATTTTTCATTATTTATTGTGAGTTATTCTCTGTCAAATTACAAACATCAACTGTCAACGATATCAATTTGGAAATGAATAACAGTATTACAAATATTCGCCTTGTCGTCGCCATTATTGCGACGTGTTATCGAGCGGTTAACAACGATATTTGACATAGATCATTAAATTTTTCGTGACTCTCGCAATAATAGAGAAAATAAAAAAAAACACGAATGGCTATGAAATTTAGAAAATTAATTGACATTACTAGTTAATCACACTGTCAGTGGCGTTATAGTTTTTGCTTGATTAATCGATTAAATGAAACATTGATTATAGACTCGATTTTTTAAGCTAGCTCCCAATCTTTTCAAATCTTTTTTTCTTTTGAAAAGTAAGGCCCACTTCCACATATTTTTAATTTCTATATACAATGTTTCCGTATACAATATAATTTATTTCTATATGTAATAACATAAAAAATATTGAAAAAATGTATACATATAAATAAAAATAAAATTAAAGTTTAAAATAAAAACTAAAAAAAAAAGATTATATAAAAATTAAAAAAAAATATTACTGAATAGTTATTATTAACGCAATTTTAATTTATTTAATTATATTAATAAGAATTAATTTAGTTTATTAAATAGAATTAGAAAATATATTAACACATAAAAAAGGGAAGAGGTAGTTTCGACAATCTATCTTAGTGTTTCAGGATAGAAATTCATTTCTCAACAATTTCTCTAGGCGATCAACTATGAAGTTCATAGACACGACATAACATCAACGAAACTCAACAGCAACATAATCTTAACGAATCATGATCTTCTCGAGCAATTGAATCTTGTCGCACCGAAAGCGAATTATACATTGCAAGAGGGCACGGAGCGCTTGTTGTATTTTGGTGCACTTCTGCGAATGCGAATCCTTGACACCTTCGGCAGTCTCTTGTACATCTATTACGATGACTTCAGTATAAAAGAAGTGAAGGCATTACACAAAGTCTATCAAGCGATTTTCGAGCGACGATACGATATATTCAACTTGGTCCCCGCTATTCTGAGGAATCCGGACACAAGACCGTCAAAGATTTGCGCCGAAATTTACACCTATGCAGAGCCTTGCCTGAAGAGTAGCGCTAACATATGTCGCAAGATCAAGAAACGGTACGATATTCCGCATCCTGATGATCTTAGCACGTCCGCTTTGAATATTACATACTTAGCATACCATTTATCCGAGATATCGAGGCAATATCTCGGAGGATTTTCCTTGACGGCGTTATTAAAACTTCTACAGAAGGAAGTGCTGATAATCACGCCCGATCTATTATCCGGACTTCTTTACAACGTAAGATACAATAATTTCGATGATGACGTTCGTCTCGCCGAAAGAGAGCTCGTACAATCTTTTCATAAGATTGCACAGACTAAAATCCTGATACCGACAATAGAGTTAAAGAAATTCCGCACTGTGGATTCCTTCCTCAAGTATTATGTCAGTATACACGCTGAAAGATTTTTAGACGAAGATTTGAAGAGACACGCGTTTCTAATTAAGAAACGTATCATCGATGATGTCGGCATGATCAATGAAAATATTTATCTACTTGGTAATGTCTACGAGAACCGAACAATTCATATCAAGTATCTCTTTGATCTTGTGTTGCCCGACGATTTACTCGACAACGATGTCATCGAGGCTAAGAAATATCTGGTGAAGAAATTAAACGAATTTAACGTAGTAGAGAAATATCTCAAGGTGCAAAAATATCAGCAGGCTACACCGGCTCAGCTGACGATGGAGATCACCGGACAGCTGAAGGATATCGATTTCGCTAAAAGCATTGCAATATCTCTGCGAATACATGCGAAATTTTGGCGCAGCCATCGCATGATCGAGAGTCTCGATGAGTTGCTAGAGCTGTTTGATGCCTACGAAAATCTACGTCAAGTGCCGCGCTATGATGGTATGATGCAGAAGATTGACAACATTAAAAAATATCTGTGGGATATGAAAGATATCCCCGTTGAGATCCTCTGCAACGCTCCACGAGCTTGTCTGCAAATAGGTCTAAAATCGATTTTGTATTGCAAATATGTGAGTTCTGAAATCAAGGAGCTCATTGAGGATTTCCTTAAAATGAGTAATATGTGCGTATACATGACACAAGAAACATCGAGACGTACGATGGATATTCCCTTCAAAATATCGAAAACGCGTTTTTCCATGCAGCCGGCAAACATAAGCAAAGATGCAACAGAAAGTTCTGAATCTGAAGAAACTACGGAGTTTAATGAAATATCTGAAGAATCCACGGAATCTACCGAAGTTTCAACAAAGTCCGAAATATCTTCGGAAGAGAGTACAGAGTTTGTAAACACGACGATGACGACTACTCTGAAAACAATTGAATATACAGAGCCTATTTCGACAACGGTAATGGATACATCAACGATTCAAGAAGAGACAACTAGGACTACAACGAGTACCGCAGCTGTGACAACTACACCATTACCTACGACAACTACAACATTATCTACAACGACTACTACATTGCCTACAACGACTACAATATTACCTAAAATAATTACAACAACGTTACCGAGTATAACAACATTGCCTACCACTACAATATTACCTAAAACAACCACTGCATTGCCCACAACGACCACTACAGAAGCGCTTACAACAACTACCCCTACAACAACTACCACAACATTACCCACAATGACCACTACTTCTATATTATCTACAACGATTACTCCATCAGTAAGGACTACAGAGCTACCAATCGCTAACATAGCAATTGAATTTGAGCATTCGAGGAAAAATATTAATAATTTTTATGACAACGAAATTACGGAGAGTTCAATATCCGTTATAACATCTACCTCGAAATCTTGCGAATCTAATGAATGCTCCAACAAGAAAAGTTCAGAGGAAATTAGCGAAGAGACAACGACACAGGCTACTCTCGAATCTACTCAAACAACATCTCCTAAAGCGGCAACAACTAGTCAGGATTTTGTCATCACCGAGACGACAGTGACTTCGACGACGGAAATGAGTGAAACGCCAATTACAAAAGGTAAGTAAAATAATTTAGCGCAGCTCGCAATAATAATACGAGGTAAATTTTCATATGTCATATATCGTTAGGAAAATGATCGCGATTTCTTATTTTTAATGTTTTTATTCCAATGATATTTCAATTCAAAAATATTTTTAAAAAAATAAATTTTTTATTGAGTGATGCATTTATTCACGCACACGCACACATTAACATTAATATATTTTTTAAACAATTCTATAAAAAAGAATTTTGAGATTAATATTATGAAACGTAATGCAAGCGATGATTGCACAAAGTTATCTTGTTTAGAAGGATGCAGATCCAAAAGCGAAAGCATTGAGATATCAGGATCGTCCTGCGAGACAAACTGCGATTCCATGGTGGAGGATTGCGATGAAGAAGATAGTGCTCCCAAGGATATTTTTGAAAAAGTAGAGAATAACACTGCCAAGTGTTCCAAGGTGCGCTGCAGGGAGAATTCTCCAGAGGTCTCTTCGGAGTGCGAAACGAAGACCGACAAGAGTTGCGAATGCGTTTCCAATAAAGAAAAAAGCGCAGAATGTATAACGTTGTGCTCCTCGAGTATGGAGAGTTCGTCATGTGAACAAAAACAGAATGATTGTTCGAAGTTACAAGTGCCAACGGTCACTATGAAATTCGAGTCTCAAAAACGAGGCATATGCGAGATTCGGGATCCTCATCATCGACGCCAGATGAGACGGTTGGCAAAGATGCGAGCCATCAGTACTGTTGCAACGTCGGACGCCGATGTTCTCAGGTTAAAAGCACGACATCGGATCGTAAGCAAGAAGCTATACAATCTATTAGCCGCCAAGCTATCTCATGCCAAGGACAGAAATTCCAGTAGGACAACAGAATATTTGTTGAGAAAATCTCTTAGCAAGCGGAACAGAATTGAAGGTGCAAGTCAGAAACGTCGCAAGCAACAAATTTACAGGAGGAAACTGGCGAAAAAACTCAACAGAAAATTGATTGGAAAGACGTCGATGCATCGATCGATGAATACATCGCTTCATCAGAGTCAGATCGAGAGGATATAGATCCAGCAGAGATACGAAATCAATCAACGCGACAGCGCATAAAAAAATAATATAAGATTGGAATCTATCCATTTAAAATTACACATCATTTTGCTAATAATATTATATATAGCTTATATTATATTATTACATAAACGATTAGTATCGAGTGTATATTATTACTATTCGTGCTGCATTTATCAAACTTTTCATTTGATTTATTAATTTGATCAGAAACAAAAAATATTAAAGAACGTAACGAGATTCATTGTTAATTATGTTTGAGACAAGAGCGTTTATCGAATTTGATTAAACAATTATTTGATCTGAATTTTACTCTCACTCAATTTAAAATACTCACCTATATTTAAAATTTGACTTCGCGAAATTAGACTTCGCAATATATTTTTGTATGTTTTATAAAATTATTTCTTCGATTTTTCCTAAAAGCCATCTTCGAGGTACTAATCAATTAATCTTAATGAGGTTTTTATCAGTGATTCAGGCAATGAATTATGATATGATATTACGGCCGAAAGTGTTTCTTCATCATTAATCATCAATATCTTATATCAATCGTTAAAAATTTCGATGAGTTTGTTTAGAATATACTTAGTGTTTGATGAAGATACATCCAGTCATTAAAAATAACTTTCTAATTGAATGTTATATTGGAAATATGTACAATGCAATAATTTTATTGGCATATCAAATCTATTTATTATAAATTGATAGAAAATTAACAAAAAAAGTTAAAAGCATAAATTACAGAGACAGGAAGAGTAGACAATTTAATAGAAGATATACCCACAATTATTTGAAATTGGATCTCTTTATATTTTTACTAGATCTAAGCCCTTTTTTAACAAGCATCGAACAAATACTCGTTATATATTTTCGCTTCGTGCTGAAGTAACAACGAGGTACGGCATGAATGTCATAAATGGATAAGCGGGACGAACGATAGAACACAATGAGAAGTAAATTTGACATGGCCAGTGCGCGGCGCGTAATCTGTCTTATTAAACGATCCCGCTTGCACGGTGAGCAATTACATTTGAATTTAGTTAACGCTCGAAGTGTCGCGTTATCGGCCAATTAATTCTCCATCCCTAGGATAACTTTACGAGCACGGCAAATTCGCTCGATTTCATCGACGCTATTTCACCGCGACGTACAAAAGTAATTTTTTTCCTCGCAATCGAGATCGCGTGTTCTTCTAAATCTTCGTGATCTCGGAGTCGCCCGACACGCGACTCTAGAATTATTGCGAAAGAAACTCGGACACTTTCACCTGTCTCAGCGAGGCAAACACGCGCGTTTCCAACAAACGTAAATATTTCACCCACGCGGCTCGCATTCGCTGATAGAATCAATATTCGTGAAGGCAAATTAAGGGAACCGTCTGTGTCTAATTTTACTAAAGGACAGACGATGTAAATGATTTCACAAAAAAGATGAATTGTCGGGGATGAATAATTACTGACGATATATATTATTTTTAGAGGAGAAATAAACCTACGGCGAAGAGACGAATTCAAACGAGACGATAAACTATACTTCTTATAATATAACGTTTTAAAGAAGCTACTTTTTATTGAAAAAATTAGTAATTTTTTCTCAAAAATTACTATTAGAGAGATTATATATTCTTATAAGATATCTCACTGCTCCTTTTTAGAATTTATCGCCTCAATGCGACACTTATCCTTCGTCGACCTTGTGATTGCGAGAGAGTATGCGGATGCAAGTATTGATCCGTGATTATGTGTAGCGCTTAAAATTCTTGCCTTGGAAAACGCGACACGTGCGGGAAAAGAGAAGTCGAGACAAATTGTCGGTATAATCAGTACACGCGCCAGACTGATATTTGAAATATCATTCGCTTTGCATAAACAATACGGCCATCCGACGAAACGTATTCACACAGATATACAAGAGCACACAAACACACACACAGGCACACACGTGTACACGCACACACGCGCGCGTTGACCTGCCACGAGCTAAATGGAATCGAATGAGATGGAAATCTTAGGGGAGCGAAAGAATAGGAGCCTCAGGAATTGCTTTGTAAGATGTAAATTACTTTGCGCAAGTATTAATCCACTTTATCATAATCCCTTGAGTGCATCACTGATGAATCCGCTGAATAAACAACCGTATTTTACACATACGATAGAAATTTTCCACTGAAGAATTTTATAATTTATGCAAAATGTTACAATGTGGCGGATAGATTGACACTTGCGGTCGCTTGGTGGTCACAAATATCTTTAAATAACTTATAACCAGTTGAAGCTGGTCGATTCCTAAAATACGCCGACTGTCCCACGTTCAGCAGAGCATGTAAGTTGTTTTTTATGAATTCACTTGGCATCACGTGCTTCTCTATAAATCGCCTTTTGCACGCGCGCGAATTGACTACGCGCGACATATTTGCGGTGCTCATTAACTTCTGCGGCTAACACACCTTGCTAGAGCCGACTCATATGACTGACAATTTGTACCGATGTACAAATTGCTATTTGCACAGGACGTCATCACAAGATTCCAGAAAGGTAAAACGGAAATGATTATATTGTATGCGGCAAAAAGTAAATAAATCGTGATCTGTCGATCCTATGCAAAATCTTTTGCCCGCGCGCGAGAAAGTGCAATTAAAATACTAGCGAAAATTAACGAAGCATCATTATCGAAATACATCCCTTTTATTTTGCTTGAATAAAAAAACCGCTCCATTCTCTGTCACGAGAATCTTGAGATATATACGCGCCCTTGTACACTGTTTATTTACATCTATCTACACACGATTCGTCCCTAAGATAAGATTTTAGTCAAAGGGCAAAAACCTAATCCATCATCATCTAAAGATCGGGAGAGGGTCCAGTGAAAGTTCCACCGAGACGCCGTTGCTAGGCAGCGGCAGACATCCCATAGAGGCGTGCGGGGAAGATAGAAACAGAGAAGAGAGAAAAAAAAATAGAATGAAAGAGTGAGAGAAACTATCGCGACAGAGGAAGAAAAAGAAAGACGATCTCCCGCGCGTTTCGCGCGCGCGCACATTCACCCAGTCTCGGCTGCCGGTCGGGCGTACTCGGCTGCGACCCACGATGGTTCGGCGGACGACGCGCTCACTTCAGTCCATTACGGTGCGTCCCGTGGTACGGACGCGTGCGTTTTTCGGGAAAGGGGACGCGTCGTTGTTGCAACAATCGCTGCAGTGTGAAGAGCGCGCACAGGCGGCGATATAATTCCGACAATTTTTGTCAAACGCGCTCTTTCCCTCTCTCGCGAGAAGACCGTCTTGAGCGTCACGCATCTCTGACATGCGGTCGGCGATCACGAGCCATTGTTCGCGCCGTTTGACATTCGGGGCAACGGCCAGCCGCGGCGACTCTCCGCAGCTATACCGTTCGAGCGAGCGTGCCGCGCGCGCGACTCCGGCTTGAATTTACCTGCGGATCGTCGAGAGGAGACGGAGAACGAGACAGGAGGCTGCGCCGAATCGGGGATATTTTTACGGTGAGTATTTATCTTGTATTGCTTTTAACCGCTTTGCACTCTCGGCGGACTGGTCTATCATCAGTACTCGCTCTTTCAGAGTGGGACGTCCTGTGTAAATCACCTCTTATTATTAAGATTTCGAATCTTATCGATTAAATTCATCATTTGCGATTATTCTCTTTAATTCATTTAATATCATGTATATCATGCATTTACTTATATGTATATATATTTTTTATAATAGTAATTTTTTGTACACAAAATGCATATATATGTCACAAATCTTAAGAATTGTTTTGAAGTTTGTGCATTTTTATTTTTAAACATATTTTGAAACATATTTAAATCTTGCTATCGTGCCATTTCTTTTCCACTATCGAGACGATTATGGAGTTGTAAATTTCCTTGTCTAGCTACGTAAGTGCAAACCGCAATGTCATTAGGTGCTATATCTTGTTGGCAGGACTTCCCAACGAATAATATTCTTTCTCTCTGTTTTTTCTCTCTTTTTCTATATCCCATAAGAATTACGATAAAGCAAAGTCCCGTTGTGATATTAAGAATATATTTATTTTTTATTATTTATTTTATATATATATATAGAAATATATAGAATTTCTTTAAATATATAGAATCAGCCATTTCGAATATTTCAAAATGCTATTTTAAAATGTTAATTTGATATATTGGTAACATAAATTTTCAAACAGATAATTGCAATTTTTTCAATTTAATCTTATGCAAAACTTGTTAATAATTAACATGTATAATAATAACTTAATTACACGCACATACATATATGTAATTGAAAAAAAATAATAACAAAGTTCCAGAATACAATAGATTAAAATTTATATTCTTTTATCATGATGAATTATTTGTTATTATTAATTTATATTTATATATGTCGGTACTAACTTATATAATTTTTTTATATAATTTTAAAAGTTAACATTTGAATAATCAACTTCCTATTATAACGCGCTTAGTGCTTGACGCAGCGAACCGATTGACGTTTCTCTAGCTATTTCTTTTCTTGATGCGAAAATAAAAAGCGGAAGGTTCCGTTGGTTGAATCGGTACCGTTGTGTCTAACAACATCGCGTAACATCATTATTTTCGGCAATTCATTTCAAGAAGTATATTATATTTACTTATATTTCAAAATAATATATGATCGATACATGTATATATATTAAAAAAAAAACATCTCGATATACACAATCGTGAATAAGATTAGCGAAAAGAAAAAAAAAGCAACAAATTCTTACTAATTTTTTTTTCATTCTAAATCAATATTATATTCTGTCATTTCATTAGAAATAGATATTATATTTATCGTCATTACGGTCGACAGATTTCTATGAATAAGATCAAGATCATATTCTAAAGGCGGTATCGCGCGCGATTCGTGTTTAGAAAGTTTGAATTTATGTTAACTTACGTAATATATTTCGTTCGAGATCGTAGCTGCCGACCTTTGCCTCGCAATGGCTGCAGTAGCCGCTTTCGATATCTGGGTTTTTCATGGAATTTTTATGGTTTATTTTAGTATCAAGTTGTAACCGCAGAAATATCCGTGCGATATTACTATCGATTAAAAATTTACGACTAGATCGAACAAATTTTTTTAAAAATAGTTTTATACGTTATTTTTAATAGCAATGAAATTGAGAAAATGAAATCTATTTTCTTGAAATCTATTTTCAATTCGTGAAAAATATTTGGAATATTGTTTGCAAAATTGTTAATTTTACTTAAGATTTATTGTATATTTATTATATAAATTTTATTACATATATATATATATATATATATATATATATATAATAAAATTTAAGATAAAAAATCTAATAATATTTGGAGATTAATGTAATGATTGAATATTTTATTTTTTCTTTGTTTTATCGTAATGAAAGAGAGAAGAAAGAGCTTATATTAAAACTATTTTAGTTATAGTATATTTATTGTTTCCAACGATGTTATTACACACACACTGTGAATATGCACTTCTTCATTATGTTTATGTATCATTTCTACTGAAAATAATTAACTTGCTTTCGGACCCACTTGTATATACAGAATGCATGCAGTTATCGACTTTTAGAAATCGATAAAGTGCAGATACGCAAAGCACAGTATTTTCTACAAATCAAATGAGATTTAATGACTCCGTAATATGTATGACGTTTGTATTTAAAGAAGGTGTATGATTCACACGGTTCTTTACATGGCGTTTGTATCCAACTGATGTCACTATCAACGATGTAACCTTTTCATGCATTCAATCAAGAGACATAGTGTCTCGTGCCAAATCACGAATTATGTATTTATATACGAATCTCCCGTTGAAAATATCAGAAATTTTGATTAAACTAATTAACTTTAATGTTTAAATTAATTAATGAAATTCATAATAAGCTTAATCTCTTGAATTTCAAATATATAACAAAAATGTCTGTTTGCTGTATGTGTCTTATGAAAATAAATCTAATGAAGTAATCTAAAGAAAATAAATATGTCAGTTTTTGGACGATCGCGATGGATTTGGCTTTATTTTTCTGGAAAAGATAATGTGTTTATTTGTTTTTATTAATTGAGATATAATATAAAAAAGATATAATAATCTAAGAAAGGTATAATAATCAAAGAAAAATATAAGAATAATCCAAGAAAATCATTTTTGAAACGCCTTTACTTGTTTTATTATCTCACATGCGAGATATACAAAATTATGCGAAAGTCAGTAACTTATGACAATAACTTATTAAGTCAATAACTTTGATAAAAAGTAGAAATTGGATCGGTCGCCGATAATCATAGCCATAAGAAAGCACAGGTTCAGAATTCCATCTTCGTTAGCCAGTTGACGTCAAGAGCTCCTAAAAAATTTCCAATGTACCGAACATAACTGAAAATGATTGGCAGATATGTTGTTGAATAGCAAGCGAAATTAGACGAACACGAATTACGATGGAATAGTACCCGATGCTCTGTTATTTTTGCTACAGACAGTCTTTTAATAGAACATACCTCGTCGATCTGCATATGCGTGTAAATTGATTTCGAAGTTTTGTTTCATAACATATACCGCAACAAAATAATCATATAAAAATATATCTAACTTTCTCAGAATTAATAACCTATTATTTAATGATTATTCTGGGGCTCTAGATATGTAATATCAAAGATTTTAATAGAGAGACAATCTATGAAACGAAGAATCTCTCGAGGATTTCTAGAGCCATGGACTTACAGACACGTAATAAACACAGTTTTTAGCTTAATATAAAAAAAAAGAAATTTAATAGATTTACTGTTATATCGTATAATTATAGCTGATAGGTAAGAAAGTTGAGAGTAGTGAAAGTGACGTGCAATAAATTACTCTGTAATGTACTTTTTAATGTACATAATATATGTACATAGGAGTTGGCGATTTACTCTGGGGATCTATATATTGGGATTGCATTTTTACTCCATTCATTCTAATACCTCAACATCGTTCTGATCGTATAGACAAGATATGGAATTTCTCCACAATATGGATCTTTATATGATTCTAATCTAATTTCCCAGGCTTGCGAGCGAATTACCCATTAAGCGGAACAAAATATATGATTATCTTTTCGACGTTTGAAAAATATTTCGACGGCGCTCTTCCGTATTATGATTTATCTTTGATCGCATAAGAAATGACGGAAAGCAGCTTGGAAAATTACCGTTACGACATTTTCTTGCTCGTGATTATCTCGTAGAAAAGCTCGCGCGATTCCCTGCTGTTCGGTTGGTGCAGCTAGTGTTAATGTCTGATAAAAATCTGACCGGGTCAACAGTGATTCTCATTCGCCTTAACCCAGACCGATGGTGCAGACTGATCTGTGCCATGATTACGGGCGCAAATCGTGCCGGTAACGATAACCGGCACAATGCCAGTTCGTGTCACTGTTGCTGTAACATTGAATGGAATCGCGTTTCATATTGCCCTTATTGGTAACGAAATCGCGAAAGTCGATAGACGATTCAATGAATTTAAAAACAACGATTCAACAAATTTAAAAACACATTGACTTTTAACTCGTTTGATTCAATCATGAATTTATTTCAAATATATATTTAACAAAGAATATATTATACATATGCACACACATTCAGAAAGTTATTAACACACGAATAGTACATAAATTCGCCGAATGATTATCTTTAAAAAAAAATATGATAAATGTATAACGTATCAATTTATTTGTTATTCTCATTTTTGTTTTGCATTTGCTCTGAAAAGAGATAAGATATTACATGGCGTGTCTCTAGTTAAATAGTAAATAATATCGCGAAAAAAATGTAATTAGTAATACGAGAGTGCGAAAGGCCATGTTATATTGGGAGGGGTTGAAAAATCTCAGAAAGAACTCTGTTACAGCACTGCATCGAGCGTTATTCGATAAGCCGCATAATTTTTCCATGATGTTGCAATATTGCTGTTATATGATTCGAGGAATTATACTGAATTAAGGAACTTTCCTTTAGATGACACAAGAGGATCGGCACGATCCCGATAATGTAATCGCCGCGAGAGAGGAGGTATGCAACCGAATTACGATGCATGACAAAGTCTAAAAATAACGAGTATACATTCGTCTCAAGTACTTGACGTTATTATAAACTGTCATTTTGCATCGGTGACTTTTCGATTTTTCTTTGTACTGCGTCAAATTCTTTGAATTATTGCGCTCTCGACCATATTTTTAACATTTCTGTTAAGGCTTTGTCTCGAAATAGAATATTTATTAACGTGAGGAGAGGAAGAGAAAGAAAGAGAAAGAGAGAGAACGATATTGAAACGTATGGAGTAATGCGAAATGTAAACGATGACGCATATCTGTAAATTCAACAACATCCAGGTATTCATTACAGATATACGCGCGCTCTGAGATATGTATGTATAAATTTTTTTAGCAATTCGCTTAACGATTTGTTTTCTTACGTTGTACTTAACGATCGATGAACAGTGGCAAAGTGAAAAATCGGGCAAGACGTTTATATATTATTAGTGTCATGATACATCACATAATATTACCATGGTAACGAGAGAATATACAATTTGAGCATGCATTGCCCGCATAATCAGATCACTTTGGATAAGAGTTTATAGGGAAAGTTTATCAGTCGACCGAGCGATGTTGACCCGCTTATTAAGTTTCGCTAGACTAATTGTAACTGTGATTAATGCGACTCATCGTGTTGGCCGGTGCTAAATCATTCGAGACACGTCTAGGATAGGAATGGCGGGATGTCAAGCTAGAACGTTGTTGAAGCATTCCACGGCAGATCATTGGAATTAGCATTCGAATCTATTCTTTGTAATGGCCGGATATCAAAGTACGTAACGCGATAAGTAATTGTCTAGGCTCATAAGCGTTCAATATTCTACGAACAATTCTGACGTAATAATCGTTCTGAGACAGAGATCATTTATAACAAGATTATTATTCTCATTAATTAATATTCTCGGTGGAATTTTTATTTCAAAGATTGTCGGTGACATTTGAAAATTGAAGTATTTTGTCTGGAATTATCTTGATTCGATAAACAATATTCGAAAAATAGAAATGAGAAATTAAAGAGAGAGAAAGAATCGGAAAAAATCGTTATCGAAAATAATCTATAATAACTTTTCGATACAAGTATGTGATCTTGATTCCTTCTAGTCACACTTAAGAATTGTTATTCGCATGATTTTGCAAAATTAGCATTATTAATCAGTATTATTAAGACTGTTAAGTATTTTCATGTTAAAATTATCTACCTGTATAAATACAGAAAAGCAAGTGACAGATATCCCAATGTCGTTATCAAAATTGAACCACGACTTTTAGATATGTACATTCAACCTTGATGCAGAATCTTTTCGTGTATAACACGATTTATATGCGTGTCATTATGATTCAACGGGAAAAATGGCATGAAATGATTTACGATCTCTCTTCTTAAGAAATTAATATATACAGAGATAATAATCAGGAAGCAATTAATGCGACTTGAGTTCGCGTCGGATCGATTTCACACGTGTATCGCTGTTTTTTATTCGAACAAGTATCTTCGTTCATCGTATCGAACTTTGACGAAGCGAATCCGCGAAGCCTTTCTTCGCGCAATTCGAAGCTTAATTATTCCGGACGTGCGTTCACTTGACGCACTTTTTCCCCGAAGTTCGCTTATTAATAACAGCGTATGCATTTCGCCACGAGGAATTTTAAGGCATTAAATTGGACGTAGGCGGCGTGTCGAGACAATATTTCAAGATCAGCGATCCGTTGACGGACGCACCAAAAAGTATCGGCCTTGATGTCGCCATCGACACGGCACGGATAAGCTGTAGTCGCTAAAACTCTGACAATGGATTATAAAAATAAGCTATAAAGAGAGTAGAGATAAAACGCAAAAGAGACATTGAAAATTGTAATGTGCAAGGTCCGAGCATAATTTTACCATATCCTGATATACATATATGTATACATGCGTACGTATACATATATATACACAGAAAAAAGATATACACAGAAAAAAAGACATTCTTGTTTTGAAAATATTTTTAGTTTTAACATGGAAATGAAATCTTGAAATGAAATTGTATTGCGTTAATTAAAGAAAAATATAATTGCTTGCTTGAATAAAGCCATTTTACATAGTTCAATCAAGAAAAATATATTCTTATGATTTAAAATTTAATTTTCTTGAATGAAAAGGAAACAATGTTTGATAGAAAATAACATTTTTAAATCAAAGATTATAATTTTCTTAAAGTAGAATTAAATAATTATATATTCTTGAGATGACAATTACTATATTAAAATAAGATTATTTATATAATATTGTTGAAATTTAAAATTATTAAATTCTTCTAAGAAGGTTATAAATTGTTGCGTATATATGGAACAATGAACGCGTTAATTTAGTATATAAGTTTTGATTTGACACATTTTTTTTTCTGTGTACGTATAAAAATTTTAAGTAATTTGTATAGTATATTCATCCGCAATTCTAATTTATTCTGTCCTAAAATCGTATTTTATTCTCTTCCTCTATCTCAAGCAGATCTTTGATGTTGACCGACGATGTAGGTATCGGTGACGAGTTGCAACACACACGCGAGTGGCCGCGAGCCAGTGCTCAAGGTGCTAACAAGTCTATGAAACGACGAATACTCCCGTTCTCTCTCACCGATATCCACCTTGTGGAATTTGCTAATTGCGAGGTTTCTTTAAGCTACAACGTTACGAAATGCGTAGCGCGTACGTGCGTGCACGTCGACGAAAGCTCGAAGGAAAAAGCTATTCGTGTAACGGGAAAATTTTATGTCGTGCGTCGCGTAAGAAGAGATCACGTATGTTTCCGGCGTTTATAACAGTAGATGATTGCGTAGTGAAATTGGACATGGCAAATCTTTTTCTTCCGCCGAAAATCTTGTGAGAAAACGGAGTACATACGCTTGGAATATGTTACATTTTAATTATGCAACGCGTACATGTTCTGAAAATCAGGAATTTCCTCTGCGCAGTAGAGATATTATTTGTCAGATCAACGATTTTTGCAATAGTCTACAGTTTATTCAATTGCTTTACGTTTGATATTTGGATAGTGCTACGTAATACTTGATGAATTCCAAGAACGTCATTACGACACATATGTTTATCATATTGCTAATAAATCGATTAAAATATCTAAGACATACCGGTCAAAGTTAAGAGTACCAAAAGAAAATTATAAGAAAATAGAGTCATGAGTTTTCTATGAAAGATACTTCCTTTCATTGAAAGAAACTTTGACTACACTTGACGAAACGGTCAGAAATGTTCCGCGTGCGTCGGAAGCAAACATCGAGCAGGAGAAAGAGAGAAGTTTGAGTGATGTCAGAAGTACTAATGTCGGAAACCCGCATATAACCGCCTGCTGCGCTCGTTCTTACATAGTCCTCTTTGTTCGTTACACGCTATGTAGAGAGTATTCTAGAACCAATAAGAGTGCTTTCTCTCAATACTATGGCTAACTTATAAAGAAAAGGCCAAATTTATCCGTTAAAAAATATTTAAAACAGATATTTAAGAAAAGATATAATTCGTTCTTATATAACTTTTTTTATTTGTTACATTCTTGTATATAAATATCCCAGTATTAACATTGTTAATAAATTTATTTTTAATTCATTATAAATTTATTTATTAATTCATTAATTTAAGCTTATTTTTAAATTCATTAATTTTAATTAAAAATTTTTAGTAGAAATTTTCAAAAATTTTTTTTCAAAAGAAAGATTAACATCAAGAGAGTTGTTAAAGATATAATATTAATTAAATTTGTTCGAGATATAATAACAAAAATCGCGATAATTTTAAAGTATCTTGCACCGATCGTATACATATATTGAACAGATAAATTACTATGAATTCGCGCATAAGTAGACTTTGAGATGCATCATTCGAATGATATATCATAATCTTACAGATCAGGTAGAAGCTTGATTCCTATTAGTCGTGTATAATTATCGTAATAGGATAATCGACAGGAGTAGCCTTGTAAATATATGACAGAGTTTTTGCAAGTAACTTGTAACATTATTTAATAGTCATTATCGCATGAATAGTATGTTTATCGATTATTAAAAATAGCATAAGACGTGGAAAATAAAAATTAACGTGAAACAGTGTCATATATAAAGATACATTTTTTGCAACTAATATCAGCAGTAGCAGTATCAGCTGCGAATATCTTGTTCGATCATGATTAGAGATTTTTATTAATCGTGACGATAATTTATGTTAAAATTATTTTACGCCTCGTCTAGTAAAAGAAATATCAATAATTTTTTTGCAAAATTACATATTTTTAGATTTAATGGATGTATAATAATTTTGTTGATACATGTGATTCCAAAAAAAGCATACATGCATAACGGGAAAAAACGATAAACATTGGAGAAATGGAACACTTCATATTCGAACGAGGAAATGAGATTGTATTTGACGTGCGTCGGCGACATTCCGGTTTCTCGCAAAGTTTCGTAAATCTTCAACCGGTTTATACGAGGGGTGCCTATATATGCGTATACGCATTCTCATATCCGCAACGAAAGAAATGACATTCTGTTTTTGTCACTGGTAATATGATTTCAAAAGCACTCTGGGAAAATTCCGCGAGATTCACGTCGTAAAATTTTTTTCTCCCCCAACGTAATACGCGGAAGTAGCAGATACGACGTAATAATAAATAAGGGGTTCGGGGAAAAAAAGAAACGAGAAGAGTTTCTATGACCGTAGGCGGTGAATTAATTAATTACGAGCGTCGTTGCGTAATTGTGATGATAAGAATGATGTATTAAAAAACGCGGAGATATCGATTTCTTGTCCGCCAAAGCACGGTTGATGTTAATGAAATTGATGCTACGGAAAAAAGATATTTAATGCAAAGATGCATCTGTACCGTGATGAGTATACTCGGTGATATTTTATTATCTTTATTGCGCGCGAATCGCGGCATGGATTAAAAGTGTTTTATTGTAAATCTTAGCATCAAGTCCGTTCCGTGCTATATAACACGCACTTTCTACGCTTCTCTATATTCTGTTTTATTATTTTTCTCTCGCTAGTGTTTCTCAACTTATCTAATTTCTCAACTATATAATCATCCAGAGTAATAATCTCGTGAAACTGTATTGCAATAAAACTGGCGATATTTTATCCGTGATCAATAAAATACAATATTAACTTGAAATCACATGATACCATATGTATTAATATTAAAGAGAGAGAAAGAGAGCTAAATTTAAATATAGTTTTCTATAGGTATATCCTTCTCTTCTAAAGTGATTTTAAACATTTCATCAATGGTGACATCCCTCAGTCCTATATTATTTATGATACAGATTGGCTTTTGCGAATTGAAACACTTGTTATCTTTAATTATCTTTTACTGTAGCGTTGGACAATTTCTTCTTTGCGAATTAAATTAATTTCTCATTATCAAGGTGATATTCGTGTTCGCAAAAGATTCAACCAATGATCTTCATTCTTAGTAGATTGATGCTAAAGACGCGAAATTAAACTAACTTCTTAAAAAATTCGCGCAAAAGTAAACATTGCTTTAACGAATTTTATTTACGAATGAGTTTTAATTCATACACACACACACACACACACACACACACACATATAATGGTGAGTAAAAACTATCTTTTAAATAGCTGGCAGTTTTGTGGAGCCGTGTGAATTAGTGGGAGCCATTCGTTTTCATGTAATCGCAATTCTTCTAGGAGTTTGTTTTCTTAAATGAATCATATCTTGTAGAGCGAAATAGTGCACATTATATCGACACACATATATTTCACTTTGGATGTGCACTTTTGCAACGTGTATAAAAATTTCACTAGATATCCAAATCAGATTTTTCATGAATAAATTTTTTTACAATACTGTCTTATTCGATGTGCTATACATTTTATCAAAATAAATGCTATTTATTGTTACTCAAAATTCTAATTTTGTTCTTTGATCTATGATCTTTCAATTTGAAATTCTTCCAATTTATATACATATACACTGTTTCCACGTGTTATTTGCGTTATCAAATTAACTGTTCATATGCAATGTTACCTTGAACGATACACAACGAAGAGTGTATAAATTTTGCCAACAATCAATTCTACGATAATGAGTCTTCGGAAAGTAAGCGATCTTAAGTCATCGTACAAGACGGCATGAATTGAGAAAGAACACTGACACATCTCTCGATAAATGCGATAAAATGCCGCTTATCATTGTGACCTACTCGATTTGCAACAGAAAGAAAGAGAGAGAGAGGAGAGAGAGAGAGATACACCTGCGGATTTATCATAATAATTATCGAAAACATTCGATAATTATTCTCGGACAGGGCATATGACATTGAGAATGAAGATTTAATGGATTTAAAATAAATTTTAATTTTGTTTTAATGTTTCAAATTTATCATTAGATTACTTTATGATTTCATGCTTTACATTTCTTTGTTGTTTCTTTTTATTTTAATTTTCTACGATAGTTTGTTTCAATACATTTAAATCGAATTAACATCGCGGGGAAACTTTTGTCAACATTTTATATATTTTTTCAAATTAATTATTTATGTTTTGAGTAGAAAATATTTTTATGTAAAATTTATTTTAAGTTATATCTTGCGTGGTTTCGCATTGCGTGGCCATGTACGATAAGAAATACTTGGGAAATACTGTTTATCAGGAAGCAAAATGAATAATATTTCTTGTGTTTGTTTTATCTTCAAGGTGTTCAATGGAATACGAAAAACTGATGAGAAGGGAATAACCGCTATCAGCACCATGTCACGCTTTTGTGTCGTCGAAATCATCGGCTGAGTTTCACACCTGGTGAGTGACCTCTTTCCAATTCTTAACTCAATTTCGGATAACCTTTCAGAGTATTAGAAATTAAGATATTTTTATCACGCCTGATAATCGCATCTTTCTATCCGAGGTTATTTGGTGACACCATTGTGTGTATGTATGTGAAAATATAAAATGTTTTCAAAACTTGCTGTTAAAATATTATATTATCATTATTCTTTCTACGAAGATAGCTTTTTAGTGTTGTTTTTCAATTTTATCTTAAAAATTTATTTCATAATTAATGTGGAAAATGAATTAGAGAGAGAAATAACAAATTCTTTATTGCTCTATTATTGCGATATAAGCAGAATAGTATTGCTGACGTGCTGAAAATGCGAAATCGGATCTTATCGGAATCGACAGAGGCGTACACACTCCGACGTCGCCGACGTCGCCAATTTCCCGATATATATTTATATATGGAATATTATATATATATACGTGTGTGTATATATTTCCGTGTACGTACACCCGCATCGCACGTGGTGTGCACTGTCGACATATCGTGGTTAACGTCGACTCGACTCACGTGAATGACGTGCCACGCGGAATGACAATGACATCTGTTTTGGATTTACTGCCGGTGGTTTTGTTATCACATTCGTATATAATCGAATAAAATGAACAACTTTGCGTTTAGATTTTCGCCTGCTATTTTTAGCAAGATAAATACAATAGTAGACATTGTCGCGGTCGTTCGCATGGAAACGATTTCGTGCTTTATCGAGTCATGCGCGCGAAAATAACGCCGTTATAAAACGTTATAAGACGAATACATTACGCAGCAATTTCACATAATCGGCACTCGTGCCAGCCTTTTATAGCAACAGCTCCGGCTCTTGATGCTGAAATGGTCACGACGAATCATACATTGACTGTAAATTGTCTTTCGATCGGATGCTAAATTAAATATAAATGAATTAAAAATGAATACATTAAATTATATACAATTTTTAAATATAAAGATTGCGTTGATTAACAAATTTAATTATACATTTATAATTTCAATTTAAGAAAAAAATTTATTAAAAGTTTTTTTATATTAAAAAAATTTGTGTATATATATAAAATATACTATGAAGTACACTATATAATATAATATAATTTATATACTAGAAATATAAATGTGTTAAAAGATTTTAAAAATAAAAAGGTATTAATAATGTGCGCGTCCCATACAATTATAACATTCTATATTACATCATACAAAAAAATGTAGTAATATAAAAATATAAAAGAAGATAAAACGCATGTATTTTTTACATATATTTCCTAATTTTATATCTTACATTTACGAGATTTAAAATTTTTATCGCAAGATATATCTCAACGATTCCGCTCGTGATATTCGACACGGGTTATAAAAAATACATTAGAGACAGAATTTTTTCCATACGTTAAAGAATTAAGTTTGAAGGATATTGAGGAATAAAATCGAGTTGAAACATCGGATTACGTATTTATTGCGCAAGAAGAACGAGCTTTACATACGAAATGGTTTCTTCGACTGTTGTTATCGTTCTCTTCATAAAATTGCAGAGAGTTTGTTTGTTGTTATTGGCACATTCGCATTGTCGCAAGCGCATGACACATATGCTACACGATAACACGATTTCGGAACAACCAGCTGATAATGATCCGACTGTTGGCTCGATTTGCGTCTCGCGATCGCTTCTTAAGCGACACTTTCCACCGAGAGTTTCGTTAAACGGAAATAAACGACTGTACGCACACATGCAGATCGCGTAGATTAATGTCTACGAGATGTTCTCTCTCACTATTCGAATCTTGAACCGCTGCCAAACCTCACGATCGAGTGTAAGGTCGATCGCTGCACGTCGCAGTGACGAGCCGCCTCTGTCGACTTTCCTCTTTCCGTTATTCATCGTCGCAAAAAATATCGAGACATGAAAGTTATATTTTACATCGATGCATAAAAAGATTGTTGTAGTCAGGCTTTTTCCCCGTTGTTCTTTATCGCAAAAGAGAAATGATATGAACTTAAGATTTTTTTATAGGAAGTTATAATATCTTGTTTCATCTAAGCACTTCCCACAATGTAATTTTTAGATAGATTACTATTGAATGACGTAATACAGTTTATTGCCGACTATACTTTACGACATTAAATATTGGCTGCTTTAAATAGGCGGTATAAAATCTGTACAAGGTATTTTCATCTTTTTAATCTTCTTTATGTATATAGTCTGGGTCTCGCGTTGTATTAGCAAATTTAGACCTGATGTGATATTAAAAGATATCTTGATAATATCACTAAAATTGGTGCTGTCTAAATAGGCACTTTAAAAGCGACGAACATTCTGCGCGGATTAAAAGATAAGCGGAGAGATGTGCGTGATAAAGATTATTGACTTAATCGCGGCAAATAATTGAAAAAAAGAGCGGATTAAGTACGATAATATCAATCGAAAAACATTAGTTGACGTCAACTGAAGGAGGCGATGGGAATGCTTTATTTTTGTGTGAAATGTGTTACATATCTTTACTCTTTCTGTTTGTGCATCCCGTGTGGCGAATAAAAACACGTTTCCGCCGTTGAAAGTTATGTTCACGTGCGATACTACAATTCACCGATTTTTCACATTAGCTTGTTTTATTATTCACAAGGAAGATATAATTTTATATGCGAGAAAAGGAGAGATAACTAACTAAGAAATACACGTTAGACTGTATTTAAAAAATACATTTTCATTACATTAACCTTAGCCTCTGTTCGCACGAATCATGTTTCTCTTTTATTATTTAAATTAGGCATATTTATTCAGACAAGTCTTTTATACCCGAGTATTTTTGTGGAGATCTCTATTCATATAAAAGACATGTTTTTTTGTCATGTTCAATCCGTCCCTCGCTCTTTTGAATTCAAATCTCGATATGATTTCGATCATACTTTGCGAATATGCGTTCACGCGCGAATAATTGGATACGTAGGATGCTTGTGTGTGTGTTTGTGCATCACATAGATATTTTTACAGCACATGCGTACAGTGAAATCCGTCTAAAAATATATGTCGATGGGAACTCCTTAGCTTCGTATATTGGGGTCACGCCATTTCCTCGCAACCATCACATAAATTGACCCATTTTTCGAGAACGTAATTCTGCATACAGTTCTCTAGTATCATCCAAGGAATAATCTGCGTCATAATTGACGAGTTTACGGTACAATGATCTAACGTAATTTTCTTGGGACTTGAATAAAAGTCGAGTAAATTAATCTTCTCTATTTCCACATGCAAACCTAATTTTTCTAACACACTCTATACTAAACTTAAATCAATTAATATTTAAATTAAAAAATGCAAGTCTTAATTCTAATTCTAGCATTAAAATTAATGATGTTTCTTTTTAATTAATTGATGGTTCTGTTTAATGACGAAGCAGATTAATCATTGAAAAATTCAATCATTCTGACGAGAACGTGTTGCATTATGTTGCAGAAAGCCTCGTGGTATATTTATTATTTATGAATGGATGGAGCTGCGACGGGGATCATTGAAGAAGGATCGGTTGCAGGTCTGGAAGGTTTAGAGAGATGGTGGAACAATCCGGGGATCGCGGCCTGGAGCTTTGTGCTCTTCGGCTGCTTCCTCCTCAACGCGATTCTTCTGCTCGCATTTCTCGTACGTCCCGGCCTACGCACCATTTCTAACAGGTCAGTATACCGATTGTTTCATATGAAATAGGACTAAAATAAAAATAATTGAATTACTTTTATGCTTCAAAAAGAAGTATCAACGTCAACTTTCATTGTCGTATCCACCAATTCCTTAAAATTGTCTAACATTTTGCTTTATATATTTTTTCTTGTTTTTTTAAATATTTCTTTTTTATTCAATATCAGAAAAAAATGGACGGTAACTCTGAATCATTCTATGTTCCGTTTATTTATTTAGAAAAAGAACACATAATAAAGATAGATAACGAGATGACGTATATAGTTGCAAAATTACTACCGCGTTATCACCGATAAGCTGTGCTCTTGTCAATTGTGAAAGAAACGTCTATCTTTATACTTTATGATTTTCGAAACTCGTTAACGTGATTCATTGACGTATGCTACGACAGATATAATCTTTTTCGCGGACAGTGTAAATCGCATAATAGAAGAGAAACGAATATTAAGAGTCTCATGACACTTTGCAGCGTTGCGCCAAAGACCGGAAATAAAACGCACACGCTGATTGGTGCAACAATATATTTAGCCGGTGTCAGATTTGCATAATATTCGTTGAGACGCCACGATAAATAATATATCGCGCATTTATTTCACGCGTGTTGCGTTCGTGCCAAGGTTAATAACCTGACAAATGCATTGATAGTGATAGCGTTTGCATTTTTTCTCGAAGAATTAATAATCGACTAAGTCTTAAAGTTTATAGCCTACTATAAATAAAACGAAATAATGATAACGTAATTGCAATCAGAAATAGGTTTCACATTTATTACACGAATGACATTAATAAACATGTAAAATTTAAGAGCATTCTGATAAAAATTCTGAATTATTTTTGAATTATTGATTATAAATAAGAATCCAAAAAATATTGCATATTTTCAAGTTATTAGAATATCATATCATATCAAAATACGCCTAAATTTGCCTAAAAATCGTTAAAGCTCATTTTCTTGTATTGGTTGTAGGAAGATTATTTTCGCTTGCGTTCTACGTATTCTTGTGAAGTGCACTGACGTATTTTGCATCACGCTCATAAATAAAATCGCGTTTGAAGTGTCATTTCTATAGACTCGCATTTCTTGTGAGACACTGCCAGTCTAAATATTCCAGTTTACGATTTCGTCGTGTTACTGGGAATGTACGATGTAATGCGGAAAGAAAGAAAGTAGATAGATATATTTCTTCGCATAATTTTCATTGAAAATTTAACCATCACGCTCAAATGATTCACAAAGTTTATATTTATAAGAAAATTAAAAAAAAATAACGCGTACACATACAAATACATATAAAGAGATGACTGACGTATATAAACTGCATGTATACTTCTGATATATATTTGTGTATACATGTGTATAGTATAATTATTTATCATATAAATAAAATGTATAATTGTATAAAAAATTTATAATTATATATAATTGTGAATATTTCTTGAAATTTAATTCTCCTGAAAATAATAATTTGAATAATTTTAAATAATTTTGACGAAAAAATCAAATACGTAATGTTCATATTAGTAAGATGTATTAATAGAGTTTTGCATCACACACGAGGATTGGATCTATCATTGTTATTACGTAGATTTCCACCTGCTGAGCCAGGAAATCAATCATACGCACCTAATACCTACCAAATTTTGGCAACTTTACCGCAAAGAGTATAATAATAAACCTTCGTATTTTGAGAGTGCTTCGTTGCTAACAGTGCGTTCAAAACTAATAATTTATATCACTGTAAAAAAGAAAATTTATTTATCATATTATCGCATCGTATCAAGGTTTTACAAAATAAGCAAACAATGTTTTGGAATTATAATTAGATCAAAGCAATTTTTATCATTTGACAGAATGGTTGAACGAATCCATCTGTCAATCTATTGACAGCACAAACGAGTGAAACGAGACACAAAGTTCTTTAATTGTCATTGTTCTTTCTTAGGATAATAAATACTTTAAAAATCGTAAACATAATTTGTCCACGAAGAATAAAAATGGTAAACAATTCGATAATTTATATATACGCTTGTACATTTCTTATATACTAATATATAACTCTTGTAATTAAAAGCATGGCAGAAAAACGATGAATAACATGAATGTAATTTATGCAAGAAATAGTGCTTTTTTCTTTTAATTGTGTCTATTTTTTTTATCGAACATCGCTTTTTGTCAGTGCGTTATATTAATTTGTTATGACATTAAATTATGCTCAATTAAAATTGACACGTGTAGAATAAAATGAATAATAACATGCTTTTCTTCTCCCCCCTTTCAATTTTTATTTTTTCCTGCTTTACATCTTATTTTTCTGTAATTACATTTTAAGAATAATTATTTATATATATCCATATAATTGTGTGTAATAAACTATTATTACTTATTTAAGTTAATTTAGATAACAAATTTATAGTCCTATTCGTCTTCTAAGTCTAAGACAATCGCACAGGTATCGAATACTATCAATATTTGATTGAAGGAAACGGCCTGCTTTATATCGATTCCAGATTCGTGATGAACCTAACCATCTCGAATTTGCTGACGTGTGCCATGCTGAACCCGCTGCTGATGATGGACGGGCCGGTAGCAGGTAACACATTGACAACATCTACGTCGACGCCGAACGATACCACATCGCTGTTCGGCTCGACATCAACGTCAACACCGACATCCGCATCGGCCGCCAGCAATATTTGCGCGATATCGGAAGGCGCGACCGCACTCGTCACAACATCATCTGTATTCTCGGTCCTACTGATCGCCATTGATCAGTATTTTGCCGTGGTGGACCCGTTGCGTTACCGGGCTCGGGTCGACAAGCTCAAGTCGGCCGTGCTGATCGTCTCCGTCTGGCTGATCTCCGCGGGATTCGGCCTGGTTGCTGCTTTGAATCCGAATCCGCGCAGTTTGTGGTTATCCTGCACGACGATGGCATCAGATAACTCATCCTTCCATGAACACATCGCGCTGAACTCTTCCGCGACAGAGTTCCCGATTAACCCTGCGTTTATATTCTTTAGCAACAAAACGAGTGAGGAGATCGACAACACGACACCGACGCTGCTAAAGATGACCGAATCTATCAAAATTGATCGCAGCGTCGGTCTCTTCGAGAACTCCACCGTAATCTTCCGTAACCTGACCAACGATTCCATCACTTATGGACTCATCTATGCGATCGTTTACAGCGTATTTGCGTATTTATTTCCGTTCGCCGGAGTCTGCTGGATCTACATTAGCATCTATTCGGCCGCGCATCGGAACTCTGAGAGAACTCGCAGGACCGGCTCGCGACCGATCCTTTCGTCAGCCAGCTTTTGCGAGGATTCGAGGTCGCAGCATCAATCCATCGACGCGTTTCCGGAAGAGTTCCGCAGGATACCCAAAATCTCGAGTCTCTCATCCATCGATGAAACCAGCGAGACCGCACATTCGGCCAATCAAACGTCGCGTCGAAGATCCTTCTCCTCGGACATTGCACCATCGGGATCAAATGACGAAAAGCCCTCATCGGGAGTCGTTTTCACGGTCGGTCTGCAACCAGTGGAAGTCTCGCCTTCGCGTGAACAAGATAACGATAATAATCTGACAGAGGCGGCAGATCTCGAGAAGGATCGCGACATTTCAAGTTATGAGACCCCCGTCAGAAATAAATTTAATAATACGGAAGCGAATCACAGGCGGAAATCATTGCACAATCTAACAGACGAGGTCGGAGAATCTTCCCAATGGATCGCCGGAGATTCTAGCGGATCTGAATCCGAGGACGATCGACATTATAGCTATTTTGATTCCTTGAAAATTCCTAATACAACTCGTAAGATAGCAGACGAAAGATCTTCCGATTATCTCTTGTCATTCACTAGATGCGAGACGACGAAAGAACAGTGCGAAAACACAGAAACTTCCAGACAGGATTCTCTCGAGAGTCAGACAATTCGTCATGTTGAAGAAGCAGAGAATTCTGTCACGGTTAAAAGCGCAGAACAGGAACAGATTCAAAATGAGTTCTCGAGTTTCAATAGTAATTCGGAGAACAAGAGATCTAGACGACCGAGTCGCCGTTTGTCCAAATCTGGCATTTTGGAAATTAACGGGGAATCGCACGCGATTGAGCGTAAAAACGCGGATAATCTGGAATCCTCGTCTTGCCTTTTAGCACCGATCGTGACAATCACTCCAGCGCCCGGAAAGCCAGGTACACTGCATCGGGCGGCCAGTGTTCGCAGTACGAGCAGTTATATCAACTGTATCAAGCATAGGATTAGTAACGGCTCTTTGTTTAAATATCGCGAAGAGACCCGGGCGGCCAGGATCAGCGCGCTGGTGATTGTCATGGGTCTGATTTGTTGGTCGCCGTATGTATTGTTAAGTATCATGAAGAATCTGCCGCAGTACTCGGACTACGAGTTTCCGCACGAATATGATGTGTTTGCTCTCAGCTTCCTGATCCTGGCCGCTTACGCGAGCCCGTTGCTCTTCGGTTATCGATCCAAACGGGTAAAGCGAGAGTTGCGCAAGTTTTTTTGTTTCCATCGCGAACTATCGTACAAAAACAATCGTAGCCTAATGGCGAAGAAGGTGCTGAAACGTCGACATAGCAGTACTTTAAGCCACTTGGAAATGGACCATCGATATAACATCTTCAATTGCGTCTATGGCAGAAACAAGTGGCCCAAAGAAAAGGTGCAATTTGTACAGGTGCCAGATACCGCTCTTGCGGTGGAGACTTGCAGAAGTAGCTTCTCCAGTGGCGCAAGTACGCAGATTTCCAGCACGTCTACGGAAGAGTGTTGAATCGCGATGGATTTCGCGAAGCTGTGCGTCGAAATCGCGAGAGAATTAGTTCCTTCAAAGATCAATATAATTATATGTGAAAAGAGATACGAACGTGAGAGACAGCGTAAATTATTCCTGCGTTTATGTAGGTGGTGCAAATTTGTCGGTGGTCTTCGAGCGATCGAGACAATAACGAAATAAATGACATGGTCGAATGAGAGAATGACAGCTTATATATGTTTTGATATGCGACTCGGCATACTTTCGGCATGAATTTGTCATAGTTTTTAGGTGTTTCAAAGATAGATCGCTCTTTATTTTCGAATATGTGAATAAGGCCAAATGACGTTTTCGTTGCATATCTTCTTGCTGTTTTAAATTCGTATAAATTGTTCTTTTTCCGACGACACACTTTTTCACTTATACGTATAAACGCGAAAGAAACAGAATAAAAGTATAATCGATCGTCGTTGAAGCAGTTTGTTTTGAAAACGTCGCGAATTTGAAAGCTCTCGGTGAGAGACCTCGTCGTAAACTAAATAACACGCATTGACATCACCTTGTATCGCAATCAAAATAAACAATTCGTTGCATCGTTTCGAGCTTTGACAAACGGCGTGATGACTGTTTGATGAAGAGAGCATTCGTATTAGTATTAAGAGCATTATTGTCGTCGGGTAGTAGCCAGCTCGAGAAGTATTAGAGTTCGCCAAACCCGAGAAGGAGGCTTTAGACTTTACGCTTATTTACACACTGCGTTCACTTCCTTCTGCATTTGTTGCATTATTTGGTGCACGCAGGTAGATCAATCGATGCAGTAGCGTACACTTTTGAGCAACTATTTATTCGAGTCGTATTGTCGTACGACTCTATGTAGATATGTACACAGCATTTCATGACAAAATCATCGTCGAGATGTTTTGGTGCCTCGTCGAAGGTATCGCTCGTAATTATTATTTTTGTACATTACAAGAATATATATACATATACGTACGCTCATTTATATTTATGTTAAATAATTTGTACATATAGAGAAAAAAGAACGGCGAATCTCATCACTGCTAGTTCGTATCCTGTATGTAGAATTACTCGTATTCTATATGTAGAATTACTTGTATCCTGTGTGTGTAGAATTTCATCAGTGTGTCCAAGTGGTCCGTAGTAATGTATGATACATTATCATTACCGTTTTGTATTATCCGTCATGGTGAATTCAACACAGGCTGTCTATAACATGTGATAACACGAAACCAATCGCCACTTAATATTAATTAATTTATGTGACTTTCTCAATAAAATATTTTTTGCGAGAGGCAATTGATGATGAGTGCGTATATATGAACTGTGTATTTCGCGATTCCTGGATCAATCCACTTCCTAATAGATACTTAAAACACGTATAGATCATAATTACTTTAATTATTTTTGTGGATTTCTAAGATCTTTGTAAAAATCACAAATTCTTACACTTTTATTACAAATATCTATTTTAAAAGCATAAAACGCTTTAAAGATTGTCAAAAAGTTTACCAAGCTTTTTATAAAATTCTTTATCAAAAATCTTATGTAACTTATGTAATTCGCCGTATGTTCATATGTTGCAACACATTAAATATAAATAAAACGGAATCCTTAATTATCGCAGCTGTTGCTTAACGCGCTCGTACAATTTCATAAGTCTCACTTCGACACGAGGAACTTTAACTCATCAACGAAAAACGCAAAAGAAATATTGCACTTATATTTTTTTGTATTCTTACCATCATAAAAACTGTTAATTTATCGATATGCGATTTATCGTGCGATTTCTTCTTGCATTTTTCTTCAAATTGATTTCTGATTAATGTTAATGTGTTATTATCATCATAACTACGCGATTTGTACTGACAATGAGCTTATACATGGCTCAAAACTATGTTATTTACAACTTATTCTTTAGAGCAACAATTTTTCACGACTTATAATCGAGAATGTTCATAGATTGGCGGTCGTACCGGAAATCGCGACAACTCTAATGTTGATTGACCATCATCATTAGTAAATGTGCTATTGTCGTATGCCGACGAAGTAGTCTTTGCCACTTCCACTTCCCTGTCTGTTTTCTTCACTTCCGCAGAACCGTCCATTAGAAACATAGTGAAAAAGAACATAATAGAACCTACAAATAAAACATTATGAGATTGTTGCCCAAAAAGATTCATATAAGAAGTTTCATTAATCTTATAATTATTTTCATTTAGATATTAAAATTATTAAAAATATTAAAAATATTAAAAATAATAAATATATGATAATTATTATTAATTGTAATTATATATGCAAGATAACGTATATTACCAATTAATCTTGCAAAAATTTAATGCTTTACGTTTTTATAAAGATCTTAATGACACAATTCATAAAGATGAATGATTATATGAAATAATGAGATTTAATTTTCCATTCTATTACTTACTGATGCCGTACGCGCCAGCGTAAAAAATGAACAACGATTCTCGAAAACCAATGGTTACTCTGATGGGTTCGACAAGAATCGGTAGGTTTCCGCCGATGTTATTCATGACGAATAAAAAGACACCGACAGTAGTCGAACGCAGATTTAGAGGAACAATCTCCACCACAATAGCGAACAGTATTCCAAACCACATTTCGGCTGCGAGCAAAACGATAAATAATCATAGAATATGGAAATATAATCATCACATACATATATATGCGATAAAGTATAAAATATATATCAAATTTAATTAATTATTAAATTATATATATATATAGAGTTTCTTTGAATGTTTTTGCGAATTTTTAATTTCATATTTAACATTGCATCTTACCGAAGAAATAAGAGATTCCCAGTGTGATCATAGCCCAAAGAGGATTAAAGTATACCGAACCGAATGCGAACGGCGTCGCGATTATTTGACTGATCGTCAAACAAGCTACGCGTGATCGAATTCCCATTTTCGCCACAAACTTGTCGCTAATTACCCCGCCGACCACGACACCGATGCTGCCGATGCCAATCGTGACAGCGAAAAGCCACCAACCGAGATCATAATCCGGGAAGTAATCCCTATAGTACAGATCACAATTGTAAGCGAAGCACAAGCCACCTGTAAATAGAGATGAAAGTTTCCGATTTAATTATATTTTTATAAAGGGATACACGATACAATTGAAAAAAGATTGTGATATAGATAGCAAATGTGTGAATTACTCAATTGAAGAGGGAAACAAATTTGCTAATTAAATATCTGAAATTTCTTTTTGCTAATTTTAATTTTTACACTTTTTTTTAAATTTGAAAAAAATTAATTTTTTTAATTAAATATTAATTCTAGCTTAAAATTTCTGAAAAAAATTTGATTATTTAGTTACTTGTTACAATCGATTCGTTCTCTTTTTTAAGTCAATGAGATTCAAATATAGATTTTAATTATTAGAAAAAGAGATCGGAAAAAGGGGTGTATGCCACATCGAGGCGAATTCGCCAGTTTACTGCAAACTCATAGACGCTAATGTACCCTCGATATGTATCTCAATCCTTTTGCGTCAAGGTATTGCCCTTTACCGCAATGTCTGATGCTGGCGGCGAGGCATAAGAGAATAATGCGCGGTTGCAGTAGCACTTTCCAAATCGATACTTGCTTCCCGTCATTGGTTTCTTCGCCGATCATTTTTCTCTCCGGCTCGGTGAGCGACAAACCGGTGAGAACAGCGATGATTAAACCGATCACGCCGGCACCGTAATAACAGACTCTCCATCCCTGTCGATTAACGATTTGTTCCGATTACGTTAATTCTTAATTGTACATCTTACAATCAGTTAAAGCAGCATTTAATTTATAGAGTTATTAACGTAATTGTTAGCTATGTCATCGTATTCTCTCGTGTCGTCGGTATTTAGTCCTAAATTATAGTTACTTTTTTACATCGTTGGAAAAATATATATTTTTTCCATCGGTACTATGATTAAAGCAAGTCCAGTTTAATTTATCGTGTCCTCTTTTTTCATACATGCTTTCCTTCCGCGCGGAAATGATTTCGAAATGTATATCAAGCAATTACCTGTCGGACTTTGGAAATCATAACGCGGACAAAGAGAGGAAAAGACAATAAAAGAGACAATTGACTCACCAGATCCCAGACGTTTAGTTCGGGTATGTAGCGACCGACCGGAAAGGCAATGCCGTAACCGCCGTAAATGCCCCAATTAAAAATGGACATAACGAGGCCTCGTTGCTGTTCCTCGAACCAGTCGGACAGAAGACCAGTCGCCATCGGATTGCATCCTGCCTCCCTGCAATATTCGTTCGGACTTAATTAACTGCGATCCTCTATTGTCGTTCACGAATGAACGAACCAACGACTGGAAACGGAAGTGCCATAATTACTAAAACTCACCCCGCCGCCAGGACCATTCGCAGAATAAGAAGCTGCCAATATTCCTTCACCGCCCCGCTCAGGAAGATCGCGATGCTGAATACCAGAGTGCAAGTCGTCAGCAGCCTCACTCTGGGAACGCGATAGATGCCTCGTGGGTTACATAAATTATTAATTGATTTTGTTAATTACCTGTTATATCTGTCAGCCGCAATGCCCAAGACAATACCGACGATCGTGTAGATCGCGATGAAGCTAGGCCCCGCCAGAATTTGATAGTCCAGACCGAGGCCATTGTAATTCCATTCGCAGTAATAAGATCCGTTCAATTCCAGGGACTCGCAGCTGTGGAACAAAGAACGCATTATGCGAGAACTGAGCGAAAGTGCAACGCGATGACGAATGCGATAAATTGTTGCGCGCGTATGGACAGCTTTCGATCTGCTTGATTGATGCCCGAGAATTATTGTACAAGTGGAATTTAGAGACGGAGATGAGAGATTTTTTTCTATCGTGAATCGCGAAATTATTCGTGGCATTTAGCAATTTTCCCGGGATGTTGATGACGAGTCAATTAATCTTGATGCAATGTCGTGAGTCCCCTCGCGACGCTATCTTGTTCCATTATCGACGCGTGACTTATTGTTAGCGGTATCAAGCCAGTGAATCAATCACAATCACTCACAAGGAAGTCGATTTGTCAGAGGAGGAAATACTGACTGCTAATTACGCTTACAGTTACGTACGATTCTTATTTTCAGCTGAAATTTCTAGAGCATATATATACAGGGTGTCCCGAAACTAACGTTTGATATTTTAAAGGCAGATTCTCTGGCCAATGTAAAAACGATTTTTCCTCAGCGAAAATGTCGAGGGAGATCATTATTTTTTGCATATTCCCAATTTTTGTCATCATGTATCTTTCTAAGCTTTAAATTAAAATTCTATTAAAGTAAATTCTACCTAAAATTAACTAAAGAATGTGACTTTATTAATATTTTATTCCCATAAGCCTTGGTTTGCGAAAAACCCTTTATTTTCAATTGTTTATAACTCGAAAACTATTAGTGCCGCGACATTTTCGCTAAGGAAAAATCGTTTTTAAATTGGCCAGAGAATCTGCCTTTAAAATATCAAGCGTTAGTTTCGGGACACCCTGTATATTAACTGACACTAATTAGACTTACTAGGTGGAATTCTTCGCAACTTCGCATTGCACCGGAAGGTCGATTAGCCATAATGTCTTCGAATTAAATTGGCAGGAAATATCGCCATAATGCAGGTCCTCGGCGATCTCTTTGCTCGTTACACCTTCCCGAAAGGATTAGTTACCGTTAGTAAAACTAGAAATGCATTGAGAACCGCAAAATGTAGTACATGGAAAGATAAAAAAAAGATTCTAAAAATAAAAAATAAAATATGATTTAAATTAATGGTTAAGACAAATTAGATGATTAAGATATCTAAAGAATAGAGAGTATCACTTACCTATTATAAAATGACCTAATTCTGCTAGGACATAGCCGATCGACAATATAGCCAACGCATAAGGTTTGTAAAGAAATGCCAATTTTTGCATCATTGAACGAAACATTCTTGCTTGATCTGGAAAACATATAACTTGAACAGGATTTTTTTTACTTGTGCAGCAAAAGGATTATGTAATTAGCATGCGATGAGAATTATAGTTGTCGCATTTGTTGGCGGATATATCAACTATCGCGTAGTTAACTGCGAACCTTGTATTACTATTCGGAAGGATTGCGGATAATGTGCATGCAGTAAATTGCGATGAATTTAATTACGAGATACCTAAATAGCGTTTTTGAACATGTATGTACGTAAAAATTGCTACGATTTTTCTTAAAAATTAATTTCGATTAATATTTATATTTATATAACTTTGATTAAGAGTTAATGACTTTTAAAATTCTCTTAAAATACCAGTTTTAATTTCTTTTTAAAGAAAAAAATATGGCGTACATAGATTTTTACGCAGATATTTATTGTTTAGCAAAGATTAGTGTCATTCATGAATATGAACAATGACGATTGCATGAACGATTGCGTTCATCACCGAAACGAGAGGATGAGATCGCGAATCGCGATTAGAAATTACAAGAAAATTGCTATTACGAAACTGACTTTATTATTCGTGATTAATCGACAGTATTTTAATTTCAATACTTTAGTCAGCTAGTACGTAATACTATGCTGATCAATACATGGTACCAATCGTTCAAGGTAATTTATATACAATGCCATTGCGCAATAGAGTGTACGAGCTTAAAAGTAAGCAAGTGGCGAGTGCATTTTGCGATCCATGTCCACTCTAGTATCAGATCGAAAGACAATGGAAAACAGTCTAATTGTTGAATTTACAAATGTACACGTTATACATGTTCTATCTAAGAATCGTTGTTTTAGGATCGCGTAGGAAAACTTGTCAGTATAAAATTCACTCTAAAATTATAATTAAAAGAAATAAAGACATATTATACGTTAAAAGATATATATAATGTAAATATATGTTAATATATCTTATTTTCTGCGGATATTATGCAATTTTATCGTTACAGATTTATGTTTTTGCACTATCATGTTTATGGATTACTAGGTTACTAGGTTTAGGTAAAAGAATCAATACGATTAGCAAGATATATTAAATATTTTCTTAATTATAATAAATAATTTTGACAACGTGTAACGTTTACTTTAAATTTTATATATATTTTTAACTTGGCTTTGTAATATTATTAAAAACGATAACGGAAATTGTAAACGGTATTGTGATAATAATGATAATAATAACAAATTACTTTCTAAAATTGGTAATAAATGATAACGAGTTATTCCTTAACAAAAGAAACGATAACAGTAACGAGTTTTTAAAGTAGTTTTTTTAACTCTAGACGACAGCATATTTTCGCTCAGTTCAACATTATTTTCACACGTGCTGCGTTTGACACGTGATAATTCGCGCAAGAGAATGCGAAATTGTGCGCTTGTTTTCATCATGATTTTATGTGATATCACGTTTCATCGCACGCACGAGTATCATCTTCAGGGAAGAAGGATTCATGATTATGATTGTGATTATGATAACGAATGGATAGAAAAGCTCGTGTTCTCGTACACGCGCGAGAAGTTTAATACACGAGTCTTACGCCACATATACATTGTACGGCCAGATCACCTTGAATCAAAATCATTGAGATGGAAAGAAAATTGTCATTTGAATATCTTTAGTATCATTCAATTTGTTATGATAACGACTCGCTACTTTAAGCAGAAAGAACATCCCTTTAGAGCGAATCATATTTTAGGATCAATCTCTCTTACTTACTATTAATTTAAATCTTATATCTTATATGTAATGTATCTTATATCTTATATATGTAATGTATACATTTTTATTTTTATAATGCTTATTTTACTTTTCATAGTTTATTTGATATGTACATCAATTTGATTTATAGGAATTTAGAAAGATGTACAATACACATCAAAATGAGGCAAAAATAAAGCTGACGAAACTTTATGCTATGGGGAATCCATTTTTAAAAGCCGTTACGCTTCATGCTTTAATAAAGCAATGAATATGAAAAGAAAATAATGACATTTTTGAAGAAATGACGATGTGAAATCGATGAAGATTATCATTGCCCAAATAGCATGGACATCTCAAATTAGGAGGGATATTTCAGATCATTCATTATCGAGAAGAAATACGATTATGTGAATAGATACAGTGGAGGAATTCCTCCATTAGAATTTTTATAAGTCGATAATTGATACAGTGAATATCAAGATTTAAACTTGACAATGAGATGTAAAGCTATAATAGTCATAAAATATGTTACATGACAGTAAATTTTTCGTTTCAAAGAGCGTTCTATCAACGTCAAAGTGCATTTGATGTATGGAAGCGATGCAATCTGTAATTCAATCCGCTGTAATTACACGCGCGAATAGTGCGCTGATACAGTCACAGATACCGATGCATGAAGCATAGTTATTTGTTATAATTAACAATCGATGTTTGCATATGTCCGGCGATTTGTAGCTAATTTTTATTTATTGTTATTTATTGTATTTATTTTTAATTATTTGTTCGATTATTGTACGGTTGAAGAACGTAAGAGGCAAGATTCGATACAAAAGTCTGTCATTGGCAATGCGTGAACCGCCACAGGGTATCCCGGAAATTCTTGGGCGGGAGAAGCACGGAATGTGATTTATGTAAAAATCCTTGATTGCTCACGATAGATGGATAAACGCATAAATAAGATTATAACGAGTGGGTGTATGTACTATGCAAAATTATACGTTATATCTTTTCGCGGCATCTTCGCCGCATTCGATTTGCAAAGTACGAATAAAACTATAAAAATATCATCGTAAGCGAAGCTTCCGCATCGTATACAATAGTGATATTTTGTCAGATAACAATAAAAAATCACCGTTTCAATTATATTTTATTGTGTATTTATTTGAGCGTTTAAAAAAAATAATGGGAGTGCTAATGATAATTATATGCTAGTTTATATAATATAGTGGGTGTTATAGATCGGGAATTTCTGAATATTATGCATCGATTCACGCGGATGCTGCGGACAATGTTTTATGTAATTGTTTATTTTATTTTTTTAATTATAGCTCGCGTTTGTACAAATAATTCATTCGATGTGCTTGATACAGCAATCTTACGAAACGGTTCTTTTTAACTTTCTTTAACTCGATAATCAGCACGGTGTGTAATATAATTAATCTTCATTGTGCGAAATTATCGCGCATATTACCGCATTATTGCACCGCAGATACACGCGTTAATAAGTCTGACGCAGAGCAGGTAACGAACTCGTGTGTAACAGGTTTCCAAGCAATACTTGCGCAATCATGAGAATTTTCGCTAATAATTCCAATGCGATAGTTGTAGAACATATTCTTCTTGGAAACTTTTATTATTTTTTGTAATTAAAAATCTTTTGAGATTTTCAAGTGGATCAAAATTACTACATGTCCATAACATGTATTTTTGAAGTATCCGCCACTTTATTCGTTATTTTCGAAATTTCATTGATTGCGTTTCTAAATGTAAATTATGAAATAATAAAAATAATATATGAAAGTATAAATATATGAAAATATAAAGGTTAAAGTAATCGAGAAACTTAACATCTACTAATTTCAAACTTTGACTAGAAGTTTAGTTATTTTCAATATTTATTATTACAAAGTAGAATTGAGTGATGAAAATAGAGACGTCAAAAAATGCATATTTAAAAAATGAACTTTAATTAAAGTTTCTTTAAAACTACTTCGGAAATTATATAGTAAAATTGCAAAGCAGAGAAAAACGAAGATATATACCATGTTGTTGCAACGTCAAAGTTGTAATTTACGAGATAATATAGATCTTATATCTTATTGTATTATGCGCAAAAGTGTCATTTGTTTATATTTTATCAACATCGATTAGAAGAGAAGTACTTAATGATTGGAAAATCGTTTCGCAACGTCAACGTAATGATAAGCGGAACAAACGGACGCATCAAAAAACTGTTTATTTTTAATAAGCAATTGCATAAATGTGTTTCTTAGAAACACATTAACTTTAGTACTAATGTAAAGATTCTAGGTAGAATCTAGCAATTTAGAACCTAGTAATTTTGTTTTACAGTTATAAGTAATCACAATTTTTTTTCAAAAAATTCTATAAGAGATCAAATGTTCTCACCCTTAAAAAAATAATTAACATATTGAAACAGTTTTATCAATTACAGATACAAAAATTGATCAATTGATCGATATATATGTATCGAACTTTCAAGATACATATCGTATTATACATTGTACGTTCACGTGTTGCCAATGATTAGCATAGAACAAAAACGAAGGAGTAGATCAAGGAGAAACGATGCATCTGATAATCGAATAACAGGCAGTAAAACATGCAAAAATGGTATAAATATAGTGAATTGCAGAGAATAATTAGAATATGAATATGTATTTATATACATGATTAGAGTATAATATGTATTCATATATATATATATATATATATATATATATATATATATATATATATATATATATATATATTCGTATTCAAATTAGTTATTTATGAATATATTTTTATCTCTGTTCACTAACCATCGACAAGCTAATTTGTTATCATTTTGATCGTGATACGTAATCTGTTTGCGAATCTTAAAGCTCTTATACGATAATTTTCGTGAGTATATATTTTTACAATAATGGTTTACTCTCGGCTCTCCCTTTCGATACATTATTTATACATCGCCCAGAAAGCACCCCTTCTTCCCCCTTTCTTCCCCCCGTTGGATCGATTAAAAGCCATCTGCCGTCTCGCTTTTCCCGAGGGGAGCTTTTCGTATTTTCCAACCGATTGGATTTAATGATTTTTCCAGCATCGTTCGAGAGAGATTCCGCAGGGCGACGAACATCATTGTGCTCATACAGGGTGTTCCACGAAGCGTGTATCATATTACGGGAACGCTCTTACAAGCTTAGAGCTGACCTTTCTTTGGTGAAAGTTTGATCATAATGAAAAATATATATTTACTATTACAGCAATATGAAAGTTTTATTTGAGCAATGCTGTTTTTAATATCATATTGAAATTTTTACTTTTTTTCTAAATATGTAGAGGATAAATTTAATTGCTCAAAATAAATATATCGTCTTTTTTATATATAAATAGAAATCTGTACAAATGATTTTCGTCACATAACGATCTCAATAACTGGTGAGATTCGATAATAGAAAAGATTATCAATACAATGAAAATAGCAAATAGTATAGGTGTTTTATGTCGATGAATATCAACTAATAAGCTATTTATAACATATGAGATCATCACATGCCTAATAAACATATATTACATAAATCCATTAAGTTATCCACGAATAACTCCACGAATTTACTCCGCATATTAACTTAATTCATAATTGCACATGCAGTAAATGCGAGAGAATGAATACACGTGTCATGGATACGAATGACGTGATACTGTGAATGAATGCAAATTTACGTGATGTACACCTATTAACCATAATTATTCGACCAGTTGCACAATTTATTGATTATTAGCGTCCACCATTATTGCATCTCGCAAATATTTACAAGATCATTTTAGTCTAATTGAAACGTGCATTTATTGTATGCAATCGGAGGTCTCACACTATTTACTTATTTGCAAGATTGCGAAATTAAAGTTATGACATAGAGATATGGCTACAAAAGAGATATAAAATAAATCAATAATGATTTCGCGCGAAATGAAAGATCACGTCACTATCTATCTAGCAACGTCAAGTTCGCGTCATTCGCATTGATCGAAGCGGATGCGAGAGATTTTTAATTAGAGCTTTGTTGCACCAACAAGTTGAAGGCTGAACGAAGGCGAACGTTATGGGCGTAGATCGTGCGTCGGCAACCCGGATTGGACGCGGATCTAACGGGCCTCTATCGCGAGTTACGAGCCCCGCAAATAGCGCGGAACAGCGCGGCATAATAATCGCGCCAGCATTAATTAATTAATTAATCGTCGATCGACAACAAAAAATTCATTATGATTACGCGAGTTGTTCGTATCAATCAATTCGCAGTCAACTCGAAAAGTAGTTTGTTCAACACTTGAATTTATCAATTGCCAATGAGAGTACTCTTCGTGTTTATCAAATTTTGCGAATCCTATTATATATATATATATATATATATACATATATATATATATATATATATATATATATATATATGTATGTATGTATGTATGTATGTATGTATGTATGTATGTATATACACATATATATATACATATAATATAATTGACTTTCATATATGCATGCGTATGCGGATTTAAATTTTTGCACGTGTCGATTCTCTTTCACTAAGCAGTGTTTTATAAATAGCATGAAACAACAAGATAGCTGTGGAAACACGATTCTTACACTAACGTACATATTGTATAATATATTGTACGTATGCCTGGAATTTTTTGCATATTATCTTTCCTTTGCACGTTCATTCGATACTTTCACTACATGTCTTTTTCCGTATTCAATCTCACTCATACAAAATCCGGTTCGTCGAACGTTATATAGGATTTATTATACTTGTTATATTTATGAAATGTATTATACTTTATATATATATATATATATATATATATATATATATATCAAGCAGAATATTAAATATTTTAAAACTTTATATATATATATATATATATATATATATATAAAGTTTTAAAATATTTAATATTCTGCTAAAGAGCAAATATTTGTAAGTTGGAATAGAATTAATTAAAAAATATGGAGAACAGGAAAAGGAAAATAATAATTTAAAGGAATATTCTATATACCATGTGCAGCCAGTACATCATAATTCTGTACAAGAAGGAATGTTTGGCACAAATTTCAGAATAAAGTCAAAATAGAGCAGAATAAAAAAATATAAAATTTTTCACATTTATATAAAATTTTTTTGCAAATGGCTTGCCTATTTCTATCGCAATAAATTTTTTACAAAACAAATAATATAACGCTAAAAGTGTATAAACAGCATATTTTTATCGCTTACCGTTGAAAAAAGATAAATTAACAAGTAATTTATTCTTTTTTGCTTCATATAAAAATTTTGTCGAAAATCAATAAAATTACGAAGGAGAAAATTACTTACATATGCTTTGACACAAAGTCCGTGATCAAGATCCCCAGACTCCAGAAATGATTAATAAGAATCCGCGTTCACAATCAGTATTGGATCGGCCGCGTAAGAATCTAAGCGTAAGATGATAAGGGAACCGAAGGAGGAGAAGGAAATAATGAGAAAACACGAGAGAGAACCGGAACGTTCTTGCGGATCGATCTCTCCGCGTGCGGAGGGTGGAGCGTCAAATGAGGCGCGAGTCGGCAGCCAAGCTTCATTTATAAGAAAGTGTCCAAGGATCTTCCTTCTGTCAGCAGCAGCCAAGCGAGGAAGGGATACGAGACAGAACTACGGACTTTGCGATGGTGTGGATGTAAAAACTGTACTTCTTTATGGTGGGAGATCGCCACTACTACGGGAATACTCGCGAACTTCAATTTTCAAGGTCGCGTTGAGACTTGACCGCTTGCACTTCGCTCATTATATCATCGCGTTGGAAACGGCAGAGAACGGAGAGAAGGGAAACGGGGAGACACTTGACTATGACGGTTCGCCACGGAAACAAAGAAGTCCTTCGAATCACGCACATTGGTAATCCAGCAGAAAACATGAAATATCATGGGTTTTAACTCGGATAATTACCATGTAACCGTATTTAGAGACATTTGTGAGAGTAAATTGGTTTATCCGAAAGGTAATTATTAATATACCTTATACAGAATCTGGGCAACATTTAACATATTGATTTTTTTTCTCTTACTATTGCAATTTTCAAACGTGTGAAAAACTATTCAACAGTAGCTGACTAATTAGTACTTCTCAACTCCTAGGAAGTGCTAATCTCTATCGAGTGGTAGAGCACAATAAGCAGTCTAGGGTGATTAACCTCGTAGCTCGAAGAGTGGTTCATACATACGTGACACATGTGATTGTATATAACATTGACATACTTCCTCATCTTCTTCTTGTCATGATTCTTATGCGTGGCAATACAATAATACAGTTCGACGTTTCTCCTTGAGAGACAGGAGCAGGGCTTACACTATTGATCGCTAATCGGAAAACGTGATCTTTGGGAGGAGATTAAATGAAAATAATCACCTACTAGGAGTATTCATCGTGCCGCTCCTTCGAGACGTGTCTCGATGCGAGATCTGGCTTTTTTAAACGATAAATTACATTCATTTACTACATTCCATATACTTATGTTATTGCAAAACGGTACCTATTATTTGAATCTAGACGAAAAGATAGAAGTTAAAATGCGAGTTGATGTCATAAATCTGTACATTTTTCAGGCATGTTTCATACTCATTTACTATCTGAATTTTTTAATTTTAAGATTGTAAGAGATGGATCGAATATAGCAGGACAAAAATACTATTAAATGAAATGCAGCGGAAGTTTTAGAATATCACATTGAATTTAGAAAGTTTGCTGGCGGAAATAATTGGATTAAATTTCATCTAATTATTCCCACTTATTTGCTACATTAAAAAAAATAGTACATGTTTTTTTCTGTCCTTCTCTCTCCCTCTTTCTCTTTCTCTTTGATTTAATTAACTTTACACCCTGCCGATATCACATTTAAACGCTTCACGCTCGATTCTCCCTCGCTATCGAACGTGTCAGCCACACGTGACAAGTGCAACAATCGACGTTACCGTCAACGATACGAACGAGAACTCGCGACATAATTGAAAGATGCTCGCCTGCGGTGCGTATGTATCAGTGGAAGGCCATTTGATTCGCGAGCAAAACCTTCGTCCCCGCAAAAGCGCGGGTCATTAGTGACTCGGAGATACTGATTATGGATCTAATATTGTCCACAAGCGACCCCGACCTGATTTTTAACGAGCGACAGGAAATTTCGATGCCAATTAATTCGAACTCGCTTTGTTTCAGAAATGGAACGCGTGAATTATCGTTTAATACGCGCACCGTTTATGTTTACATAACGCAAGTGTTTTTAAATTTTAGTAAATTTATTTTTATCTCTCTTTGCATCTTTACAATTTTCAGATTATCAGATTTTCAGATTATTTTCACATTATTTAAATACGAATTAAATTATAAATGTAATAAACGATTACGTGTTCTTAGGACATTTATATTCTTAGAAGAAATGAACGTGAAACAGGCAAACGTGCGCTAATAGATATCATCGCAAAAAAACGGCTGGGCAAATCTTTCGATTAATCTCGCAATGATCGAATAATATCGATCTGGATAATTGATCGATTAAGATTCGCGCAACAGGATTTTTTGCATGCCAGAGTGAAATTCAAAGGAAATTGCACTCGGGAGAGATTTGTGAGGGAATTAAAGGAGTGTGCCTTCAGTACGCACTCTCGTTGTTATCGACCATCACCGAAGAGGCCGAGCCGAGCTGGCTCGAGCAGAACCGAGCGATACCGAATTGCGGACGCAGAGTTGAACCGCTCCGTGAGTCTTCCCTTCATCGGCCCAGGACCTAGATCCCGTCCTGCAAACGCGCAGATCGGGATTTCGGACGACTTGTCGATCGCGATCTCGAGCGAGCGAGCGATCGCGAGGTATCTCACGTTTACGTTAGCGTCTTTAAAACGGATGCGAGGAACCGGAAGAAATCAGGCGGAAGAATCAGAATTACGGACTAGCACTGTGTTTACATTTTCTGAAGAGAAATACCAGGATTTCCCGACGTTGATAGGAATAGAGGGATCTTAATTCCACCGGTGAAACGGAATATCTCACTCGACGATCGATCATATGTCAGTGCCCTGACGTATTCTTCACATTTCGTGACTCGATCGTGCCCTTTATATCTATTACGATTCATCGTGTCAATGTTCCGCGCGTTAATAATGGCCCTCAGAGTGTTATCCATGGATCTGCGCGATAATTCTCATCTCGACTTCGTCTCTTTCAATAATCACTGACATCTCGCAGGTGCATTAGGTCCATCGAACTTAATTATTCGCACGCGATATCACGTCGTTCATGATTTTAATTCGATTTGGATCTCAAATGCAGTGACGACTCGTAATTTTTATACCAAACGTTAATGTCTCGCTTCGGGTTTAATTTTAATTAAATCCAAAGTGAGAGAGACGCGCAAACTCACGCGGGATGCGAATATTCGTGACAACTCTCTTGAGTCGCTAACATTTTGCAAGTGCCACGAGTGCAATTAATGTCGCGTGTCATTAACTCTTGTATTTGATTTAAGCCTCCAAGAGGCTACGTGTGAAACTCGTACCGCAAATATCGGTGACGAAGTAGTCGTTATCGCTATGAAAGCGACGAGCGGTTTCTCGAACGGCGATCATGCACCGTGACAATCCACTGCACGACAACTGGTTAAATTTTGGCAGCTTTTCGTCAGCAATCATGGCAAATGTCGAGCGACCACACAACAGTGTGAACGCGAAAACGTAAGTTACGCTCTTCTTTACGCCTTCTTTCTTTATTGTCACTCCGCTTTGCAAGACTTAAAATCGTTTTCTGATGATTTGGAACGTCCTTCATTTAAATATACAATTCGGGTATACGTACAATAAACTGCTTCATCATTCGTTGTCTTCGATTCACTCTCCAACAGCCGCGTTATATTACTATCGTGTAAAAACGCAGCATGAAAAAATAAACCTTCGCGGTTCTATCCTTTTCGATCAAGCATTTCGTCATTTACTTTTATTTCTTTTATATCTTTTTATTTCTTTTAATAATTTTTCAACAGATACCATATATATAGAGAGAGACTTCTTAATTTTAAAAATTATCTTGGCAATGTTAAACTTTTTAAATTATTTTTCTCCCTCTCTCTTTCTTTTTCTCTCAGGATAAAATCAATTAAAATTGATTACCAATTAATTTGAAAGTAAAATTTCGTCATTTACTTTTTCGTATTGAGACTGGAGCGAGTCTTCAGGGCTTTGTTAGAGACAGACGTTAGAGAAAGAGATGAAGGGTTTACAGCATTTTTTTTCATTCTCAATCATTGTACCTCGTTACTCGAGTCCGGTGGCGCAAACCTACGTAATTATCGGCAGCTTTAACGTTACGTGGGCCGACACGAGAATAATAGTCAAGGTCAGGAGCGCGGACAGTGCTGAAAAACGAAATATCGATTGCGCACCGTGTCGCATCGGCCGCATTTTCCCTTGTGACGCACGTCGTTGCAACGCCGCGAGATGCATCCAGCATCCACGCAGCGGATACCGCACGGAATGCAACTGTAGCGCGCTACCGTCGAATCTTCAGGTCTTCCAGAGAGGGTCGAAGGGTCAGAGAGAAAGAGAGAGAAAGCTATGAACAATTTGGGCCCATTTCTCTCCCCCAGAAAGATTCAAACAAAACTTTCATTCTTTACTTTATTCACCGTTAATTATTTTTTTCCGCAGCATTCATGAGCTGGAATATTAATGTAATTATTTTATTAGATTTTATTATCACTACAGTCATCTAGATTCTGCAAATCTAGATGAGTGTAGTGATAATAAAATCTAATAAAATCTCGTTGCCTTTATCTTTATTTTTTCTTTTTGTGAATCTTAGATCCTCCTCGGATTTCCCGAGATCGTTAGTTAGATATACATATGTGTGCTGTTAGATATAATTTTACATGTGGAAACTAGTTCACCTTCAATTGACTGACTACACCCATGTAGCTTGGATTTTTTCGATAGACTTCTACATCATTTTTCATCGTTAAATCGCACGTGACGTGCACGTTGACGTTATGAAAGATTAAAAAAAGATTGGACGTATAAGAGATTCGATGATCGAGAGATGCAAAAAGTTAGCCGTGAGTCACTTGAGTCACTGAGCCAATGTTACCTTCAGCTTGAAAAATATTTGCTCTCCGAAAATTTCTCTCACTAACCGAACTACTCGATGCAAGTTCCAGTGAATGCTCACTCGAATATTGTTCTTTAAAAAGAGACGTCTATAAATATTTTTCTTGAGTATACACGCTTTGTAGTTCTTCTGGTTCCTTGCAGACAATTCCTTGCACCACAAGCCAAAGTATTTGAATAGAGGCGAAAATTATGACTTTTTAAGAAGAAATGAACGAAGAGCATGCCAACTATCAATTACTATGTTTTCAGAGATTAAAAATTTAGTAGTTCAAATATATTCCTGGACAAAATTAACACATAATTTTTTTTTCACTTTTTCTTTAAAATTTTTCGTTAAAATTGAAATATCAGCTTTTAAAAAAAAGTGAAAAAAAAATTATGCGTTAATTTTGTCCAGGAGTATATTTCGTTATCTTATGAGTGATAAATAAAAGACTTGACCTGTGACTTTGCAAATACAAATTTCAACGTAAAACTAGTCTAAAGATATAACGCTACAAATTAGAATATAAATGTAATTATTCCTCGTTTTCGATCCGATCATTTGATAATAAGGATTGCGCATGTTCCCTAGAAGTATGAATTGCGAAGCAGGTGTTTGTTGAATTACAATCTCGGATTACATAAGCAGATAATCATCGTATTCTCAGCGAATATACTGCTATTGATTTCCTATGTATCTTTTTTTTTCTCTTTTTCGATCTAATTAAAATCGCGAATGCCGCAATCACCGAGCTGCCCGATAAATTTGCATTTGTTTGCATTTCCGGTTTTAACCGCCGAGTACCGCTAATTGTACGAAACCATTCGACGAAGTGACACTCAAGGCCTCACACATATGTGTGATTTATTTATATATAGTATTACAAATGACTCGTTTGCTCGGCAAGTTCTCGTTCAAGGTTGTACGGGTGATCGTTAGGATTTTTATCTTTCATTTTTTCATACATCTCGTAATTGGCATGAAAATCGTCACAATTATGCAAGACGTGCGCCGATCTCGTGGCAATTTCCTGATTTAATATCGTGATCCGATCAAATTCCGAGTGCGTTTGTCAAAGAGATAGATAATTGAATGTTCTAAAAATTTTGAATATATGTATAATATGTCGAAAATGTATCGAAAATTCCTCACACACATACTATTTTATTTTTTTCGAAACTCCAGATTTCAAACTTTATAGAAGACAAAGTATATTTTTATCAAGCTTTTAAATATTTTAAATTGCGAAATTTTTAAGTATATATATAATTCCATATAATTTATTTCATATTTATTTGATAGATGTATAAAATTTTAACATAGGAAATTTAATTTGTATGTAAAAAAAAATTATGTTGCGTGTTTTACAAAGTCCGTTTCTTCCCGTTTAGATGACCAACTCGCAGATGAGAGAAATGATCATGACGGCGGTTACTAGATCGTAATGAGATGCAAGGGGCCTGATCGCGCGTGAGGAGATATCACACGAATAATCGCGAAGCGACAACGGCAGGAACGGGTGGAAACGATGGGGTCCTTGCCGAATCTTCATGAGCTGTCCAAGGAAAAGCTGGAGAGTCCGGTGTACAAACCGGCGCCGATCGGCGGTCTTGGTCCAGTGCGATTGCCGCCGCAGCCTCCGCCGTTGGCGCACTCGCATAAACGCGCGAGAAGCAGCGGACATCATCATTCTACCCTGAGCGACAATGATGCCATGCTGGAGGTATTCATCCTCCATCAATAAATTCAATTTAAATTTAAATTTAAATCGATATATGCGAAATCAATTTCTAAAGATATATCGGATATTTCAATGTCTCCTGAAGATTCAAACTTAATTTTGAACATAAACGTTTATTGAAATCTAGAAATTAAAAGATTCTAAAATCTTAGATTAAATCTAGAGCTATAAAATTCGATCCGCAAGAATCGAAAAAAAACGCACGATACTTAGCATAATGAATATTCCACAAGTGTTTTACCATTTGTAGTTTCCATCGCGCTATTATTAATTTATCGCGGTGTTTTTGCTGATCACGCCAAGTCACGCTTGCAGGTGATTTCCCAGGTAGCAAAAATAATCATTTTCACGTTATTTTAATATCAAATCAAAATGACGTCAAAATTACTATTTTTGCTACCTGGATTCCCTTCCCATTAATCGACACGTCTCTCATTTTGCAGCACATGGCGGCATATTCGCCGATCTCCTGCCGGTCCACGCGCACATCGGCGTTGTCGTGGCGACGTCGCGATTCCATGAACTCGTCGGCGGGCGCGTCATCGGTGCGCCGGCTGATCGCGGCGGTCCGTGCGGCCCCAGCTGGACCTCGGCCACCGCGTAAGGCCGTCTTGCGCCACATCGCGGCCCTACTGCTCGGCCACGCCAGCTGTTCAGCTGCCACGCTGCCCATTTTCCCGCTGCAAGCAGGTCTGGGTGCGTTCGAGCCGCATCTGGGTCCGGTGCTGCTGGCGCAGCTCTATATGATGGCAGCCGCCACCAGCTGCTTCGCGCCCATCGTCGTGCAGCGGCTCGGCACGAATCTCGCCATCACCGCGAGCCACGTGGTCACCGCAATCTTCGTCGGCGTGCATTTGTATCCCAAATGGTACGATATATGTCTCCGATACATGCATTTTTTCACAGTTTTTTGAGTTTTTAGAATTTTAATTCCCTTATTCATTATCTTTATTATCCAATTACAGATGTTTTATTTGGTTAATTTATTTGAAATAATTTTATTTCACCGAATTATAATCGCGAACCCATTTATCGTATTGAGTTGGATATTGATATATTAATATAATTTGATAAGAAATTAAATGAACCAAAAAAAAATTATAACCCAAATTATTAAAGAAAAAAAATGTATATATAATATATACACGCATGTTCTCTTTGCACGTTTTAGGTACATACTCGCACCCAGCTACGCGATGCTAGGCTGCTGCGCCAGCTCGAGTTTTCTAGCAAGAACGTCGCACATCAACGTGTCCGCGAATAGCCTGGCGATGGTCTGCGTGGATCCTGAAGATCCGGATGAGACGCGACGCGAATGTCTGTTGAGAAGGCTCTACCGGGGAATAAAATTAGCCGAGGACATCGGTCTCGCAATTGGTATTTTCAATATTTTCTTTAATTTCATTATTCAATTTCTCTCCTCCTAAGAATATATTATTAGTACGTTATTTTAAAATCAATCGAAGGATTATGTAATTACTTAATCAATTTTCAAATAATTTATTGAATTTTATTTATATTTCCAATATATTCATATTATAATAATTATTAATATGCATGCAAATTATATATTTTTCCTTGACAAATAATATCATCTAAAAATTACACTTTTTTTTAATAATTCCAGGTTGCCTCATCGCCGCGGTTCTCGTCAGATTAACGGATCTGATACCGTCTAGCATAATGAATAGTGATATAGGGGATGTCTGCGGAGCCGAGTACTGTTCGGAGGAAATGTACTTTTACAACGAATCGCTCTACGTGCCCACGATCGCATCGGGCACGTCGAGGGTGCTCGTCAGTATTTGGCTCGGTCTGGCAGTGCTTGGTTTAGGCATTTCCTGTGCATTCCTCGACTCGAGAATGCAGGAGCCTCAGGCAAACCATGATCGCACCAGCGTTAAGGACATCCTTAAATCCGTAAAATGCGCCTTTCAGGATCCAAAGCTTCAGCTCGCAGCACCACTTACGCTCTTCATTGGACTGGAACAAGGTTTCATCTACGCCGATTTTATGGAGGTAAATGAAACGTTTCACAATCGATTAAAGATTTTACATTACATTTACTTCATCTAATACTAATTACAATATACATATCACAATTGCCTCTAAATTTAATTTAATACAACTCGGAGGATAAATAATTGAAACTAAGGAAAATGCCAATCTATTTATAATGTTCTATCTTATTTTTGGAGTTCTACTTTAAACTTGAAAAAGAATTTCTCTTTTTCCCCTTTCTATACAAATATAAAATCGCACAGATTTGTCTTTCCTGTCTCGCGCGTGATTTATGAAAAAATATTTTACGAACGCAAATATACGACACGAGTGACTTTGTAAATTTTCTCAAATCATCCATCTAAAAAAGTTAGTACTGTATATTTTCTTAACATAGCGTTGTCTTTGGTATAGGCGTATGTGGTGTGCACCTCAGGTGATGCTGGCACGGTCACCTTAAACTTTCTGAGCTTGGCTTTGTTGCAAGGTCTTGCCGCCGTGACACTCTCGATGTTGCTGAGGCAAATTAAAAGGTACTATGTTGTGGGTAAGTGATTCTTCTAATGCATTCATTCAATAACAAGCGCAAGGTCGGATTTAAATATTATTGATAATAATATATACAACATAAGATGAATAGATGATGCTTTAGAATGTAGGACTGAAGACAAATCAATATATAAGATACATAAATAGTTAAGATAAATGCTGCAAAGGTTTAATATAGCAAAAAAATGAAAGAGAAAAATCAAGTTAATTTATAATGAAAAGATAATCCTTTTTAATCCGACCTGATTAATTGAATTAATCGTAGGTTGAAAACAAAAGACCTTGTTTTTTATAATTTCAGTCGTGGGTTTCGCCTTCCACGCTTGTCTCTTGCTTGTCTTGGTCACTTGGAGACCGACAGGAGACGACCCAGCTCTCTTTCATGTCATATCAGCTGCCTGGGGAGTTTGTAATTCCATTTGGGAGACTTTGATATACAGTAAGTATCTTGAATGTTCTTTATTATATGAATGTCAGATATTTTGTATGGTGTTCGCAAGTTGAGTCGATGACTCTTAAAAACTTGGGATCCAAGTTGCAATTAAACTAGATCAAAAGTTTCGAAAGTGATTTCCAAGCTTTGCTTTATCGGTCGCGGCTGTATTTTGTCAAGACGTAGCACCGTTCGCCAGTGAATACACACAACGAAAGGCGCTTATATGTTCAAACTGTGTTGAACAAACAAACCAAATTTAAAAGAAAACGATTCGTCTTCGTAAGACCCGAAGAAGCAGCAAAAGCATGAAGGGAGAAGAGTGAATACTAAAAATAACATAGTTTAAATTAAACTCTTCCTCTCTCTCTCTGTCTTTCCTGAGGACATAATACATTAAACATTTGGCTGCGCAAGATTATATTGGTAACCTGAAAAAATAAATGCATGACGAAAACACTTGTCATTCGAAGACGAGAACTTTCTCAAAACACTGATGCGAGGGGAGCGCAAAGAAAGACTTGAAATTTTAACATTTCAGCGCTGGTGATGGGCCTCTACCCGAACGCGTGGCAGGGACCGCTGTCGACGTCGCTCTTCTGGCGTTGGCTCGGACTGACCTTCGCCCTCAGCCTGCACGGTGCGGTGTGCACCCGTTACCGCGTTCTGGGTCTCGCCGCGACCCTGGTCCTGGCGGTGGTACCGCATCTCTGGCTGGAGAGTCGTCTAGCGCGCCGGGGTAAAACTCTAGCGCCTTTATGACCAGGCGACTCGACGGCGAGCGAGCGCGGGTCCACCAGCGTCGAGACGGCGACGGCGACGGCGACCGACGTCAGACACCGGGGGGACTGAGAGCGAGCCGTTCCGTCCGGCACCGCGGCGAGATCGTGGACGGGGATCGTGCCAGGAAGACGCGGTAGCCACAGGAGCAGCAGCCTGATGACGCAGCTGCAGGAGCACCAAACGCAGCAAGTCGCTGGCGGTGGTGCGTCGAGCAAGGGCAAGCCGCGACGCAGGGCGAACAGCGTCGCGTTCGCCTGCCGCACCGATTACGGCCTGCCCGACGACAGCGACGACGAAAATCCGCCGAAAAATCCGCTGCTCCTCATCGTGGAACCGGAACGTCGCAGAAGCGCCGTCGACAGCGCGGAAGGAGCCAAGGATCGCGCCAAGATCTTCATGCTCTCGTGAGGAAGACGTCTCTTTTCCACGGACGTGAACTTCGCTTTCGAAGCTTCGTCGGGTCGTGTGATAACCGTACTAGGTGTGCGACGTTCTAGTGCGCTGGATAAGGTATCGGGAAAGGGGATGATTACGGCTCGAGAGTTTCCGAACCGTAATCATCCTTCAATCATCTCAAACGATTCAAAGAACGCTTTTCATCCATGAGAGAGATACCTGTCAACTTGTGTGTTACGGCCGAAGATTTGAGTTAATCGTGGAAACACGTAATTCACACAATCGATATACCAATATCCAGCGCATCTCGTGCGAGCACAGAATATTGCAGCTATTGCAGAGTGCCCTATTTAATACTCGACTCGGGAGGGAGAGAGAGAGAGAGTTCTCTCTTTCTCTCACGAATTTGGAGCAAGGACGGCGACGATCGATAGATGCTTTAAAGCTCTCTCCAGGCGCATTTAAGCTGCGATTAATGAGGATAGCTCTTCCAAAGCTGGATGGAACGGCTGTGTATACGGACACTATATACATACATGTGTATATATATTATATATACACATACATACACGCTTTTTCCCGCTACGGTGCGATCGATGCACATGACTGAATAACGGGAAACGACACGCATACATACATATATATATATATATATGTATGTATGTACATAAATCTACATATATCGTATTCTAGTATCGAGCGTACCGTTTTGTATCACTCGAACAAATCGCCGTTTGACGTAACGAAACGTCGAGATGTACCTGATGTCTTTCAAGCCAAGCTACATAAAGTATAAACGGAATCGCGCTTCGTGCGAAATACCCGATATATATATATAATATATACACCTCCCTATTTATCGTAGATGCTCGTATACGAGCCTTACGGGGGTATCGATTTTTTTGAGCGAACGACTCTTGTCATTTTATATACCGATCGTACTCGAAATAATATGCAAAGTGACGCAGCTGACTCGTGATCGGCAACAAAGTCGAACGCGAATCGATATGAATACAGTGAATCTACAAGCGCTGTTAACGGTTCAAATATCACAATTCAGATAAGATTTTTTATGATAATTCGTCGACGCTAGTCGCATACGAGAGAATCTTCCCTCTCCTCGAAGAATAACGAGGGGGCGACTTTCGATATAATTCTCTAGAGATAAGAAAAGCGAAAATGTGCACTGTAATTTCCGCTCCTCTCTCGTCGCGGAACAATCGCTATGTTTGAAATCCGTTTAGGAATTTTTCCCCGATCGTGTGTAGTGATGATGATGAGGGTGGTCTCCCGGATACAGACGTTAGTTGACGTTTGTTTTGTTACGGATCTTAGGCTAAGCAAGCGAAACTGTAATCGCATAAAGTTTAAGGAAAATTAATAAGTGTTATCTCGTTTAATGTTACACGTGTAGGCGGATCGAGCGATAAATTAGGGCGAGATTGAGGCAACATATCACCGACGTACAACATTGTCTAACGGAAACGGAGCCTGGTTTCCATCTGCCTACTCTCAACAGGGACATACATATATATTGTTTGTACAACAAGCTGTACCGTACAGCGTGAATCGGGAGCACACGATGAAAATGCACGATAATTCCTTACAGTAAAGTCACCGTAAAAAACAAAATCAAAGCTTCCCTTATTATTGTCAAAATGACGTGAATTTTAATTTCATGTTATGAAATTTTTTTTATAATTCATGTCGATTGTATTTAATTAAATTTACGCAAACGATAATTATGCTTGAGAAAACAAAGGATGTAATATTATATATATTAATAATTGAATCGAAAAAAATCATTTAATTATACACGAAACAAAAAATGCTCCGCCGGTGCAACTTTATCCCAATTAACGGTACAGTTTGTTATGCGCCTCATACGTGTTTTCCAATGTTCGAATTAATTACGCTTGATCGAGAATATGGATCACAGGACGATGATGAGATAAAAGAAAAATGTGTCGCGAAGTTCCGTAAAAGGAAAGAAAAACTTCTAGGACACAAAAACGCTCGCAGGATTTGTACTTATTCAGCAATAAACTTGCTCACAATACACTTCCGGTTCGTCGAAGATCGCGACCGATCGTGTCCGCGGAACAAAAAGAAAAGAAAGAGGAATGCGAAAAACATTCAATGTCCTAGTGAAAACGCGGAATAAGAAATATATCGTCAATGGCATTGGGGAAAAGCATATATTATCTGTATATTTCATGAAATAATAAATATTATCTTATTTTATATATCTCTTGACCGACGCTTTAATTCACTTTCATGTGCAATGCACAAAATTGTGAAAAAAAAGGAACGGTTCCTGCCTACCTATAAACATTTCTGAGGAGAAAAGCAGACATTCTCGACTGTATCTCCAATTTTGCAGGAGTACGCATTCTTTTTAAAATTTTTTTTATATTTAATATTTGGAATTACTTTCATCATAGAGATCGTTGATATTTGTTCATTTTTGTACTTCATAAAATAATATTAAAAGTTAGTTGTGTGGAGTTTGACTTGTGGCAGATTTTTCCGATCTTTCTCGATATTAATGATATATTAACAACGAATTTTCAGTTGGAATTGAAAACTAATTAATAATCACTAATGGGCGTCGACTAGATAAAAAGAACGAATTGCACGTGAGTAATCGTCAAGAAATGAAACAAAGACAAGATCGGTGAAATCGACATAATCGCACACAACTTTTAGCATTAAACTATTGAAAAATATGACTGAAAAAGGATAGTGAAGAATTTCGCCATTTTAACGCTTTAGCAATAAAACGCCGAATGCTCGAATGAGAACAAAAATCTCGTGACAGTCTTCGTAATTTCTGATAAACGCATTCATCATCATTATCATCAGTATCGCGCTTTACTTTCCTCGAACTTTTACTAAGTGACATAAATGCAAGTAACAGGACTCGCATATCTTTTTATATGCTATGTATATACATATATATATGTCACGTCAACATTGTCTACCTAAATTATTGTCAGTATATCTTACGTCTTATATCGCGATCACATATGTAGAGGTTCGCGTTTGCGAGAGCACGATAGGGTAGAGTTAGCTGGCCCTAAAGAAGACCTTAAAGCTCAACGGATTTCATCAATATATAATTATATCTAGAACTACACACGCACGCACGCACGCACGCACACACACACGCATGCACATATATGCACTCACACATATCCAATATACCACATAGACACATGGAGATACTTAGCTATTAGCCCGTATATAACTTGTAACAATGCCCTTTTATTTATCTTTTTTCATCATTCATGATCCTTTTTTTTTCTAATATTTAACGCATGTAACACATGACTTGCAGAATTTTCAGGCTCGCTTTGTAATTCTTCTTTTTGCTTTTCTTCGATCAACATTGCGCACGCAGTGCGTTACTACGAAGCGAGTAAATACCCTATACAACTTTGTTTGAATTACTATAATCATGTATAAATGTAGGCTACATATACAACACTCTGAACATAAACGCTTTTGCTTGTAACATAGATAGCAAAACGAACAAAATAAGAGATCACAATCCATATTCGCGTACAAATCGTTCGACAAACATAATGATGCGTTGAGTATCATGACAATTCACGTGAGTGCGATAATTAAAAAAAAATAGTAAAATAGTACTCATCGATTTTGAATACACTATCAAGTCACCTATCGCATCAGAGAAATACTGGCTTGAGAATATCAGAATGTGCTACATGCAACCCCTGTGGAAATGATTGTACAATCTTATAAGCTAAAGTATCTGTTGTTGATATTACATATATGATCGTCATTTCCAGAATAGCGAATTACAGCCTTGTATCAATTAAAGTAATATTAAATTTTATACATATATTTCCGATTGGATGACTTTTCTTTCCATTAATCATTGTCTAATCGCGCAATAAATAGAAAACTTTCTTTTCAGAATATAAATTGTCTTATAACGAATAAAAAGGATTTGTTATATTTAAAATTTTTATTCAAATCACAAGGCATAAATTTATTTTTTTTAATTATAAATTTTCCTTTACCTCTATTGTTCTTTTTGGAAAAAATGAGAATGACGAAACGGGGTCATACATATTTCATCGATTTTACTGCGATTACTTGTAGTGTTTTTCCGTACGCTTTTTTTACGAATTATCTAGTAACGCGAGAAGCAATTTTAGGCTGAAGCGAAATGAGACTAATATCTTGTGTATGACTTATCTACAATTATTAACGTATCACAAAAAAAATACCGTGTTGCTCACAGATCTCCCTAGTTTTCGTTAACATCATGTCAGCCCAAGATTACTTTTGTAACTCGACAAGCGTGTATTAAACGAATGCAAAAAACGACTTTCTTTTTTTCTTCTGCTTCGCATTACCAAAAACATTTGGAAATCCATATATCTCTCGCTAAGATATCTCTAAATCTCATTAAATTTTCACCCTGTATTTTGTCGCATTTCTAAGAATTTTTTCGTAATATGTATGTTATTTTTTTTCGAATTCGGGCATCCATTATTCCGTACACCGTGTACTAACCGCTTGGTAATGTTACATCTTAATAGAAGTATACGCGATGCAGCTACTGTCCGTTCCCTTCTGGTAACTATATGCATCGCGATTGCCCTAAACATGTCCACCGTGAGCAACAATCAAGATAGTAGTAAATCGCAGGTGTTGCCATTCAAACACTCATGAGCGGTATCCTTTGTTCCTTCTTTCTTTTTTTCATCATTTTTTTCTTCTGTTACAGATACTATGGACGATAAGACAATATTACGTGAACACGATCATAAATAATTGATGCGCGCGTGTATTATGTACATATGGAAAATATTCGACGAGATTCTCAAAGAAATTGTAAAACTTGAACAGAACATGCTAAAAAACCAGAGCCTATTTTCTCCCGACTATCGGTGTTTTGCATCGAACAAGCTGGCGATCGATCCAATCGATTCTTTAACTGCATACAGGAGAAGGAAATATCACGAATTATGAGTTAAAGAAATTATCATTAATTTTGAATACTGTAAGCGTGGAAAGAACCAATCAAATACGATTGTCTTTACCCGATCTTTTGAAAAAACATTCTCCGATGAGTGAAATTGTGCTACAATTAGTTTCAATCGGAGAATGTTTTTACAAAGATTGGGTAAAGAAAATCGAAATTTGATTGGTTCTTTGAAAATCGTCAATGGCATTTTTTTTACCATAACGAGTAAAACGAGCAACGAACTATAGTTATAATATTATAGTTTTATCAGCAGCATTGTGAGCATCGATGCATTCGAAAATATAACACCAAGGCAATTTTTATGTAATCGATAACACTCTGCGCATGTATAATCGCAAGTTTTTATGCACTCGCGTTTGCGCGTATGCATGGACGCACGCCGCTCTTTCTTCCGAGTACCACAGTAACAGGTCCGTCAAGTTACTTTAATCCGAAGTACCCATATCTTTCGGGAGAGTTTTCATTAATTTACAATCACTACTTAAATTTGATACTTAAAATCCTGTCTCTGTGCAACTAAACGGATCGATTCAAACTGGAGTATAATTGCCCTTGGGTTTGTAAAAGATCTGGCCGCGCACTATACGTCTCGTGATTTCATTTAATATCAAGCGTTTCTCTTTCTTGATCTTCTTCAGTATACCTCGATTCTCTTGTGCGCGCCGCGACAAATACGGCAATACTTCCTTAACTGGTCCGTATGGGATGTACTTGTATGCAGAGTAACCGGATTGACCTGAAAATTTTATTCAAATCATGCATATCGTTTTATATTTTGTTTTTTTTATCGCACAGTAATATGAGAAAAAAATTTAAACTTCAAATATCTTTATGTACCTAATGGAAATGTTATGTAATCGCACATTCCTAATAATTGACCGAAACATATAACCTTATCCTCCGGTGAAATTCCGATTTCTTTCATTCTGCAATCATAAGATTATTTTATATATATATATATATATATACATTATTTATATATACATATTATTTATATATTTTTTATTTTTATATATACATCTGTATTTTATGATTATTTATATATATACATCTGTTTGCAGCAAAAACAAGGATGGAGCATAGTCACAGCAGCACTCACTTCTCGATTGCGAAACGCACAGTATCTTCATTATGCGAGGCGACCATAATTCCTATTTTCTTGGGATCGAGTCCCTTGTCTTTATACTGTTTCATCCGCCTCAAACACTCCATGAGTGTCTTGTGATAGGACTCGGTCGTCGCCTCATACGTGGGATTCGTGGGATCTGGATAACCCATAGCTGCCGCTCTCGCTCTTTCCTAAATAAGAATTCTTTGGTACTTTGCCTTTAATGGATTCGAAAAATATAAAATATATCTGCCAATATACATGCCTGTTCAATATATGCGCCGCGAACGAGTTTAGCACCAAAATAAAAATTTTGACGTTCCGCCTGTTCAAGGTCCGTTTTCACCTCATTATACGCTTCTTGCAGATACGTCTGGTAAGTATTGAATACCACAGCCTGAGAAGTAGACCGATATTTGGCAGTGAGAATATCATTCACTGAAAAGTAGCTAAGTGATAACGTCGCGATCCCCTGAGAACGTTAAAACATTACCTTTTTCGTATTGTACTTGCGCATCATCTCCAGCGTCAGGCGAGAAATGGCTGGTTGAAAGTATGTCTGTTCCGCATCTATCATAATACGAACGTCTAAATTATCAGCCACCTGAAAAATAATTATTTATTTAGTCATGAAATTCTCGTTGTCAATAAAAGAAGGAAGAAAAATTATTACGCATACCGTGACGATATTATTTAACCGTCTAATCATATTTCTAAACATTTCTTCCTCTTTAGAAGTAAGCTGCGACATTAATCTGACCATCTTGCCCGTCCTAATATCAGGTACTTGGAAAGTTTCGCTTAGTTCATAATTTTCATCTAAAATACCGCTCCACGGAAAGAGATGAATCACACTGTGTGGACAAAAATATCCGTTGCTTGTGATACTACATTCGTATAAAACGTCACTTTAATTCCTTATTTTAATTTTGCGCATACCCTTCTTTATCCGATTGCATTTCTTGAAGGAACTTTTGCACCGATTCCTCGTTTTTAATGTGCGCTTCCTCGAATTTTTTCCTAAAATCATCAGGTTTCACATGCTGAGACAGAACGGCGCCCTCGCCACCAATAACGTCCGACATGTATTGCCGGGCGCGCATAATTACCTCTGACAATTGCAGCTGAAATATAATTATTCTATTAATTATAGGTTAACAGTTAATGCAATTCTTTTAGAATTTATAATAAAAATAAAATTGCGAACCAGAAGCTGCGGTCGGCCAAGTGCAGTTAACTTGACGGCTGTAATGCCCATACCCATCGAAGCACCTGCAAAAATATATTTTGTGTCACATTTTGTGTTATCTTATAATATTAGACTATTTTACTATTTTTATTCTTGTACAAAATTAAAATAAAAAAGAAATATGCAAGAAAGCACTTAATATTTCTGGATAATTAAGGATAATATAAAGTGGAATTATTTTAAGGAAAAAGAGGGGAAAAGGTGTCTTCTTACCAGGATGAGGGTCGGCTTGGGCATGAGTAGTAATATTCTGAGAAGGATATTTCAACTCTAATGTCTTCACTTCATCCTCTATATAAAAATATATATTTTTATCCGCTCATAATTGTAGATATCTTTATTTCTTAAGATATTAATTAAGTTACGATAGTTTTTTTTACATGAAATATTTCTACATGACACGTCATGTCATGTATAATTTGGCTGGAAATCGCGAGTGGTAATCTACATGCGTGTCGATATTTATAGACTAGAAGAGAGCTACGGTTCTGACTCGCAGAATTTCGAAAGGTCCATTGCCGTCGAGACATTATTGGTGGCAAGAGCGTGCGACAGTTTCGCTCTTTCTCGTATTGGCAATATCTCTACAATGTTTTACAGTAGAACGTAAATTTACCGCCAAAAAGGAGTGCGCATCTCGTGAACGGTGATCGATTTTGTGCATGACGTCAGCCATCGTATCAATTATACTATTATCCTTTCAGAAATAATTTCATCATTAAATTTTATTAACAAGCAAATGTAAGAGGTTCTGTTATATAAAATATACAAAAAATAAATAAGTAGATCGAAATATACGAATTAATAAATCTTTTGAACACAATTATTTTCACACTTGGCTCTTATTTGCTCGTTTTTTTTATATTTATAAATTTTATTAACTTTTTACTATTTCTTATTAAACAACTTCATATATTATTAATATTGAATAATATTTCAATTTAATTTTATATAATTTAATTTAAATTTTCACTATTTATTCAGTCATAAGCAACATTTATAGTATTCATTTAATCGTAAACAACATTTGAAAAACATTAAATCTCATAGTATATTCTGACCAATCAGTAACAGCTCGCGCTCATGAAATAATAATCATGTGAAGAGCAAGTTCTACAATAATATTATAGTAATGCGGTGATCTTGTGAGATTGTAATCGAAGTATCGACTTTTAGATAGCGATACGTGATCGACCAACATTATTCTAATTAAGCATTTTATAAACAACTCTGATATTATGGTATTTCGTATGAATTTAATTTTCGACTATGTCTATTTGTAATAAATTGTAGAATAGATTGAAAAAAAGACAAAGATATATATATATTAAAATATTATAAAGCACGCACTATATTTCCTCTCTTATATATTATTTAATAAACTACAATTAAAAAATCCAAAATCCAAAAAACGAAATGTTTTCTCGGGATTTAAAAATTTAGGATAAAATTATAACATTAAATTTACACAAATAGTTTCTTGATTAAATTAAAAGATAAATTATGTCTTTTAAATGAACGTATTCGATTTTATATGTTGACTTTATATGATGTTAGCCCAATCATCAATTTGAAATGCAAGAGAACTTTTAGACTTTCTTTATATTAGGAAATATTGAATATTTCGAAAAAATAACGAATTAATTGTCACACAGCTATTTGACTATCATTTTTCTCAACATTATTGTTAAGACATACAATTATCTTCTTGTCATTCCAATGGCGCGATTAGAACAAGAAAGTAATAGTGCAAGATATGCATCATATATTATGGAATTTTTTTTCGAAATGCGACAAGTATCGAAAGATAATTTATCATAATTACTATAATTAACGATTAATCGTTGTATCGTAACGGATTTTATTGCAATGTACATTTTTTGTGATTTATCTAATTATATTTTAAGTATGAATTGAAACATCACAAAGATAAAAATTATAAATTATTGTTTTGTTTCAATCTTTACGAACAATAATTATTTCTCTAACAATGCTTGAATTAAATATAAAATTAAATATAAATTTAATATATTTCGAAATTTTAAATCTTTCGTCGACTTAAATTTAATTTGTATTATTCGGATTGAGATCGCGCAGTAAGACATGAATCGCAAACATTCGAGTAGTTAATATAACGAAAACCTCATAATACATTGATCGTTTAATTAATAATATATAATTTAAAAAAAAAACAATATATTTCGTGTATTTTATAATACATAAAATATTTCAACAACAAATTAACTGTGTGTTTGGTCTTGACGTATAGCTATTGCTTACATAGCACGACCTTGTTATTATTCACTCGGCGAAAAGCCGACATTCGAGCAATTAAAGTACGGATACTTGAAGACAAATATATTTCGGTAAAAATTTTTTACCAGTCTAAATGTAATGATAATAATTCGCTAAGATTATTATAATTAATTGATTAATTTTCGATAAACAACACGTAATTGTAACGAGACTTTTATTGCGCGTTATCTCGCGCGACTTATTTATTCCAAATATGTTATTAAAAATATATTATTTAAAATAGGAATCAAAGCGACACAGCATAAAAATTATAAATTCTAAAAATATTTTGTTACAATCTTTATTAAAATAATATTATGGACATTAATTATTTTTCTAACTCTACTAGAAAAAGAAAGTTAAATATATTTTATCCAATGTTTTAAAAAAATTTTTTGATCTAAATATAATTTGTCATTCGGATAGAGAATGCATAATAAGACGTAAATTGTTAACCAAAGATCAATTAAAATAAATCAATTAAACGAATTAAAAAGTATAATTAAAAGCAATAATATATAAATCGTAAATCACCCTCCCAAATGGCTACACCTTGACGTTGATAAGAGGATTTAGTAAGATTTATCCCCTAAAAAATTTATTCCCTGAAGGAAAAGCTAAGTATTCAAACGACTTGTGATAATGCTGTAAATATTTTTATAAGCATTATCACGAGTCACAAACTTATAAATAATAAGCGCATTTCATATGTTAAGCGTATATTAATGTATCGATTTTCGGTATATCGCATATGGTCTTCACATAAGATTTCAATTTCGATAAACAATTCTAAATCAGTTAAAATTCGAGGGAAAATACAATTCGCGTCGCGATCCCATTCATCGATTTGTCTCCTTTTGCTTCAATATAACTCTTATATAATTCTTATATTAAATGATATGTTGACTCACGATCGCGAAATTAGGGAATACTATGCAAAATATTGCGCGTCGCTTATTTATTTGATTTTAAATTAATTTAATTATTTAATTTAATTATTTAATTTAATTTATTAGTTTTAAATTCATATTTGTTTAATTTTATAAAATTAAATTTAAAAACTTTTATAATTTAACTCTTATAATTTAAAAATTCTAAAAATGCTATATTTATTCGAGAGTTTAGAAGAGAATTAACTTATAAAACGTATGAATGAAAAATAAGCCCTAAACTGATTGTTAAGGGGGATAATCCTATATAATTTATATCAAAGCCAAAAGCAAGGGATGGAATGTCAGGGATTAAGAAGAAATAAAAGATTAGAGAGAGCTAAAAATAAAATCCGTGACTCACTCGCCACAGCCTCCAAACACCTGACAAATATATCCATATTTCGCTCACAGGACGCTTCGTTCAGGTAGAAATACGTCCTGGCCGACGACACTTTGTACCGTCGATCGGCGAATGACTTTTCCACGTGATATTTTTTCAGCGGACCTTCCCTCTTCTCATCACCCGCTTCTGATACTGAAGCTCTGAAAAATGAAAGAATATTATTTATTTAGATAATTACTACATATGCACCTCTGTTTGATTTACATTGACTTTTTCGTGATTTTTTCTGCTTATCGAATTATTTCTTTAGATTACAATTATTTTCAACTGCATATACTAATGAAAATTAAAATGCGATTCTTCGTCACGTACAGAAAAAAAGTTAAGCGAATGTAAATAAAGAACTATGTCTGATACTAGCACTATACATCCATTGAAAGACGCTGTAAATAATACGCGGGATTAAATTTCATACTTGGCGAATGGATTCGAGTCGTAGAATAATGCGCTACTTTCGCAAGGATATTGTACAAAAAATCAAAAGATCAACGTGCGATATGATAGTACGTAATTGTTACGACAATAAAAATATAACGAGATGGATACTTACTGAATCTCGCGTCGCTCGGCCTCCTCCTGCGAGATATCTTCTTCAACGGAATAATCAAGAATCGGCTTTACGCCAAATTGCCGCAATCTATCCAAAACTGGTGTGATCTGCACCTCATCCTCTCCGGCGACGAAGTGACCATAAAACGTTGCCTTCATAAGCTTCGTGAACAGCTTTTCGCCCAATATCGCTTTCGTCAATTTCATGAACTGTTCATATTTAAATTTCAAACGATTAGATATACAATAGTGTGTTGTTAAATCAATAATGCATCGAATATAAATATTTGCAATTAATAAATTTTATTTTAAAAATTGCGAAATTAAGAGTACAGAGAGTAAATTTTTAAAAAATTGAGTGCAAATTTTTAAAGAAAATTTAATTTAATCGATAAATAACAATGTATATATTTGATATAGATACACGTAAAATGTAGCTTTTTGCTCCTTCAATAAATTTATTTCGAAAATCAAATGCAGGATATAATATATGTATATATGTATATAAGACAAGGATAAATCAGGATGGCAATAGCTAAAAGCAGTTACGTCGCTAATTCTTTTCTTTCGTCTCACAGTATGTATGTGTATATGATTTATGTATTCTATTAAAATATATACTACACAAAGGAAGCCACAGTCACGAGACGCAAGCGTAACACAATGCAAGGAAGAAAAATGGAAAAATGGTTGCTTTTTCGTTTGTAGAGTTTACCTCGGAGCAAACGTTATGTAACTGCTCAGAAAGATGAAAATTTTATTTTATAGGTAACACACCCTCGCACAATAAATATGTAGGTTACATCGCGACTAACAATCACGTGAATGGTTACCAAATATCGATCTCTCAAGTAAACGCTTACTCTCGGTATGCGAATATCGATCTCTTAAGAAGACGCATGCTCCTAGTATATACCGTTATAATCCCACTTAAATGCCACGGAACTAGAAATTTAAGAGAAATATAAAATGTATAAAATATAAGAAACATAATAGAAGATTTTTTTCAGTAGAAATCAACTTAAAAATAATAAGCCAAAAATATAAAATTTTCAAATTATATGGAATTCTTAAAAATGCTCTTATAAAGATGCATAGCACATATGCCTGCAGAAACAAATTTAAATACATAATATTCGAAAAGATTGAAACTCGATGTTAATTGCTCATTAACATTGACATCTTGATACGATGATCGGATAATCTATCATAACTTTATGAATAACATTGTAATATCGCGATTTTGCGACTATCGTAATGAATGGCATATCAATCAAATACATATTTTAATGTAATAGAATCGAAGAGCTCTTTTTTGAGATGTTGAATTCTTTTCAATGTTTTATAGAGACTATCCTCTGCTCTCTTTCTATCCTGCTTATTATTAGATTATTATTTTACACATATACACACATATCTATATATGTCACCTATTTTATGTAAAAACAGCTAAGAAATATACAATCATTTGCTTCGATTGATCGATTGCTTCTGAAAATTTGTGATATGGAAAAAGATCGCTTTAAAGCAGAAAGCATTGAATTCGAAAGGAATTTGTAGCTAAGAATAATGGAACTTGTGATATAAATCATCAGAGACATATGTATGCTAATGATTCACCAAATTTGATGATAGATAAATAGTGAGATATATATAACGAAATATATAAAGGGAATACTCGAGGTTATATATAAGCAAGAGGAAGAAATGTAATTAGTCATGTTATTAAAATAGAAACGATCTCTGCTTGCCACAAAGGTTGTTAATTGAAATCGCTCCCCTTATCGATCGGATGAAATCTCCTTTCGTCAGATGAAATCGTAGAAATAAAATTGGGATGCAGCCGAAAGGCAACGAAAACATTTTACAAGCAATGGAGCACACGTAGAGGTCGATTTTAATTTTATCGTTATTTATAAGATTTCACTATCGTCCTGGGAAATTTTTCCAATATAACAACTACATTTAAACATTTTTGTAACAGCAAGATTAAGATATTATAGAGTCTGTATTCTCATTCCACATATATTTTCCATAATAATTTGTAATAAAAATAATTGATGGCTAATAAAAATTTAGTCTTACTTTAATTTACTTATTATATATGATGCAAATACAAGATATTATATAATCATAATTGTGTAGTCATAATAATTAATAAGATAGCTTGTATGAAACAATAATATAAAGCCAATTTGAAATGTGAATTCTTAAGTGTTAAGCAAACAGATAGATAAGTGATTTGTATTATATAGAGACAATATAGTCGACTTAATATACTTTAAATATACGTGTCACTTAAGTCATTGTTATGTTTGTCAAACTCGAGAGGCTACCAGAGCTTACCATAGTTTGTCAACGTTATATATACCTATTGATAAGATTAAACAACACGTCGCTCGATAAACTCTGATATCTACCATGATACCTATGATAAAGTCTTTCTTTAAAATTATATAATATGATATAATATTAAATTAAAATAAATATAATATTAAATTAATATTATATAATTATGTAATATTTTAAATTAAAAATTTAATTAAAAAATATTATGTTCATGCTTCTTAAGAATTAAAATTGTAATAATATCGATCAGATAATATCATCAACCTCTGATAAATTTAAAAGAAGTTACAAATAATATTAGTTTTGTCACTGACATTGTGTTATGCAGTTGCGAGAGATCATGCCAAAATCGTTGGACTATGAACCAGCATCGCATAGCTCAACATAAACATAGTTCAAAAATAATGTATAATTATGACTGTGACCACTCAAAAGAGAAACCTGCCTATAAAAGAAGTTACAAATAATATTAGTTTTGTCACATTGTGTTATGCAGTTGCGAGAGATCATGCCAAAATCGTTGGACTATGAACCAGCATCGCATAGCTCAACATAAACATAGTTCAAAAATAATGTTTAACTATGATGACCATTCAAAAGGGAAACCTGCCTATAAAAGAAGTTACAAATAATATTAGTTTTGTCATTGACATTGTGTTATACAATTGCGAGAGATCATGCCAAAATCGTTGGACTATGAACCAGCATCGCATAGCTCAACATAAACATAGTTCAAAAATAATGTATAATTATGACTGTGACCACTCAAAAGAGAAACCTGTCTATAATTATGAAATAAAACATTATTTCTATCTTCTTGTACGAATTGAATTAATATTTTTTCTAGTATTTTATAAATGTTCATGTTTTCTGCTGCAAAAAAATATGTATATATTTCACTAAAATTTGATGACAGCGAGAAATGTATTTCTTGGCAATCGAATAAAGTCGTTGAACTGCATTGTCTACGTCTTATTTAAGCCTCAGATCGATGGTGTAACTGGAGAAATGTGATAGTGTACTATACACGATACACTGATTGCGATTTGAGCTGTATGTGACAATGATTTAGAAAAATTCCCGGTCTCGCAATACATATGCATCGGTATTTTTAACAAAATTTCGGTATTTTTAACAATATCATCTTGTCATAAATAATTACGGATTTATTCTGAGATACCATCTCGATCCAAATTAAGAACTTAAGTTTTTCCACTTCAAATTCATCGAGTCATTTGATACTGATACAGAGATCGACATTACGGATTATTTTGAGACACATATGCATGTGCTTGTGTGTGTCTGTATATAAATACGGGAAAAACCTGTAGCAGATAAGAGACGCAAAGGTAGTTGAATATCATAATGCCGATAACGCTGACTCGATTTAGAAAAGCCAATCATTATCGACGTCGATATAACGCATTTTTATTTTTAAATTCCCATTAGCCACTTTAATCTAAGCATTTATCTCGTTGATTAATTATATATAATTATCAATAAAATTAGAAAAATATTAGCCGTAGATTACTACAAGTACATCACTGATTCCAATCAGAATAAAATTTTATTAAATTTTATCAAGTTAAATTTATTCGAATCAATTTAAATTTAATAAAGTTGATTTCTATATTTTATTTAAAAATACTCGAGCTCTATCTCTCTTCATGAGACACACAAAAGTTAAATATATTCTCAGAACAGTATGGTTTTTCATCACTATTGCAATATAAAGGAATATGGAATCCATAACAAGAAAAAAGATTTTAAAAAATTACTTTATAAACTATTAAATAAAAATTTAAAAAATATTCCAAGCTTTATATTAATTACTATAATATTACTATAATAATACTATAAAAAATCACAGAAATCCATAGCATAAAAATACAGAGCTAAAACTGATCAATTTGCTTGACGATTCGAAATTGATTCTAATTTTGCAAACTTGCATCTTCAAATTTTTTGAAATATATAGATGGTTCAATATAACTTTAGAATATAAATATCTCATTCCTTTCCGTCCTTTGTTTCTCACGTTTTCCATATTTTCCATACACGTATTATTTGTAATATATATGTATTATATATATTTAGAAGTAATTTAAAAAGAAATAGATGACACACATTACAATAGAAAAAAATGACATACATTACAATAGATCCGAGAGGTCTAACACTATTATTTAGGCGATCGATTCGATGGAACGAATCGACGACTCGAAAATCATCCGCCTTTCCATTTATTTGTCCCTGGCACGAGTCGTGCAAAGAACTGGCGCCAGACAAACTGGATAACCTTGAAACTACTTACTCACATATACTCATTCACCAATCGACGGATCTTTTGTACGCACATATAAGACACCCCATATTATTGACACACGACCACTAATCTCGAAACGCGTTACATCACATCAACCGGAAGACTCACGTGTGCGCATCGGGACTGACCGAAATGCGAATATGTTAAGAATGTGCAGACATTTCCAGAATACGTATCCACCCACGAGAGGAATCAAAGGAAAAAATGTTTGCCTAACGTCACGCGAAACAGCTCATTATGATATAAAAATTTAATGCGAAAATGTGATACGATATCAACGTTGATAAAATCTAGCAAAACGATATTTCGTAAATAGATTTACATGAGTTGCAAAATTAATGCCTCATCGAAAGTTGAAATAAATTTATTCATTTAGAGAGACTATTTGAGAGAGTTGGAATTTTCGATTTTACGATAAAGAGATTCAACGAACAAGGATTTCGACGAAGGGATTTAAATTATTGTTGAATAATGACTACAAGAACATTTAAAAGCAAAGCCGATCAAAAGAGAAGACGGGGTATTTAGTTCAACCAGCATGTTGAAAGAATGACTCTTGATGGCAGGAAGATTAATCAATGCACGAGAAAAGTCTCGCGAAAAGCAGACGCGGCGACGCCTGCGATGCATTTGCATCATGAGATTGTACGATGACCGAGATGAGCGTGAATACATAATAATTCTTATAAGATGCAAAAGTCGACGCGCAACGATCCGATTTATTCGCGTAGCGATGTTCGAAAATTCGATATAAAACTCGATCTTACAGGCGCACATATTTTTTTTCTGTTATAAAATACAAATACAAGTGCGCGAAAGAATGATAAAGCAATTACAAGGAGAAAAGAAGAGATAATTCTTGAAAATAATTCCTCAATCTTTGATCTTAATATTAACTCGAGCTGAATGCAATAACGTAAAATTCCAAATATTTCTTCAATAATTATTCAATGGAAGCACAAACACACATTATCAATCAATATTTCATTAAATTGCAGCTAAACTTCGTTCTTAATTAACATATTAAAAATCGCAAAAATTCTTGTAAGTTTTTAGATTCATTCTTTGTAAAATTTATTTTCTTTTTCGTTATTCCATCCAATCGCAATTCGAGTCGAACTCGTGCTATTTTTAAGATGTGTATAGAAGTGTATCGTGGAGAAAGTGTCGTCTAGTCTGGCACACTGTCTGAACAAGGTATGGCACGAAAGAAAGCGAGGAAACCAATATCTTTCAGGTCAAATCAGGTTCTCAAGATTGCAATGGTATTGACGAACAATGCACAGACGCAATAATGCATTACTATGCACCATGCTGTCTGTCCTCGTGCAGTTCTCGCTCGTGACTTCACGTTCACGGTCGACCATGCCACACAGCATGAATCCTTCTACGACGTTTTCACATGGTTCCGGAACTAATGGAATGCCCGAAAAAATGCGCCCTTTTTTCAATCGCACGGATTCCTCAATCTAGAGATTATAAAATCGAAAAGTTTTCGATTAAAAAATATCGAATCCTTATTTTATCTTAGCTATCAACTTTTTTAAATTCTTTTTGTAAACGGAGTTAGAATACGCAACTCATCTTTTTCACAATATTCATGGTGATAAGACTATCGCAATATAAGTTCGCAGAATATAATCATACTAATTGTCGGAAACCGAACGATTTTTTCCACATTTTATGTTTTATTTTACTTTCTTATTCATATCGAAAATATGCTCGATTTGGCCTCGGTCTAAAATCGTTCGTTTGCAGTGAAAATTATCATCGTCTCGCGATGACGAAGAAGCGACATTGAACGGATACGATCGATACGGAAGTACACGAGAGACGGGGAAAAACTAGTTCATACGTTCTTATGTCAAATTAAGGGTTTTCGAAAAAGAGAGAGAAATATTCCCCGCCCTCGATGTTACCGTAAGCGTTTTGCAATTAGTCCTGCCATAAATTACGTCTCGTTGTCAAACGAGAGCGAAACGTTAATCAAAGGCAACATTTACATCCTGCGAGATGATTTATCGAATGACTGCATACGTGAGCCCGCAACGAGTAATGCGGTCGATGGAATGTGCACGTAACGAATTTTATGTTACGTAAAGTTCGACAGGAAGATAAATATGGCGATTTTGTTGTGTACAATCTTACAATGACGTCTGCATTGTCCGTATTCTAAGGGTCGCCTCGAGAAGCGTAGAAAATCTATAACATAAAATAAATGTAAGGAAGACTCTGTCCCTCTTTACGACGACTTAGAAGAAAAGCACGAATTCGCATTAAATTTCTCGTCAAGTTTCCTTGTAATCTTTGTATTTTGCAATTTATTTTCAACTGAGAAAACAATATTGTATAATTAAAAAAAAAAAGAAGCGTGTTATGTATGGTCAATTATCTATTCACTGATGAGTCTAATTAGGGTAAATGCTTGAGTGGTACTTATCATTTGTAAAACCCTTGCAAAGATGCACATTTGCATAAATTAAAAGCGTTTTTTTTTAAATTCTTTGTCAATATTTACCCGTGACATTGGTGAAACATTGGTGAAAGTTTCAACAAATTAGTTTTATTTGTTATACTGCAAATTTACAAATTTACATGCTTGTTTAAAGTAGACGATATTTATTGTCTGCAAACAATTCTTAAGAAGCTTTTATGAATTAGAAACATTTATTCAAAATTATACCTCACGTAAATGTGACTGCAAAATTTCTGCTATAAACATTTTTATGTCCCATGATTGATAAACTTGAATAAAAGATATGTTGGTTAATGTGACACGAAAGACATGTCTTCGCGTCACATATTAGTCATATAATCCAAGAAACAAATAGTTATTCATTTTTTCGTTCAGTTTATTCTGCAAGAAATATTAATTCTCATTTTTAATAGCTAAAAAATCAAAATTGATTAACATGAATTAAATTAATAGTAATTTAAAGTTACGCGAAATGATTAGCAATGTACAACATGTAAAAACTACAATATTACCATAACGGAATAAAAATTCACGGGACCGACGATTTCCTTAATGACCGATTAAGGAAACACAATTGAATTCCGCGTACTAGAGCGTATTATATGTATGAGTCTATCTTAAACGGGTTATGTAATTCGCCGGCGATGGTTTGCAGCAAAATTCCTACGTCGATCCGGCAATAGTAAAATCAATAACGACGAATCGTACCACGTCATCGTCCGAGGGCCACCTTAATACAAATCGCGAATGTTACGTAACGAAACGATGAAAAATTATAAATGGCGAATTAAAATCCGCCGATTTTTTCTCCTTTTTTAAAAGGATTTCTCATGATGTTATCAATCCAAGATTACGGTTATATCACTTGATTGCGATAAATAATATGAATGATTTATATCGATGGCAAAATTAGATTCCTGAAAGCACGATAAGATGTTAATATTCGTAAGCAATTTCTTGGAAGGCTAACCGACCTACCATAAACGAAACATGATTTAGAATCCATCATAAGGCATGGTCGGCAATTTTTACAAAGTCTGCAAGGAAGATTCAATTCGTTTCAGTATCAAAAATGAATTTTTGATTCGAGCATCTCTCTTTCTTAGATTATATATGACGTGATCCATAAATAATGCAGTAAAGGAAATGCATGTTACCCAGGATTAATATTAACACATATCGTTTGATGTGTCTGATTATTTATCTCGTCAAGACAGCTACATAATGGAGCTACTAACTGTAATCAAGTCGAGTGACTTGTTAATAGCATCACTCAGCATATGTCAAATTGATGATCGATCGTAATGATGACAGATTATATAAGTATATGTAAGTCAATTTACACTTTGCTGAGAGTACAGGATATACATCCGCGATAAATATTATACACACGGATCTCTAAAAGGATGTCTGTCAATTATCGAAAGAGGCAATCATGTCACATTTGTATCATATTTTATCGCTCGTGAGTTGCAAATCAAGTATCTCGCTTATTACGATTTGATCAATCGCGAAAAATGTTCCAACGGTACTCAAATAGATCATCTATATCAACAGATAGAGTGTCACTTTAAATCGGATGTAATCATTTTTAAATGGACTGGAAGGGAGCTTCGCATAATCGTATACATCGCACTTGTTTTAGCGCTCTTTTCATCAATCATATAATAAAATATAGCTGAGGAGAAGTGATTTAAGTCTGAGTCAGAGTTCTACGAAAAACATATCATTATTCTTCTCTTTCTGGATTAGAAGGAAATCTGCCTACAATGTAAGAACTCGAGTTATATTAGTCTCAAAAAAACTTTAAAAAAATAAAGAAACTTTAATTTATAAAATTTAACATCGATCGACTCCGAAAACGTGCGCGGCCGAATACAGAAAATACACACGTGAAAACTCACCTTCATGTTGTTCTCCACGATATATTCGATGGAGCACATCTGATAGACGAAGTAGGCACGCATCAACTCCATGGTGGTCTTGCTCTTGAACGCGGCGATCGGGTCGTTAAACTGCAAATCGAGCGGGTCGATCTGCCGATCCGCCGACTGCTGCTTCTTGACGTCAGCGTCAGCGTCGGCGGCGGAGGTCGCGTAGCCGCGCGAAGTGTCGTCGCGCACCTGTGTAACCAGCCGCAACGGTGTTGTCCTCGTCACCATCGCCGCCGACGCCGAGGCCGCCACGTTCTCCAGGAGGCCGACCACGGGCAACGGCAAGGACGGCACGCCGCACTTGCTCAGCTTCTTGCCGGCGCAACATCGTCGCGATACGCTCCTCAGAAACGCCATCGTTTCGGCGAGAACGAAGAGGGGGAGGAGAAGGAGTAAGGAAAAAGGAAAGAGCGCGAGAAGGAACGGGAGGGCGAATTAACGAACGAGAGAGACCGTCGACGACGCGGTTTCCGCGCTACCGAAATGGGATATCGCGCTTGCGACCGTCCTCTCGCCGAGGCTGCTTCGACTCTCCTTCGGATCGTCGGGACGTCAATGAGACGAGTACTGAGGAGAGGACGGCAAGATTAGGAAAGAGAGGAGGAGAGCGAGGGATGATAGAACGGCTCACCAATGACGATAAATCGAATCAGAGACCTCGGATATAACAGAGGCGGACGAAATTCTCGTACCAAGCCGGGTGTCGCCCCGCTGCTACTGGCGTACCGCTACTGCTGGTCCTCTCCTTGCGGCCGCCGCGCAACGTGCGCGTGTCCAAAACGAGATTCCCGTACACGTACACGAGTCGCGACGCGGCGCGACTGACCGATGACGATGACGGGGCGGTTGCGCGTCGTCGTCCTCGTTCGTCGTGACGCCGGAAAATACTCGAGGCTCGACGTCAGAGAGAGACGCGCGCGCGGCTATAACAGCGTACGGCAATGGCGACCGTTCGCTTGTGCTCTCTCTTCCTCGTAACACGACGGAAATATTGATTTTCGTTCGCCGGGGACACCAAGTCGACGACAACGTACCGTGGGCGCCGGGTCCGCGGACGGCTTAAATATAACGCGCCGTGTCCCGACCGGAGTTCGCCTACGCGCCTCGTTCCCCGATTAGCGCGCCCGCCGCCGACGCCGCCGCGATTCCGCCACGCCGATTGGTCCGTCGTCGGAGGTGCGCGGCCGTGACTGGCGTTTGTTCACGAGCGGCCTCCGGAAAGCGCCGATAGATGCGCGGCGCGCGCATCGAGTCGTCCGCCATTATCTGTCAAAATTTGACATTTCGATATAATAATACAATAGGTCATTTTATGTACGACTTATTAAATTTCGATATTCACCAATCTTTCCTTCTAAAATAGAAGATATAAAATACGCACTAAAAACAATTCCTTCCATAATATTATACGTTGACAAAGAGAAGACTCAGGTGTCATGGCCCGCTTTTAGATGATCCTTCAAAGCGATACGCCCTCTGTGAACATCAAAAACGTGGATATGAACTAGAAAACCAAGGTCACTGGCCGGTATTCATAGTCCGATCTTATATTTGAGATCGTCTTAAGTTCGAGCTTGAAATGCTACGCAGCCATTTGATTGGTTGAATGAGGTCTTAAGTCAACCTCGGACCAGACTTAAGACAATCTTAAATATAAGATCGGACTATGAATACCGGCCACTAACGAGATATTATTAAAGACCAATGGTTTTATGGGACTTAGGCCGGTATTCATAGTCCGGTCTTATATTTAAGATCGTCTTTAGTTCATCTTCAGATAATCCATAGCCAATAAAATGATACATACAATATCTAAAGATGAACTTAAGACGATCTTAAATATAAGAACGGACTATGAATACCAGCCTATGAATACCAGCTTTAGCCAGAAAAAAGTGACCAGAAAAAAACGTGCAAAGTGTTACTGTAGGTAACAAAATCTTTACATTGTCGATAATAAAATAATGATTTGATACATAATTTGTCATTTTTGAAGCAGGTATATAAAAGATTTACACATTTTCGATAATAAAACAATAACTGAATGACCTAAAATACTCGTATGATTTAAATAACTCTTGTAATTGTCTTCAATATAATCAAAACGGCCGGTAATATCATCAATCTTCTATTATCTCCGGGCCCACCGGGCCTACTTGGTGGTCACGAAAATTTACCCAGGACTGTCGGTCTTTAACAGTATCTCGTCGGTGCCAGGGTCCACGAATGTTCACAGAGGGTAACATATCAAGAGATTCCAAAAAGTGAAGATAAGTATAGATGGCATTTGGGACACGGATTATAATTGTCAATAATGTCGATCTACCTATTTTTATTATGTTTATGGTTTAAATCTCGCTTGTCAATGGATACGTTGCCGATTGCCAGCATATCCATTCAGGGGCGTAGCCAGGGAGGGGGGCAAGAGCAGGCTTTGCCTGTTCTTGTAGCTTTTTGCCCGCTCTTGAAAAATCAAGCAATTTAAAAATAATTCTATAAATTTTTTGACCGAAATATTTGCAAGTTGTTTGGATATTGTATTATGAACAATACTTTTTCATAAATATTGTTCCTTTTTTTTTGCTCACCGGGCAGCGAAACTTCTCTGTCAGTTTCCTTGCCTGCTAACTTCTACCTGACTACGCCCCTGTATCCCTTCTGGCATCACTCCTCACTCCTCACTGCCATGTTCTGCATTCATTCACATCATTTCGTTGGTTAAGAAAAATTTAATAGTGGCATTTAATAATAGTATTTAATAGTAGTAAATATCTGCTTTGTTAAAAGCAGATATTTGAGCATGCCATATAGCGAGGAACATATTAAAGACAAAGTGACAGAGGGATTGAAAGCTTCACACGTGGTACGTAAATAATTCTTTTATCGGTTTTTTTTTTATTCCTTTCCTATACTTGTGCCACGTATGATGACGTGTCGTTTTGCCAGGAACTGTTCTTGAAATTCTTGCCGATTAGTTTTGCGATTCGAGGATAAATTTCGGAGCGATAAACTTACTCTCGGGACCTCACATAAGGGAGAATGCAGGGAAAACTGCAACTTGCTTTGATCTCCTGCTTTGCCGTTCTTTTGAGATGCTGCATCATTCATCATTCTCACAGCGGAGAGGGCAAGCCTCCTATGTATGGAGATTATGAAGCGCAGCGACACTGGCAAGAAATCACGTTGAACCTACCCCTTGATAAGTGGTATATCAATACCACAGATAATGATCTAGAATATTGGGGTTTAGACTATCCACCTTTAACAGCGTATCACAGTCTTTTATTAGGTCACATTGCAAATAGGATAGATCCATCTTTTGTAAAACTGCAGGAATCCAGAGGATTCAAGACTGTAGAGCATAAGCACTTCATGAGACTGACTGTCCTAATTGCAGACATATTAATTTATATACCAGCAATTATATATTTTATAATCAATTTGCGTTTGTCGGACAGTCATGGATTTAATGAGTCCAATATATTCAAATTTAAGAGAAGAGATGCTGTCCTTTTAACAGCATTGATTTATCCAGGAATAATATTAATAGATCATGGACATTTTCAATACAATTGTGTGTCGCTGGGTTTCTTCGTAGCTGCTGTAGCTGCTATGATGCAAGATTCAGTCATCCTTAGCTCAATTCTGTTTGTTTTAGCACTAAACTATAAACAAATGGAGTTATATCATGCTTTACCATTTTTCTTTTACATATTTGGGAATCATATACCCAATAAGACAAAATCTTGGTTTTTCTGTATTCGCATGTTAACATGCATCTCTTTTGTGGTACTATTAACGTTTTGCATTATTTGGATGCCATTTTTCAAAAGTAGGGATTTATTTCTCAGTACAGTGCTCAGATTATTCCCGTTTTCCAGAGGTGTATTCGAAGATAAAGTTGCCAATGTTTGGTGTGCAATCAATGTTTTCTGTAAATTACGACAGATTTTTACAAACGTGCAATTAGCTAAGATTTGTTTAACGGTAACAACATGCGCAATGTTACCGAGTTGCATCAATTTATATTCTTTACCTACAAAAGATACATTTATACTTTCTCTTATAAATTCTGCCTTAGCATTTTTCCTTTTCTCATTCCAAGTTCACGAGAAATCTATACTTTTAGTTGCCATACCAATTTTATTGCATTTTCATAACGATCCTCTTCTTTGTTTTTGGTTCTTGATCATTTCACATTTCAGTATGCTACCATTATATATAAAAGATGAGCTATACCTTGCTTATCTTGGCACAATAATTTTTTATTTATGTTTTGTTTCTTGGGTGTGGTCTGACATATTTTACAACGACAAAACAAAGAGTTCGTTAAATAAGAATACATCAAGATCAAAGAATAAAATACAACAGTATAAGAAAAATAAATTCTTTTCAAATTTTCCAAGCTATAATAAAAAATCGTGGCTCTTCATTGTGTTCTATGCATCCATTTTAGGTGTGTTACTTCTCTCTGTCGTCAGCAAATTTGTAAAACCTCCTGAAAAATATCCTGATTTATTTTCTCTTTTAGTATCGATATATTCATGTGGACATTTTCTAGGCTTTTTTGTATATTTCAACTATGTCCAACTATTTGTACTAAAGAAAGAGATTCTGATGAGTAAAGTTAAGTCACATTGAATGATGCAGTTATTGAAAATAAAAAATGTATAAATTGTTATAAATAATAAATAAAAATTTGTTTTTAGAGTCGAATTTAATTTCTTCTTGGCCCTTTTTTCTGCGACATTAGTTGATTCTCTTGCTGTACTAATTTTATCGTAAACTTGTTATCGCGGAAATCAATTGTGTGAACAATTTTCATTAAAGAACACAAGTTTAATATTGACAAAATGTACATTAAACTATATTTTTTTCTTGGTGAAATATTTCTTTATTACGCATTCTTCTGTCTAGAATATCGATCTGAGAAGCAAGTCTTGATCTTTTTAATAAGAATAATAATTAAACTATATGATAAAAAGTTCAAATTAAAAAATTCAATTTTATTTTAGTTTATAATTTCCATAGTTTATGAACAGTACACTACAATTTATGAATATCTACCCATAATAAAAAATACAACACAAAATTACACAATACTAATTTATATCTATGAAAATTAGTAGAATTATTAATATGCTTATATATGTATACACATAAAAATATGTACATACATATTTTTTAGTTTACTATACATATTTCAATATTTAGAATAAGATAAGATATCACCTTCAAACCTTGCTTTAAAACTTCTTTTAATTTGCATTTAAAATCAGTATATTTTCATAGTAAGTCTCAGTCATACGAAAGAATTACTTCAAACCAGTTGCCTTGCAGTCTTTGTAAAATAAATATATAAAATATAAATTTTATTTTTTTTTAATTTTAATCGTCATCTATTGAAATTTTAATTGAACGCTTTATATCAACGATGATATAAAAAGAAGTTCGTAATTACGTTTAGGTGTTTTGACTATAAGTGATATATGACACAGTTTATTAACAATAAATGATCTTAATATCATCTATAATGTTCTAAAAGTATGTTTTATAAAATTTTGTTCTGTATATTATTTATTAATTATTAATAATATTAACAGAAAAAAGATAAACGATATTCAAAGAGCAAACAATATAACAAAAAGATTTGTGCTGTGATAAAATTTTATTAATGCATTTTTTTATTAATAGCATCAATCTAAGAAAATAATAAGATAATTTATGTTCAATAAATCAATGAGAGATAACAAAATAAATATGAAATCGCAAATATATTACACACAGCAGATATTGTTACTTACTCATTTTTAGTGGTTTTAGAAAGATAAATTATTCATAAAACATCGTATTACAGGAGGTGGTAGATCAATCTGATGGTTGCGGCGCCAAGTTCTCGGTAGTCGTTGTCTCTGATTTATTTCAAGGAAAGCCCACCCTGCAACGTCACAGGTAATATTTTCACAAATTATATGCATTATAAAGATGTAATTTCAATACATATCTTTTCATTGAAACATTTTAAAATAAACTGATATAAAATTTCAATAATGAAATATATAATTCACACACACAGGCTTGTGTATGGAGTCTTGGAAGAAGAACTAAAGGCAATTCATGCTATTTCAGTAACAACATTAACACCAGAACAATGGGAAAAAACAAAAACCTGACTGTTGAATCTTATTAAATTTCTTTCGTAAATTTAATAATTAAAGAAAATTGATTACTTTTATCACAACCGTTTTACGTTAACCGCTTCTAATAATCGTAGTTTTAATATTTCTGTATGAAAGCACAAATCTCTAATTTTTTCCTACTTAATATTACATCAATTTTTTAAATAAAAGATAATTTTTATTTATAAAAATGATTCAATTCAGTGTATCCGCACCGGGCAAGGTGATTTTACACGGAGAACACGCGGTAGTATACGGAAAAACTGCTCTTGCAGCTAGCTTAAATTTACGAACTAAACTCAAATTCAACGAACAAGATTTAAACAATATCCATATAAATTGCCCTGATATTCATTTGTGTTTAAGTATACCTTTAGATGTAATTCTAGAGTACTTTCAACCTTCTTACCCGTTTAACGAGAATACTAATCGATTGCTTGATCAAGTTGAACAATTTATCACCTTAAAAAAAGATTTTTCTGGCACATATACCGATTCGAAGCAGCAGAAGTTAAGCTTACAAGCGATACTTTATTTGCTCATTTATATCGCTTATGAAGAACAGATGCAAATTAAATCTTTCTCCCTGCATTTATCTACGGAATTAACGATCGGCGCGGGTTTGGGTAGTTCGGCATCGTTTGCAGTTTGTATTGCAGCGTGCTTTTTCCACTGGGCACGTCTACAGAAGAGTGATGTTCATAATACATTCAACGAAGACGATCTCGAAAAAATTTCAAAATATGCTCTGAGCTGTGAGCGAATTATGCACGGTTCTCCTTCTGGAATCGACAACAGCGTGTGCACATATGGCTCAATAATAAAATTCCAACGGAGAGAGCCAGTGAATATATTGCCTAATATGCCAAGCTTGAATATTCTGTTAGTTAATTCGATGGTTAGTCGGAATACGAAAGATCTGCTAGAACGAGTGATAAAGATGAGACAATCTTATCCCGCAATCATCGATTCGATCTTCGACAGCATTGATGCTGTATCAAAGGCGGCTCTTCAGATACTCCGTGAAATATATGATATTCAGTCAACTAATGATGCAGATCTCCTGGAATCACGATACAAAAACTTATTTGTAAGTCTCACATTCTGCGAACTTTAATATTATTTCATTACATATTTCAATTAATTGTGTGCGTTGTCTCCGCACGAAAGATTCATATATATTCACTAAAAATTATAGTCCGCTTAATATATAGTGGTACGTTTTACAGACTCTCGTCCGTACGAATCAAGCATTACTTAGTGCATTAGATGTATCACATTCGAAGCTGGATATCATTTGCTCAATAGCACGAGAACACTCATTTGCGGGGAAACTCACAGGCGCTGGTGGAGGTGGATACGCATATATCTTGTTACAGCCAAATGTTGATGACGTACGCATCACGTTCCTCTGTGAATTATTAACAAGAGAAGGTTTCGATGTCAGAAGAACCAGTTTAGGTTGCAACGGAGTGACGATTGAAAATATATAATGAGATAAGATTAGTATTAGAATCATCAACATAATATGTATAAGTATTAAGTATAAAACTTAATTACAATAGTGTTTTTTAATGGAAAGACAAAAAAAAGAATGGGGAATTTTATAATTCTATATATTAAATAATAAAGCATGGTTATTACATCATAGATGGGAAGATAGCTATGAAATATTCTTTCGTACTATAGTATAATATGTAACAACAATATCACACATGCTTAATTTATAAATTACTATTATTTATTTGCGCCATATACAAGAACCGACCCCAAAGAGAAAAAATATTTCCTTCATATTTTGACTTTTAGAGTAATAAAAATTTCGTCCAAATTTATAAATAAATAGAAGCATAAATATCATTTTGCGCCAGATCCTATAATATCCTCTCGAGCCAACTCTAATGATATATATTTAAATTATTATTAAGTTATTATTAATTTATTATTAAATTAAAATTGCAATGATTAATTGCAAATAAAACTTTTATAAAAAACAACAAAGATAACACTGCTTATCCTTACATCATCCTTATCTTATACATCAAAATGATATCAAAATAATTTTGATCTGATATACAAATATTGCATATATCTGATATAATAATATCAAAGTATAATTATATATCTACCTCGTATTAATTATACATTCATACAATGAAACTATAATATGCATCAATACAAGTTAAGGCATCATAAAGATTGTTTTTTAAGTAGAACGATCATCTTGTTCGACTAGTTTATAGTATCAAAATAAATATAAAAGAAATTACTCATTTATATTAAAACTTGATGATAATTAATCGTATCTCTTAGAATTCTACTGATAGTAAAAAAAGATTTTTTATCCGACACATAATACATTATCTTACCCTACTGTCAAAAAGATATTTGTGTGCATCTTTAAATTAATATTTAAGCGAGTGATGTTTTATATAATAAATGCACTTGCACTAATATAAGCAAAAATTATAAATTAATTTTGAGAATACGATCTATAAGTCACGCCGCTATTTCTCCTTGTCTTTCCTAGATAAATATACTATTGTTTTATTGGCGTAAATTGCCGTTCATTACAAGATGATCTGAATCAGAGGTGCTATCACCACTTGGATCTTCTATGTTATGCGCTATGTTAGATACCGACTGCTTCTCTTCTGTCTTCACTTCAGCTATCCACTCGTTTATCTCATGAGTATACATTTTTCTCTGTAGAACCTCTCGCGTTCGTGGTCGCGAACCAATGAACGAAGTGCTTCCTCCAACGACTAAAGAGTTGCGCAGATTTTCCAAAGTTTTAAAATCTTCAATTATGCATTGCAATTCATTCCACTTTAATTCCACTTCCTCGTGGAGCATTTTTTCTTCTAAACAATAAGATGCAAAAATATGTATTACATAAAAGTTATAAAATTTTTACTAAAAAGGAAAAGAGAAAGAATCCTTTATTGTTCAAATATTTACCGTCGTGTTTTGAAGTCGATTTTTTATATTGTATCCTAAATCGAAAAGCTTCCAAGAAACTGGATACTACGATAGTTAATACGATCATCGTTACCAGATAAAATATCATAAAGTATATTCTCGTGTACATGCCCACGGTAACGGCGTATGCATTCATATGTATAAACCAATTATTAACAACTGTTAATTCGAAGAGTGTTATGCCGCTCGCTAAGAGATTGTCAAATGTATTAAGATAGTAATATCCCAGCGCTGTGCTACCATTGACAGAATACTCATAGAAATCTTCGACGGTTGTATTCCTATCGAAAATATTTGTAAAAATCAATAAAAGTTAAAAGAATAAAATTGTGAGGCAAAAAACATAATATATTCATTTTAATGTTAATTATTGTAATTAATTTGGCACTAACTTGCAGCAATTCCGCATATCAAATCCGGCGAACAATTCCATCCCGATAATCGCGAAAAAGTAATACAAGACCAGCATAACGATCGCCGTCGAACACATCTGGGGAGACAAAATCACGAGGGTACCAAAAACATCTCGATAGCGCTTCTTTATCTTGAATAGTCTCAATGTTCTGAGCGGCCGGAACATAACCAGGAATGTAGCTGAGGGAAATAAAATAAGAGCGCACGCGGCGACAACAGTCATTATCGATGTTCCCAGGTCAAAGAGATTCCATCCTGAATTCAAGTAACATCGAATGCCGAGAGCTAATATCTTTGACAATGCTTCGGCCACAAAAACTATAAATTTATTTGTGCATAAGTTCCTCTTCTTCAATATATGTTTATTTTCATTTTTTAAAAGATTTTTTTCACTTACGTCCTCCAAACAATAGAGTGTCCCAACATGCAGCGAATCCATGTGCCGATTCCTCAAGACTGCTACTCGGTTCTATGATTCTTATTATCATAGCGATACAATTGCCAATAATAATAACATCTAACATTATACAAATAATGAGAAATAAGATTTTCTCGCGAGTATCATTCACACAAGTATCATTTACTTACACACCAACATTTCAAAGTATGACCATTTGATAACGATATGAGCACCTGTGCACAGCATTTGCAGAGGCCACGCCGTGGCTCGGTACCATGGTATGTTAGAGTATTGCAAGTCCCATTGAAGTGTCGCAGCATCGTAAATCGATAAAAATTCCTCACTATTTAAAGCGCCACTTCCCGATGTATTCATATGGCAAAACATTAAAACAATGTCTCGTATGGCTATAAAATATGTATAACAATGCGTTATAATTGCAGGTATTATCATTACTTATTTAGATGGTTATATATAATATCGTCATGCAACGTAAATTTGCTTTCGCTTTCTAAATTTTTATTATATGGCATGAAATTTAAGTTTTGTATTGATAAAAAAAAAGTAATAATCTTAAAAAACAGTAATAATCTTGAATACGTACATTTGTTTGGAGCATAATACCGCATTAAACCTTCAAACTGACGGAATCGCATTTTGTCAGGATCCTGTTTGGAAACTAAAAGCTTGAAAGCATGCTGACACGCTTTTCTCTTATGTAGAAACAGTTTCTTAAACTTGTCACGTTCGCGAGACGTGAACGTTTCGTTTACTACCGCCAACATTAGATTCATCATTACATATAGCATGGTACATAAATAAGATACAAAATATATCGCGTACCACTTATTTTGCGAATACGACGGCATCATTACATCCGGAAAGCTACAAGTTGCATAAGTAGTAAATTATATTGTTTTAATTTAATTACATTGAATTATATTGTCTACTCACTTAGCAGTGGTAAGAAGGACAAATAGACTGACGAAGCTATCTTGCAATGTGGAAAAATTTCTGTTCATTTCACTGAACATATAATAGCCTAATACAGTATATACAGTAATCAAGAAAAAAAGAAGTCCCAACATATCTAAAATAGGCGGTAATGTGAGAAGTATCTGCCTTATAAATCTCCTTACACCTCCACAATATTTCGTGTCTATTAGAAAGATAGGTCTTAGGGCGCGCGTTACGCGAAAATGCGAAGACTGCCGTATCAGGATTGTTATAGCTTCGAGAAACATAATAATTAATGTGATACACTGAAACAGAAATCAATTTAAGATATTGGCAGAAAGTCAATCACCTGATTTAATGATGTATCAACAATTTTTTTTTTCATAAGAATCATATATCATCTCCTTTCATTTGAATTTTATTGAAGAGTATTGATGTGTCTGATATTATACTTATAACTCAATAACTTATTATGTAAATAAATTAAAAAGTTACTATATTCGTTGTAACACTCATTAATCTAGATGACGCGGTTGTTGATTATTATGAATACATGAATGCTATCTAATATTCTTATATCACTACATATTAATTCATAAGTGTATAAACAAGTAATACTTTTTTTAGATGATCTGATTATACAAATATTCTCTCTGTTTCTGTATCATATTTTTTATAATGCGTTTTATGTAAATATATCACTTTGTGCATGCATCCTTACAGATGTGAGAATTTTAAGCAATATATTTCTTACTTTCAACATTGTACGTTTATGTTTTAACATAGGGGCCCAACCAATCCATCTCAGCTTTAAAGCTAATTCCACACCAATAGTAATTAAAGCAAGTAATTCTACTGAACCATGTACCCACACTGGTACCTGAAACAAAGCATATAAATGAAAAATATTGATAGAAAAGTATTATGTATCATTTATTCGTATGTGACATACTTTAAATAGTGGAAGAGCAGGTTCTTCTACAAATGCAAGTGATAGCAGAATTAATGAAATCAACAAATCCAATCCATTGTAACAACTATTATGAACTAATAGGTATGCTGGCAAATCCTCAGGATGTCTCGGATGAGAGTCAAATTTCTCATTGTTTCTACCTTCCTAAAAAAGTATTTATATAATGCTGATAACAATCAGATGATTGCAATTTAATATAATTTAAACTGTCTTGCACAGTCACATACAATATATTAAAAAAAATAAACTATGTATTTTTGTGTTATATAACATACATTATATATATGTATAGTGCTATATACACACTATAAAGTATAGTAGATATCCTTGAAAAAAATAATTGATCATATATGTACAAGCATATTGTATGTATTATGTCATTAACTACTATTGAAATGTATATATAATTATGTATGTATAATTTTATGTATGTATAATTAACGAACAATTACCTCTAAAAATATTGAAGCTTCATGATAATTCATTTCCCAATGCATGTCCATATCAAGAGATGTATCGCACGCAGTACATACTATATTCTCAGTCATGCTTCTGGCTCCTATTTCACCTGCTTCATATTTACAATCTATCTGATTAGCAGTATTAGCATTGTCAAACGAAGACCTTACATAAGTTTCTGAGGAAGGCGAAGACAGCATGGAACCATATTCTATAAGAGATACAATTTTGTAGTTTAGGCACTTTAACATGACAAATTCATAGCATACTTTTTCTAAGGAAACTCTATATAAATTAACTCCAACTTTCTCAATATCTTTAGTTAATAAAAATTTAAAATAAAGTATTTATTGGAGAAATAATTATAAAGATTATACTCATTATCAGCAAAGAGCTATAAATTTCAATGACTAATGTTATAATTTGTCACAAGACGCTTGTCTTGTCAAAAAGATATTATCAGTGAAGAGTAAATATCTTTCCTGTCAACAGTAAATATGCAACTGTGCAGCCATTTCACAATGACATTATCAGCGATGGAAATCTAGATGGATTTAGGACAGTAAAAATTACAAGCTGACTCACGTCGACTGGAGCCATTGGAGATCTCTTGGTCGAGCGGCAGGCCTGTCTCGTTGTTAAATCGCTCATAATCGGCGACGTGCTCGCCGGACCGCGACGAAGACATTGAAGCTTGGAGCGCGCGTCGCGTCGCACAGCTGACGCACACTGCACTAACTGTATCGTATTTCCGCGCGCGCTTCCTGTCAGCACGTCACGGTTGACAGATCTTGGTCGGCCTTGGCGGATTTAGCGAGCGGACAAACTCCTACGACTCTACCACGGGACGATGACAGATGCCGACTGGATGACGCGACGCGCACGAAGATGTATATAGATATATATGCCAACATGTGATATATATACTTTACGTTCTTGTCGCTACTAAAGCGCATCGATATCGACGATTCGCTTGACATTATGAGAAAGTCCAACTGCGCTCTCTTACCCTGCACATGACTAAACGAGACAGACAGATGTACGCGCGGATTGATATGGCGAATGAGAGAGAAAGGAACAAAACATGGAAAGTACGACACGCATGCGTGAATCCGCCACTGTCGACTTTCAAAGTTCACGCGAATAAAAAAAGATATTAAGAATCATATGACTCTAATCAAGAATATTTTCATCATTTTAATTATGAATAATTGTGCAAGAATTTCAGTGTATGTCATGAGTAGCACGTGGTAACAGAGTTCACTGTCCCTCGCCACGTAATATTTGTCTTTGATGAACGAACGTTGCTGTATTCCTCGTAACATTTAAGATTAAGTATAATTTGCTTTATCAAAAAATAATTACTGGTGATAATTATTTCTTTGAACTCAAATATTAATGATTTACAAACAGGAATTCAATAAATAATAATTAATACATCGATTGCCCCGAAACTTTAACTGATTACAAAAGTATCACTGTACATTACTATCAATTTTTTTTTGTTATAACTATAGTGAATATCTATATATTTTATGCATGAATTTATCACACTTATAGTTATAAAATTAATTACGGTTATAATATGATGCTTAATATAATAATAGATAAATTTTACATTAGAGTCGATATCTCAGAATGTTACAGATATAGAAAAATAAATTATACCACGAACATGAAATTTCTATCATTTCAGACTTGGCGACCTTGGTAATAACAATGCTATGGTGATTTTTAATCGCAACAAATCGTGTATTTTAATCAATTGATTCATTCACTGTTCTTGTGACTCTGCTCGAACTTGCAGACCTTCCCCGTCTTTTGCATATTTGCTTGTCATATAGTCATTTCTTATAGTCATATATATACTATCTCTTTAACAATATTATTTTGTAGCTAAGAAAAAATTATTCACATTTATAATTTTAATTTATAAACATATATACTTATTGAAGTTAATTAACACCATTGACTTTTAACTATTATAAGCTAATTTTATAATACACAAAAATATTATTACATATAAATAATATTATACACAAAAAAAACATGTACGTGCACGTGCACACATCTATATAGATATATGTTATATATAACATCAAATGATAGTATATAAAGTTTGAAAATGTGATAAATTTTAAAAAAATGATAAATTAGTAAAATAAATTATTATAATTAAAGTTATATTGTCGAAAAATCTCCTCTTTTTTTATTCTAAAAAAATTAATACAATTGATTCCATATAAATTCCTATAGAAATTTCGAGGATTGCTTTCGCGTTGTATCAATACAATTGATTCCATATAAATTTTTATGGAAATTTCGGGGGTTGCTTTCGCGTTGCAATCGACAAATTGAAAATGTCACAAAGATCCCTATCTACCACATACTCATACATAGATTTCACCGATAAAGTACTTTGAGCGATACAATTGAATTATTCCTCTTAAGTTAAAGTTTCGTTTTTTTTTTTTGTTATGCACAATCTAGTCGAATATTTCTCGTGCATCACCCATCATTCGCGTCTTTGATCTCTCTGCTCAAGATGATATACTCGAGGTGACGAATTAACTCGCTTTCTACGAATTCGCATTGATCGTTACCTTTATTTATCACTAATAGAATATTACTAATAAAATTTTGCGTTGTTAATCGGTCAAAAAACTGATCGATTACATAACATCTAAAGCGAAAGTTTTTACGAAGTTGTAATGTCAGTAAAAAAAAAATAAATCGTTTATCGCGATCATTTATCTGCTATGCTATTGTATTCTTTGTAAAGGGAAGATTTTTAAGTGATATAAAAAAACTTATAACGAAATTTTAATATTCGTAGGTGCACAAAATATGCTCGGACTGAGACAATCCGGCTTGATCCGGAGTTTGAATATTCAGAACCGGCTTGATCCAGAGTTTGAATGTTCCTCGTATAGATTACATTGATGACGATTACTTTGTAAGTGTAATGTTAAATGATGAGATAATCGACATTAATGATATCTATATGATTGATTCGTAGATGAATGGCGGCAGATCCAGACGGATTGCGATAAGGTATTCTTCTATATATTGAGCTAGATTGTTTATCCAAACTTCGATGCGTCACAAGCAGAGAAGTTCGAATCATTGTACGCTCCAATTGATTGAACATGATATTAATCACTGAGATGACATAAGGGAGAAGCGATTGGATTTTATACTGTTAAACCTATAGATAATTGTATGTGATATTAGAGAAGAGACTAGAAAATTTTTCTAGAGAAGAGAAGAGAATACACGCGTAAATCATTTTCAATAATTTATCTGGATACAGAAATATCTTCGACAAAAGAGAAATATGTGATGCCTATAGTGGACACGACATACATTCCTTCAAAATACAGAAATCGGGGTTTTGATACAAAAATTTTATTTGGCACGATCGCACATTTTTCGAATGAAGATATCGGCTTTTCCAAGCTTTTTCAAATAGCATATTAAAAAATAAATATTCAACCCGCGAGTATCGTAGAATTGTAATTAGAATTATAATAATACATATATATCTCTTGTGTATAGTTCTGAAGACATTTCTGATGAAACACAAAGAATATCGATTGTGTTTTTAAGAAATTGCAAATTACGATATCGACGCGTCTCAACAACTGATGATGTCGTTTGAAAATGACAATGATGTAATTTTTATGACAAAAAACGATTAGAATTTATTATAAAAATCATCGCAATGACATAACAAGGATATTTAAATATATTTAATTGATTTGTATGCATGCATACATACACACTTATTCATATATATATATGTATATATACCCAATTATATTTGTAGAAATATTAAATATAGAATATATTTGAAAATTTATCTTCGCATAATAAAGCGAAAAGGAATATTCAAATCTTTTCATAGCATATGAAATGCATTTGTATTACTAATTCTATGAATAGAGTACATACCAATTTTATTTCAAGTTACTTTTAAATTCATTCAATAAAATCGATCCTATAACCATCTTCTCACAGTTTACACAAACTTCCAATTGCTCAGTGTCAATAAATTTTACTGTTACCAATACTAGCGATTTAGATGCTAAAGTATAAGCAGCAAATCTGTAATTCATTATACTTAGTTCTTTCTTTAAACTTAATTGTTCAGGTAAAAAATGTATTAAAAACACATGCTTATAAATAATATTAACTTTATGATAAATGTGTATGCTTACCGCATGATTTCATCTTCATTAAGTATTCTTGCAACATTTGCTGTCTCAAAGATTTTTTGAGGAAGAGCACTTTTGTTTCCAGAATAAGGTATTTTCGCAATATGCTCGTTCATACCTTTTAACTTGGCTTTCTCCGCATTGAACATGCTTTCGGGCAAGGTCACAGATCTTATTATCTCTCCAATTGGTGGTTTGATACTAACCAGACACGAATGTTTCTCGTCATTAATCGAGAAATCGATATTGAAATTTGCTGGTTGAGTAGAGTCATTAAAATTAACACCTAGTGTAGAAGATAATGTACTGTTTGTATCAAGTATTGGTATTTGTGTAAAATCATGAATAAACATTCCCTTTTGTAAATTCTGAAAATAATATATGAAATTTTATTTCATTATAATCATGATATTATAATTAAAACATTTGAAAAAATTGCTTACCTTATTTCCTACTTGAATCTCTTTAATAACATCGTTGCTTTCATTAGAAAAGGTTAATTCAATGTTAACCAAATTCGAACTAACTAAATGTTGCGATCTCGTAAATCTATGTTCAATTTTTAGACCATGCCCTATGATATTATTTAACAAAATAGTTTTTTTCAATGGAACATATGATGTCGACACTTCTTGGACATTTTCCGTAATTATTGAATTAATCGGAGTAAGAAAACCACCTAAACTAGGCGTCATCACAGGAGTCATTGGAATAACTGTAAAAAAGAAATAATGAATACATTAATACTAAAAATTCTTTAAAATTTATCTCTTGTCAAAAGTCTAATTAAAGTCAACTAACCATCATCTAGATCTAATAGTAGATCAAAATTGCTTTTTGGTTTTTCTTTCACTTCTTGCTTGACGACTTTCGGTTTCTCCTCTTCGCTCTCTTGTGTCTCGCTTTCTTCTTCTTCAGAATCTGATTCTTCACCGCTTGATGATTCACTCTCAGAATCATCGGATTTCGTTTCATTTTTCTTTTCAATACCTATGTCAGATTTGTCTGATTCACTCGTATATTCGGAAGAATCGCTATCTTCGTCTGAAGATTCGCTGGTCGAAGAATTGGATGATTGATTATCTGAATCTGAAAGCAGAAAATTAAAATACATACAGTATACACATGTAAATGTAAATTTGAATTATGATATCTTTACCTTCAGCAGCAGTGCTCTCTTCATCGCTGTAAAATGACTTCTTTTCTTTACTCTTTTTCTTCTCTTTTTCTTTCCTATTATGTCGCTCTTCTCTATGTTCCTGCGCAGTTGGAGGTGCAACATCTCGCACGGATGGATCTTGCGTTACTTCCGGGAATGGTGGTAAAGGTCGATAACCCGCGCACGGCATGTCCAGATAGTGTGACAAAGTGCCTAACTGATACTCTGAATCTTTGAATCTGGACGTTAATGTTGGCGCCGGTTTCGGTGCAAGGAAAATCCTCTTCGCGAATTGTGGTAGCTTCTTCTTTTCCTCGCCTTCATCTTCGAAGATGAAATGCCGCAGAAAACGCGCGCGATCTCTAATATCATAATTCTGATCATACTTGGCGAGTTGGAAGACGTACTGACAGAACAATTTCGTTTGTACAGGATTGTTCAAGCATAATTTCACGGCCAGATTTAAGGTTTGCAATTTTACTATATCCTGCTCATTTACGAAACTCTTTGCCATTTTTCGGAGCACGTCCGGTGCTATCTTAGGAACTCTATCAGAATATTCGCCTAAAAGCCACAGAATAGAGGCTCTGGCCTGTGGAACAGTGATGAAATCCATTAACTTCGCCATATGACCGATTATATCTTTATGCTCATTCGGCTGCGTTTGTAGGAGTTTTTTTATTACCACTACACTTTCCGCAACAATAGCCTCTATAAAAAAATTAAAGTTAGTATTTATTTAAAATAAACAATACAAGATGTGTGATGTGAGTTGATAACATTTTACCATCTCTATTGCTTAATAAAGATACTAATCCATTGAGACATGTATCAGTTACTTCCTTGATGTTGCTTGCACATCTGCCAATTGCTTGGATGCTAGCACCAACAAATTCTTTATCACTGCTAGAGATATATGTTTGAAATTCTCTCAGTATTACACCGATGCTAGTTTCAGTCGCCAAATTCGTCAATATGTCAAGTTTCAAAAGTTTTATGTGAGTGGGATCCGAAGTCCGTACGAAAAACGATTTCAAGAAGGGCTCAAACATTCCCTGAAGAGCAGAATAGTATGAATATGCTACACAATTATATGATATATGCAATATAAACTGATACCACCATAAATTAATTTGTATTACATTTTAGAGCACTATACTTACATTACCTTTCTTGTAATTGATACACTCGCGATACAATGAAGTACAATACTTTGCACTTCTCTATGACATCTTAACAATCTTATTAATGCCTTTGCAGCAATCATAACTTCACTTCTAGGTGCTGCATGATGGTATAATTGAGCAACAGCCATTACCACAGATGCATTTCGACTTTGTAACAAGGGTTTTGTGTTTCTTAATAATAACCGATGATCGGGATCTAATGTAAACTTCGGTTTCTTTGTATTGGAAGAATCGGAATCAGAGTCATAAAATGGCCGATTTTCGTCTTTGTCCAAATTCTGCGAGAATATTCAAACTATTATTTCAATTAATCGAATTAATTATCATTTCACCAAAATATCTTTAAAGATATACTTACATCTGTATTTGGATTAACAAACTGTGCTCTAGCATATCTAGTAAGCATGTTAACAATAACCACTTGGCCCCATTCGTCGACATCTACCAGTAAATTACATAATTTTCTATAATTCTTATGGATAAGATCTATTCTTTCTGGACACACTTCTTCAAAAGCCATCACTGCTGAACCCACCACAAGAGTTGTCTTGTCAGAGAGCAATTTTTCCAGTACACTTATCAATTCTTCTTTTTGTTCAGGATCCAATGAGTATAATTTAGGGATAGCATGAGCGGCAGTTTTTCTTACATATGGTGACATATCACTAGCTGAATCTTTAATAGCAAGCATAACAATGGGTACTATCATGGAAACTCGTATACTGGACAATACTCTTAAAGCACTAGCTCTTATTAGTTGATTGGGATCCTTCAAAGCTCTTTGAAATGTTGATATAGACAGAAGAGCGAGATCCTGTTGATCCTCTGCATAACGAACTAGATAAACATATACTAGCTTCTTTACTTCAATATTCTTAGACACTACATTTTTTACAACAGCTGGAAATAGTTCTGATGCATCTCTTCCTTTGGCTACCATCTGAAAAAAAGAATGATATTATTAACATTATTGTTTAATACATCATGTTTATACCCATTAATGTCAAATTAATTACCCCAATTATACGTTTCATGGCTTCCAATTTAAGTCCATCCTTGTTACTATCCAACATCTCCTTCAAATCTTCATGTCTGAGACATACAAAATACTTTTATGAAATTCTTCGCTTATACTATATCTATATCCAATACATAGATACATTTTTTACTATATTTAAATTATCCAGAGAGAGAAATAAAGTATATAATTCTGTACAAAACATAATAAAATTTCAATGCGTAGTTAAAATATTTTTCAATTATCACATCATGATTGAAATTAAATTGTCTTTCACATAATTAAATAAAAGTGGACTAATCACTTCTTATAATCGGAATGGAAAAATCCGCCGGAGGCGGGATCTGTCGCGAGATCCGCATCACCCGCGCTGGATGGCCTCTCATTACTGTAGGAGCCACCGTTATTGGACAACGTATTTGCGGCTGCCGTCAACATTCTTCTTGCGCAGAATGATAACTCTCTTCTTTCTACGAGATAAATCCTAAGATTATTCAAAATACTTGCTCCCCGAGCTTTTGACAGCTGTAATCCTCAGGGAACGGTCATGCTGATATTCTAATATATCCACATCACAACCATGACTCTAAAATATATAGATGTGGCATTAGCTGTCTAAATTGAATCGTATACAAAACGAGCTCTGGCAGTCGAGGCACGCAAGTTGAAACTGGAAATGAGGGGTCGAATTACTTGGGTAATTAATATCGTAATTTAATATTCGAGTACACGCGAGAGAAATAATGTCTCATATTAGGTTAGGCCAATAATTACGTATGGAAGAGAAAGAAATTCTGATACTACAATGGATTGGTAAAATTATAATGGAAATTTTCAGGCTCGACGACCAACTTTACCGACCTCGTACTCGTAACTCCGCGAATGACATTTGATGGCGCTATCGTTGCACATGACGCGAAAGCAGAATTGAAGCATAAAAGATCTGGGTTCTCTCTCGAAAATATTCCTCTACCTGCTTCGATCATCCCTCTCTCTCAAGCGAGCGTTCCTGCGTTTCCTCGTCGTAGGTAGACACGGACGTTTCTCGCCGAAACGCAGTACCAGCTCCGTGATCGTATATTTACCATGCCTGCACCTTCTTACACTTTCTACAGTCGAAATATCAAAGGTGCAAAAGGTGCAATGGAATAAAGCGCGAAAATAAGATATTGCGTTTCCAGAGTAGAGAAGAAAACTTTTTTCTTATTCCAACTAATTCCGGCGGAAGAAAAGCAAGTGAGCCGAGCGACTCGAGGGAGTCTTCTTCTCGAATAACTCGATCGGTTACATTCGATTAGTCCGAAGCGTTATTTCTCCTGAGAAAATGAAGGGCTATATTCAACGTGACGAGGAAGGCAAACCAATCATAGACAGCAATGGATTCGTTACAGTTACATGTGAAGGTAATGGATCGTAAATATTTTTATTTTAAGATATATGTAATATACCTAAAATTGCATAATAGTTATTATTCATATTATATTTTGTGCATATGTCTTTAAGTCTAATTTGTAGTAAATTATAAATAATTGTTAATATAAATATATTTACACATATATAGATGAAAGCTTGGTGTTCCAACTACATCTGTCAGAAGTTGATGAAAAAGCAGAGCAAATGTGCTTCAATGTCAATGGTAGAGATGTATATATCGATATATGTCCATGGGAAATGATTGAGAATGATTCTGAAAATGATAAAACAGAAACAGCTGAAGATGATAAAATCAATATCCCATCTACAAGTAAAAGTGGGAATGCGCATTTTCCTTGGTGTGATGCTTCGACAAAAATCTTTTTAAGAGAATATAAGCTTAAGAAAGAATTGGTAAGAAATCGGAAACTAAAAAATATGAAACTTGCATATCAGGAAATATCGCAAAGTTTGCAAGATAATGGATTTACCGTATCTCCTTTACAAGTAGAGAATAGATTCAAAACATTGAAACGTGCTTATAAAAATATGATAATACATAATAGAAGGAATGGAAGAGGAAAATATATCTGCAGTTATGAACAGTAAGTTTATTTTCATTAGTTTTTTGTATATATTAACATTAATATTATAAATTAATGTATTAAATATGTTCACAGAGATTTAGATGAAATCTTTTCTAAAAGTCTCTTAAGTGATGATACAGATATGAAAGAAGGAACCACAGAATCAGAGTAAGTTATAACTTCTCAAGATGATTTAAAATTTATTCGATTAAAACTGGTCTAAACTGATCATAAATGTCTTAAATGTCTGGGAAAATTAGAAGTAATCAATCACAAATGACTTACAGAAATGGTACATTCAATGCTGAAAGAATACATAATTCTGGCAAGAATAATGAACAATATGCAAGATTGGAAGCTCAGCATATGAAGTTAATTGATAATCTACAAAACTATCAGCGTATGATGAAGAATTTAATTACCAAGACAGATAATAGGAGTAAAATTTGCAATGAAACACAAAATAAAATCTTGCAAATATGTATGGAAATGCATGAAACACAGAAAGAAGCATATGCTCGTGCAGAAGAACAGAGAAAAAAAGCCAATGTACAGAGAGAAGCAAGAAATAATTTACTTGAGGAAATTTTAACAATCCTAAGGTCTAGAAAGGAAACATAATGTAATCAATGTCAGATAAGCAAATGCATAATATTTTGTTAACATCTTTAATAGTTACAAAATAATGAATTATTTATTTTATTAAATCCAGAGAAACCCTGACCATTTTTTTGTTGTATAATTTATAATGTTACAAGATTAACATTCTCTTATCTGGCAATTTATGACAGATTGTATATTTATGCAATATTTTTTATATATGTACATACACATTAATATAAAATATTAAAATTTACTTTTCATGGAAATAAGAAAATCACATATAAGTGAAAGAGCAAGATTCTTATACACATTGATGTATAGGCCAATTTAAGCTATTTTAATGGCCAAAAAGTTAAAATCAAATCCAATTTTTCACATAATCCAGTCCTCTATTGTATAATTAATGTATATAATATTTGTATTATTCTCTCTCTCTCTGTAACATTGTTGAAATGTTCTAATTTTCTTTTCAAGACTTGCATAAAATGTTCTAATTATTTTATAACCACATATTTTTTATCAGATATTGTAAATACATCCTATTTAAACTATTTTCCTTTTTTTTGATACGATCATATAAATACGATATACGAATATATATTAAAATTCATGCAGAGAGTTTTACATTATTCAAGTTTTTATTTTCAAAAGTCGAACACCTCATTGATCTATTACAGTATTATCTGATGCAATCCAATTCATAGAAATCAGGCTTTAAGCTATGACGATTCACATACTTCCTGTCGCTCACATGTCTCGCGGTTGTGCGCTAGCATATTTCCTTATTTATTAATATATTTATTAATTTATTGGTAACAATGATTATTTCAACAAACGAGAATAACCCGAACGCGTTGAAGTTGATTATCGCGGCTAAATTGATTCAAGAGACATTCATCGTTAAAGTCGTGAAATCTAGCGGTGAGTTTAACCTCTCTCTTCCTGCTCACCTTTATAATTAATTTGTAATTAAATAAAATTTTAGCAAAATCAAGAAAAAATATAGATTATATAACCATTTTAATATTTTCAATTAATATTTCAATTTATATGTAGCATGCATGTTGTTAGTAACTCCATAATTGTTTCATGCAACAATAGCATGTATTGCATTATGTACAGACGCTGTTCTGGGTCGTTTACCAACGTTAACTATACCTTCGGGATTATCCTTCTTCAGTGTTTCTTCAGCACTGCGTCTTCTATTACCTATATCTAAAGAATTGGAGATCCTCAATAATAGATGGTTGGAATGGGAAGTTTCTCAGTTACAGGTATAATTTTGTCTCTAATATATTAAAACTAGTTTTTTTCTTTTTAAATATTAGAAATATATTAAAATTTAATATACATTTCCTACAGCCAACTATATTAAGTCATACAAGTGCGAGGACTCCTAAAATTTCACAGAAATCAGACTTATGGTCTTTATTAAAAGATCTCAATAGTGAATTAAAAAACAAACAGTACTTAATTGAGGTATGAAATAACATGAAAGTATTTTATTGTTTTATTTAAAAAATATATATATATCTTATTTGTCTTTTTAATCTTTTTTCAGGAACATAGTAATTTATCACCAGCATTTATATTATCACCAGCAGATATTTCTATTTGGGTAAGCCTTTGGAGTACCATATTACTTCCAGATATCAAAGATGATATTTCCAAGGATCTGTCAAATGTCAATAACTGGCTAATTAATATTGAGAAGCAGCCAGTTATTCAGGTATAAATAATATATATTCAGATATAAACAGTAATAAACACTCTACATTATGCAATTATTATTTCTATAAACAAAGATTTGATATATTATTAATTTGTTATGAATATGTCTTTAGGAATCTATCAAAGAGTTTAACTTGAAGAGAGGTGCAAGAGCTATCGCAAGTATTGAAGCTGTCTCTTGGTTTCCTGTTAATGCAACCTCGAATAGTTCACAACCTTCCAAGCCAATATCAAGTGATGTAAGTATTTAGCATTTTATATAATAGAGAGAAACCTGACCACACTAATATTTTGCCTGTTACCGTTTTACAAGATTGCTTGATGCATCCCTCGCATCCGTTTTCAAAGTTGGAACTTTTTTGCATACCCATTTTCTAATCCATTTTCTGATGACTGCCGATAATGTTTCCACTTGATGTGTATTCATGCTATGCTCTTTCAAATGTCACTTTCGGTGCCACTTTCTGGCACTGCCAATAAGTATGCTAAATAGATGCAAAGGGCATTTGAAAATGGTGGGGCATATCAAGCAGTCTTGTAATTCTTGTAAAACGATAACAGGCAAAATACGTGGCCGTTTTTAGATTTCTCTCTGATATCGTTTAGGCATTGTTTAATTTTTAAAAACAACTAAATTATAATTTTCTTTTTCATATTTTAAATTTCTGTTGATATAAGTAACTTTATTTATAGACAAAAACTTAGAATACAATTAAATTTGAAGTTTATCAATATATATTTGTTTAATCTTTAAATTATTTTTATACAAAAAGATATCGATTTTAAATCTTTATTTTTATGCAAAAAGAAATCAATAAAATATATTCTTATTAAAATTTAAGTACAATAGACTTATCTAAACATTTTAACGGTATCTAAATTCTAAATGATTTTAAAAATCAATAAAATATATTCTTATTAAATGATTTTAAAAATCAATCAAAATATATTCTATTATTAAAAATCAATCAAAATATATTCTTACTAAATGATTTTAAAAATCAATAAAATATATTCTTATTAAAATTTAAGTACAATAGATTTATCTAAACATTTTAACGGTATCTAAATGATTTTAGATTAGCCCAACTAAAGAAAAAGAGATGGAAACTGTTAGTCAAGAAGAACTTCATAATGTAGAAAAAAACTGGACTACTGGACAATATCCAGAAGTAAAAGAAAATTCATATCCCATGTAAGTTGGATAGATTGTATGAATTTATATGCAATATACATCAATTTATGAAATTAAGAATGGTTTAAGAATAATTATGCTTTTTTTTTTAGATTGCCTAAAAAAGGCGAAAGGAACATATTGGTAACATCAGCTCTTCCATATGTTAATAATGTTCCACATTTGGGAAACATTATCGGTTGCGTTCTTTCAGCCGACATCTTTGCAAGGTTTACATTAAATATACAAAAATATTTATAAATGTGTCATAATTTGTAATATTAATTAGTGCAATATCATTTTCTTTACTTACACAGATACTGCAGGCAAAGAAATTACAATACTCTTTATATAAGGTAATTATCTGTTCTTTTATAACATAAAGAAAATATATATATATATATATATATATATATATATATATATATATATAATATCTATAATATCTATAATTAATTGAAATAATTTATAATTTTAGTGGGACCGACGAATACGGCACTGCAACTGAAGCGAAAGCTCTGCAAGAGAAAACAACTCCTCAAGCTATTTGCGATAAATTCTTTGATATACATAACGATATTTATCGATGGTTTGGTATCGGATTCGATTATTTTGGTCGTACTACTACACCCGAACAGACAGAGTAAGAGCAATATTAACTACTATTTTCTTTTTTTTTTTTTTTTAATCTTTATCTCTTTTATTGTTTTTTGCATTCTTTTAGAATTGTCCGAGCATTTTTCTTAAGAATCAAATCGCAAGGTTACGTATCGAGTGAGACTGTGGAACAACTACATTGTGAATCTTGCGATCGGTTTCTCGCCGATAGATTTGTAGAGGGCACGTGTCCCAGATGCAAATATGAGGATGCGCGCGGTGATCAATGCGATGGTTGCGGTCATCTCGTGAATGCAGTCGAGTTAATAAATCCTCGATGTAAGATGTGTAACACTAGACCTGTCATTAAAAATTCGATACAGTTTTTCTTGGATTTACCCAAAGTAAGTTTATAATATCGTGATCGTTCCATCGATGACATTTCTGGCAAATACATATTACAAATATATTTTTCTCATATGTTGTAGATAGAAGAAAGATTGAAGGAATATTCCATTACTGTGGAGAAAGAGTGGTCCAGCGTCGCGAGAGCGGTTTCGAAATCATGGTTACGTGACGGTCTTAAGCCGCGTTGTATTACTAGGGACTTGAAATGGGGTATACCAGTCCCAATAGAGGGTTTCGAAAATAAAGTGTTTTACGTCTGGTTTGATGCCCCTTTCGGATATATCAGTATTACAAAGAGGTATACCAAAGAATATAAGAAATGGTGGCAACCTCCTCAGGATACAAAAATTGATTTGTGCCAATTTATGGCAAAGGATAACGTTCCGTTCCACGCGATAATGTTTCCCGCTTGTTTGCTAGCGGCCAATCAAAATTATACGTTGATCAAGTATTTAATGGCAACTGGTACGATATCTCCAAAGAATACAAGAATACACATTTGTCGGATGTACTTCACTCTATGCCTTTGTCTCTATGTGTCTTTAACATTTTCTTTTTCTGAATGATGCTCTTTTTTTCTTTGTATATTGTCTATTGTTCGCTTCTCTCAGTTCTATATCATTTCTATATTAGTTTAATATATATGTCGTTTCAGAATATCTGAATTATGAGGATAAGAAATTCTCCAAATCTAGAGGCATTGGCGTATTTGGAACTGATGCCAGAGATACCGGTATTCCGGCGGACGTATGGCGATTTTATTTAGCTTACATTAGGCCAGAAACTCAAGATTCCAATTTTAATTGGATAGATTTAGCCACGAAAAACAATAGCGAATTACTGAATAATCTTGGCAATTTTGTCAACAGGTTTGTAATTGTTTTATCTTTTTGTAATGCAACAATAATTAGCATTGTGATAACCTGTTATTAACAGTCCCAAAAACTTGTTATGGATAGAGCTCTGGTATTTTCTGAAAAGTTCTTCAATTCTACCGTACCACCGATAGAACCGGAAGAAGCTGATTGGACTGTATTGGCATTGGCACAACGCGAATTGTCATGTTACATAAATGCAATGGAGCAAGCTAAATTGAGAGATGGCTTGAAATACATATTGGCGATTTCAAAACATGGCAATCAATACATGCAATTTCAACAACCGTGGGTAAAAATTAAGGGGACCGACGATGACAAGTAATATCATGTTTTAACTATTACTTTATATTTTGAATGTGAATATTTGTTTTTGAATTGAAAGATATTTTTATTGAAAACTAACAGGAAAAGGGCTGAAACTGTCGTTGCAATTTGCTGTAATTTAGCCTGCCTTCTATCCGCTCTTTTGGCTCCCTTTATGCCCTCTACAGCTAAACAATTGAGGTCTCAACTAGGTTTGAGTAATAAAAGTTATGGCTACATTCCTGAAACAATAACAAATATGTTACCTACTTGGCATAAAATTGGCAAACCCAGTCCATTATTCACTAAAATTGAGGATCAAAAAATAGAAATGTTACGCAAGAAATATGATGGACAACAAGAGACTAATAATGGAATATCGGCAAATAAAGCTTCCGATGAAAGTATTACATTAGAAGCCGCCATCACGAAGCAAGTTAGTAAATCTTTTCTTTCTGCCAAAAAAAAAAGCATTTCTTTACATCTTTCATATTTTTTAGGGTAATTTAGTAAGAGAATTGAAAGCAAAACACGATAAGAGTATTTGGCAACCTCAAGTAGAAATCTTGTTGGACTTAAAGAAAAAGCTTGATCTCAAAAATAACGTAAACACATCTGAGAAAAAATTACCCGCGAAAAATAAGAAAGTCGAACCGATACATGCACCAGAACAAAATGGAGATGCTCTAACAGACGTGATGGCATTAGAAATGGCTATCGTGAAACAGGTATTGGAATCGTAAAAAACAGGATGTTTTTCGTTCATAATTATGCACTCAATTTACATACATTATGTCACTACTTTAGGGAAATCTTGTGCGAGAATTAAAGGCCAAGGAAGGCGGAAGTATATGGAAGCCACAAGTGGAGATATTATTGGAAATGAAACAGCGTTTAATGGATCTCACTGGAATGGATCTCGCTGTTGATAAGAAATCCAAGAAGAAAAAATAACTTCTAAATCATTTCTTTTTGTAATAAAAAGTGATGAAGTATTTCTTTTTTTATGACGTCTCTTTTTAAATTATTATGTAAATTATTATATTTATATAATAATTTCTTTTATGTGTGCACAAAAAAGTGTGCTCGTGTAATAGTATTTAGATAAAAAATCTAAATGCTCTTTGCATTTAATATGTTTATTATATTCCATTTGCGGATTATGTACTGGAAATTGGAAAGAAGCGGTCGTAAAAAAAAAAATATTTATATTTTATTTAAATATATTCATTCGCACTATACATATACCTGTATATGTAGTGATCTGATAAATAATTTATATGAAAATTGAGAGAGAGAGAATTCCCTCTGTTATTGTCTAATTTTATTTATGTCTTATCGCTTCATCATTAAAATCTTGTGAAAGGAACGATTTGTTTTTGGAAAAACCAGAGTACTTTTATCAGACGATGTTTTCTCCTTTGTCTTATTTTTCTTATGGGTTTTAATGTCAAGTGTTTGTTTTGAATGCATCGTATAAAAGACAAGCTGCTCGATTCCAAATATAATTAGTGAAATCATCATTCCAAAGAGCAAAAGAAATAAAATTGGCGCCACTTCGTAAATAGTTACACTGGAGACGAAGACTTCATCGCTTGGACAATAAGGTCTTCTAGCCGATCGTCGGCGTATTTCTCGTCGCCGAAGTCCCGAGGTGGATATCTTCAGTAATCTGACAATATCAATCCATGTAAATCAAATTTCAATCTAAGATATCCTTCATCTTAAGGAATATGAAAATGATAATTTAACATATTATAAGGATATACTTACGCTATTTTACTGATTTCGTGAAAGTGACTTTTAAGATTGGACCACAGGCCTAACTCGGAGGGTTGTAGTAGATGAACTTCCGTGAGTTGACAAATCATCTGCTTGTCGAACGCTTGTTCAATGGACGGATAAATATCATTCGGATCTGCATGGTAAGCAAAGCCTCCCTTTTTTATTCTTTCCACGCCATCCTCAATCGTGATAAATCTTTTTGATTCCGGTATAATGTCCCAAATGTGCTTAAAGTATTGCACTTCCGGTCTTTTATTCTAAATTCAATATAGGTTCATTGAGATTCGATTAAGCTTAAAAATATCGGAAATTGTTATAGCAAGACGTGCTTTTTTACCCGCAATAAAAAGTCAAAGAAAATGTTTTCCTCAGCCGCAAGTTCCATCTTGCTATGCCCCAGCGAATAAAGCGAGTCATTCATCTTGTGGAGAGGCTCGTTTAATCTAGCTGACACTATCGCCGCCGAATAATAATTGTACACCAACAGGCCGAAAACCGTGATCTGAATTAACGCGATTCGACTGGCTGATTTGTCGGTGAGAGAAGGGAAACCTAATCGCAATATAATGTATAACAAGAGTGCAGTATTTTTGCTATTGTATTGTACAATCATATGTACCTTGCTGGCATAATGAGGCGACAGCGATCAATGCCGAAATGCTGTAATCATAGTCACTAGCGTGTTCCAGTTTCAGTATGAAGGATAAGATAAAAACGATAATTACTACGATTACAATTATCATGTACCACGTATCCGCCGCGAATGGCTTCAGTATTATCCAGGGTTTTATCTTCATCGCTGGTATAGTACGAAACATGAAGCAAGTTCTAAATGAGAAATTAATAAGCCTTGGAGATATTATATTCATACTTTATGAAAATAAAGTATACATATATCATATCTACATGTTAACAGATATATGGGTTCTAAAAGCCAGATTGATAAACTTCATTTTTAAATTTTCAAATAAATTTTTTTAATTTCAATATCAAAGTATTACCCAGGTAGCAAGATGACATCTAAAGACGTCTTAATGACGTCATTAAAACGTTATTTAAGGTGTCATTTGAGGTCATTCTGCCTGGGTAATTATGTACTCTCGCACTAAAATTAAAAAATTAGTAAAAAATAAAGTGGCTTTTGAGAGACTTATATCTGTACGCATTATTATATTTTTTACTTCTCTCTGTTCAATTATATTTTTTTCTCTTATTGGATACTGTTTACCGCGTGGGCCATTGCGGAAAGATGACACGGGCGTCTCTGTATCTGTCAATCGTCAGAATGGACGGATAGTAACCCAAATCAGCATCGTCACTTTTCAAGGTCCCCATCAAGGGACCGTTGCTGTCATCCTTGCCCCATTCTTTAATCTCGATAAGATCCATACTACGTGCGAAAATGTTCGTTGAGCAATTGATGATGAGAATATACGAGAATATTTTTAGGCGTTATTGTAATCTTGATTACGTGAAGTTAAACATATCGGAGACGTGCGAGAGGAGAGTGTATCCGAATTTGGGCCAGTTGTCCATGACTTCGAGACCTTCACCCTCCAAATAATCCACCAGCGTCATGTGTTTCGGTCTATGCAGTACCTATGAATATTTATCGTTTATATGATAAATAAATTACGCATTTTTTGTTAAGCTTGAGACTTACGATTCCGGCCGATTTGGCGCGCAATCCATGGTAATCTCGTCGTCTGGTAATCTTCGAATCATTTAAAGCGATCGTGAATCCGACGTCTTTCCTCCAAGTACCAAGTTGCGTGACATTGAGTATTCCGCCGCGCATTTTGCAGTGATTATATACATCGTAGAGAATATAACCGGACCGAGAATCCGATAACATGATCACAAAATCCGTGACGATGCTGAAGACGCTATCGTTCAAGCTTTGCAAACTGTGACTCAAGTTACTTCCCAAAATCAGCCAGTTGTACGAATAATCAAACATGCGATAGGCTGAAGCCTAATTATAAATACATAACAATAACATATATATAAATTTTATTCTTTATTTAATTTTACGAATAATCTTTTTTCGGTAAAATAAGACAAAAATCAGAATTCTTACTTCATCGAAAATGCTGCTGACGTTCTGATTCGGACATCGCATGTCCAGAAACACACCTAAGGTACGTGTGGTATCAAGATATCTCAGAATATTGACTTGAAAGCCAGCCGGTTTAATTGCCGTAGACATCCCGGCGTCGATCAGCAACTTCATCGTAAGAAAATCATCTGCGAAGAAGATTATTAATTAAAAAGAACGCGCAAAAGAGACAGACGGAAAGAAAGAAAGAAAAAGAGAAGGCGTCTACCTACCTTCTACATTTCCGCAGGAGAATCCTACTACTCTGGTTACCTTCTTATAGACAAAATAATCCCGAATGATGAGACTGGTTTGCGCGTACACGAAAATAATGAATGCTTGCGAAAGAAAAATGCTCAACAGATGCATCCTTGTAGACTATAAGATTACTGCGACAATGCTGTAACTACGTTTCAACTATATTCTATGTAAGATTCCGGAATAATTTCGAACTCAAGACAATAATACATTCGAGACACAGTAGAAACGATTTGCGGAATTCGAAATCATCCATAACTCGCGCACGTCAATTGACATGACAGCATAATCAGCGGCTACTCCGATACTAACCACATACATAGGGTGTCTCGCTGTCTTCGTCATTCATTTTGCCATTAGATTCTTCAATTTAAAATTGATCTTTATTTAATGAAAACGTCTTTAATTAATAGCTCTTGAGTTTTATGAGAGAATGTCGCGTTTAGACAATTTATGTGTAACGATTAATATGTTAAAAAATTTCACATTATCATCGTGACACTCTGTATACAGCACATGTTTATATTTCCTCTGCGGTTTCAGAGTTTCTTTTATTTTTTGTCTCTGTTCCCTATCAATTACCCCGAACTCAAGTCGAATCTGTTACAATCGATTTGTCTGTCTTTCTATCTATTATCCGATTATTTTCTACAAAAGTATTCACAGAAAGTTTCTCGAGAACTACGTGCGATGCAAAGCGAATGGCTTTATTAGAGCAAAATATTACAATGACTGGAAAATTACATTAACATAGCATCTTTCTCTTTCTCTCTTTCCTCTTTTGTTCGCGTGAGGTAAGTCTACGATAACGAGACACTAATGAATGAACCAATTATAATATATGGCCGACTTGTAAATATTTTACTTCTCGAGGCGAGACAATTTTATTCGAGCAAATTGTGTTTGCTTGTACCGACTATCTTCTCCGCATCGTTGCTCATCATCGATCGTCTCAACATTTTCTCTCTGTACGAACATAATTACGCTATAAGCACCTAACTTTCCCGACACACAAAAAGGTGAGTGTTTAGTTTACCTTGTGGATCGATAGTAAACGATATTCTCGACGATGCATATTCCACACCCGATGAGCATACCGAAAGCTAACAGAATCAAAGCTGGAGCTGTCTCCTGTATAGATATGCTTCTCGTGGACAACGTATCGAGCTGACATTGAGGCTTCCTGCTCGACCAATATTTTATCTGACGATCACGCAAACCGGTGTTAAACATCTTATATAACCTGCAAAAAATTTCTTCATTTTCTATTACGAGCTTTCATTGCGAAAAAAAAATAATAACTTACCCGATTTTCGCCACCTCGGTGAATTGACCGTTGTGACTGGCGTACATACCCATGACAGATTGCTTGAACAGATGAATCTCCGTCAATTCGCAAATCTTGCTTGGATCGAACATCTTTTCGATGTAAGGATACGCCGTGTTAGGATCCGTGTGGTAGGCCAGGATACCTTGACTGACCTGCTTCATACCCTCCTCTATCGGCAAGTATCGCTTCGATTCCGGCAGTGGATCCCAGCGTTTCTTCCTGAAGTAATCCGATTCCCAGTTGAGTTTCTGAAAGATCCAACGTATGCATGCATGCGCTTCTGGAGAACTTGATGTCTCCATATGATTTCAATGTGTCTAGAAATATGCGTACGTATAAAAAATAGTTTAGATATGGTACAGCCTCCGCGGCGATTTTCAGATTACTATCCGCGAGGACCGTCACAGAATCCTCCATCATATCCAGCGGCTCGCTCAAACGAGCCGATACTATACTGGCCGAGTAATAATTATACATAATCCAATTGAAGACAATGATCTGTAGAAGAGCGATACGGCCTGGGATGCGCTTAGGAAAGAAGTTTGCACCTATGTAAGAGATGTTATTGTTAAACTGACGAAATTTTTGTTATCTGTGATTTCATTATTTTATACCTTGTTGAGCGAGAATGCCGACAGTAAGAATCACAGCTCCTGAATATTTCTCTTGCTTGCTGTCTTCCTCACGTCTTAATATTATTCTCATTATAAACATGGAAATCATTATAAATACGGTCCACAAATACCAAGTAAATTTAGCGAGTGGTTTCAGGAAAATCTCGAGTTTAATCTTATTCGATGTAGTGGACAGTAGCATGAAGCAAGGTCTATAGGCAAGAAAGAGATTCATTTTTTATTAATTAATAAAAGAAGAGAGATACCAGATTAATGTTTTTTTTAATTTAAAAGCGAAATTTTTTTATACCGAATCGGCCACGCCGCACCAATGAGACTGGCATAATCTAATCTCTCGGATACCATAATCCTGGGATTACTGGCAAAATCGATGTAATTCGTTTGTAATATCTCGAATATTAACCCGTGCACGCTGTGACGGTCCCAATAAATTATCTCCGAAGCGTGTACACTTGAAAAAGAGTTTTTTAGAACGATTCAATTATCGAATAATACAAGACAAAAATCCATTTTAAGATCAATGAAATTAAAATTACCTAAAATTAAAAAGATCAGCGGTATGAGATATCATCGCGTACGTGAACTTATGCATGCTGTCCAAGGATCTCGTATTAATATCGTACATATAATCCTCCAATCGCATATTCTTCGGCCTATATTGTATCTATGTGATATATAATAAACAAAAAAATTTATATTGCATAATAAAATCCATTTCTTTTGTTGTCACGTATATATTCGATGATACGAACCACGCCCGATATCTTCAATGTCATTCCATGCATATTGGCCCTTCTTTGAATCAATGGTTGAGTGAGAGTAATGGTAATACCAGTTTCTCGTTGCCAGGAGCCTAATTTCGTCACATTCAACGTACCACCGCGATATTTGCAATGATTATAAACGTCATACAAATCGTAATTGCTACCGTTTGTTATCGCGAGTACGAAATCGGTAATTATACTGTAAGCGTTGTCATTCAAGAACGGCACGCTATCATTTAGCTTCGATCCCAGGACCAACCAATGATACGAATAATCGTACATGCGATACCTAGAAGTCTAACAATTGCAATATATTAATTCTTCCTTCTTTTATGTTAGAGAATTAGTAATATTGTACATGTAATTTAACAATTTGTCAATTTTTTCAAATTTCTTTACCTCGGCGAAGATGGTCACAGCGCTCTCGTTGTTACAACGCAAGTCCACAACAATCCCTAAGCCCCAAGTCTCAGTGTTCAAAAATCGTCGTATGTTGATGTTTATATCGTATTTTCTGACGATCGTAAATATACCGGCTCTACTCAATGATTTTACGAAATAAAAATCACCTATGATAAAAAGAAAACAGAAAAAAGGGAGACAGAGAAATATTCTTTAAAAAATATCTGTAAATTTTAAATTTTCTCTTAAGATAATTTGATATTTTAATTTCTGATATTTTAACAGATACATTAGACATACTCGTGATATCTCCACAAGAGAATCGAACGACATTTCGCACTCCCTTGTGCATAAAATAGTCGCGAACAAAATCGCTGTCTCTTGCATTAGCGTTAGAAATAAATCGTAACAAAGTAAAAAAAAGTATAGCATACATTTCACGGTGATTTATTTTCTCGGAAATCACGAATATTACTGTGCGAAAAAGTTGAAGTAATGTGTGGAATTTTAAGCAACACCACGTCTGCTAATACGAATACGAATGAAGAAAATAACTAACGGAAACAGAAATATAGCTCGATTAATTTTTCATGGATCAGCTGCAAAGTTGGGGCACTCTGAATTTTTCAGCATTAATATAATATTGAATATATGATTTCATAGTCATATATCTTATCGTTTATTTATGCTATAATGACATCGAGTTCTTAGGAAATGAGGACTATTATAGGAAATGCATTACTGTCGGATTACATTGAACAATAAAAATTGTAATATGACATTGATTAATTATTTACGTGCATGTCCAACGACTAAACACACAAACTATTGGTGATAAAATCTAATAAGCATCTCAAAATAGATGATATGTATAACACAAATAGTAGATTATTAATTCATTCACGCGAGAATATTTTGTTCCAATTAATAGATATATGCTTCATTAATCCTGAGAAAGGCAGACTCCTCTGTACGGATTGTAGCATAGAAATTAATAATCTGCAAAAAAAATAGATAGATAAATAAATGATAATAATTTATTGATATTTTAAAGCTAGTTCTCTAAGAACACGTAAGAAATATAAAAATAAATTGGAGGGAGAAAATAAAAGAGAGAGAATAAGACAAAACGATGAAATAAATAGTTTGAAATTTATTATCCCCTCTTCTTAAATCTTCATTCGTTCAACTGTTCGTTACCCCTTAGATTGCATCCAATGGATCAAGTTCTCCATTATGCAGATCACAAAAGAGAGTGCAATGGAAATGCCAAGGAATACGAAAATGGGCGTAGCTTCAGGAATCGATAGTGGTTCGGCAACCAGGATATTCTTTGGACAGAACGGCTTCCTTGCTAACCAGAGTTTCAACTGTCGCTTACGTATGCCCATATCATACATTTTGGTCAAGCTACAGTAATAATATATATATTAATAAAAGATATATTTATTAAAAATATAAGAATGTACATTTAAACATAATTAAGTGTTTATTTAATGATGCAATTACAAAGGATAACAATAATAATATAAATAAAATATGTATAGTATGTGTGTCTGTGTATTTTATAATTTGGAAACTGTTGTTTTAATTATGTTTTAATAACGAATGATAATATTCTCCTACCCGATTCTCAATAGAGGAGTAAAGGGGCTTCTATGTCTGCCCCAAAAAGCGAGGACCGCGCGAAAGAGATGAATCTCCGTCAATTCGCATATCATTCGCGGATAGAAATGCCGTTCGATATACGGATATGCTGAATCGATTGACGTGTGATAGGCCAGATTGCCTTCAGCCACGCGATTCAGACCTTCCGCTAGCGGCAAATATCGCTTGGATTCCGGTATTCTGTCCCATCGTTTCGCATTAAAATATCGTATCTCTTTTTCCGGTGACTTCCGGTAGTGCAAAAAGATAAAACGAAATATGTATGAATTTAAATGGATATTATATGGAAGGATGTATTTTAAATAAAAGAATAAATTCATATAAATTCGATTTTTTTTCTATCAAATTTCATCACTGGAACTATATACAATAATATGTATCATAAAAGTACCTGCAGAAAAGAACGAATATACGGTGTAGACTCGGTCGCCATTTTCATATTACTATTTGCCAAACTGATTAATGAATCATTCATTTTTGGGGCTGTGTTCTTCAATCTGTCCGACACGATGCTCGCCGAATAATAATTAAGGATCAATACGCTGAAGAGCATAATGTGTATGAACGCTATGCGACTCGCATAACGTACCGGAACAAATACGGAGCCTGCAAATAAGCTTAATCTATCGAAATCTCTTTATTTTCTCTATTTTCACTATCTCTTTATTTTCTTTATTTTCACTATTTAACTCAAGAAGCATTTACTTAATATAGATGATTGAAGAGACTGATAAGTACCTTGTTGGGAAAGAGCGCCTATAGTAAAAAGAACAGAAATGCCGTAACCCTCCGTTATACTGTGAATGCCTTCCTGTCTGATTAATATTACCAGAACCGACATGGCGATTATCATCGTACAGAATATCACGTACCATACCTTAATATTTAACGGTCGCAAAAACTGCTCCGTCTTCATATTCGCCGAGGATATGGTGCGAAATAAAAAACATGACCTGTATAGAAAAATATCAGAATGAGCAAATGAAATGATCTGTATATAATAATCGTATATTTTCGTACCGCATTGGCCAAACTGGACCGATAATATCTCCCTTCCGTAATCTTTCCGTTTTCATCACGATCGGACTGGCCGAGATATCGACCATTTTTCTCTGAAAAGCAACGAACATGGGCGCAGAATTATCCTGCTGTTTTTTTGGATTTACTTCCACCATTTCCATTCTAAAAAGACATTCATGCATAGAGGAAAGTGCTCGAAAAATGCTCGACAAATTTTCGTCGAATCTTACGTGAAGTTGAAAAGATCAGCCATGTGCAACAAGATTGTATATAGAAATTGGGATCGACCGTATTTCGCCTTCATATCTGGGTTTAACATAATATTCTCCCTCGATAAATTATAGAATGTTTGCGGCAGCTTGAAAAGATTGGCAATAAATTATACTCTGTATCAATTATGTACATGCGCCGGTGAACAAGCTCGATTACTTACTAAAATTCCCACTTTGAGCCTCATACCGTGCAAATTAGACCGTCTCTCATACTTCGATTGTTTCAGTCTGATAGCCACGCCAGATTTCTCGGTCCAGTAACCCAAAGCAGTTACGTTCAAAGAGCCACCGCGTGCTTTGCAAGGATTATACACATCATACAAATCAAAACCGGTGAGAGACGGTATGGCGATTGTAACATCGGTCATTACACTGAAGGCGTTATCATTTAAAAGACTGACAGTGTCGTTCAACTTTTTTCCCAAAATCAGCCATTTATGCGTCTCGTCATACATAAGATACTTCGTAGCCTAATAAATTAAAAAAAATTAATATCAAGAACTTTGCATGCGATTGCTGCCTTGACATTCACAATTTTGTTATCTTTCATGACCCCTGCTCTCTTCTTCTCCGATCGCGCATCTTGACGTATTATTTTCTTATATTATATTATATTTCTTATATTTTCTTATTTCTATAAATGCTCAGTAATTAATATATATTCTTCGTAATACTTAAAGTTCTCTTAGGAAGAAGCACTTTTACCTCGGAATATAATACGGTGTAATTGTGAACGTTGCATCGCGCGTCCACGTAGATGCCTAAATTGCGATAATTGTTCTGTAAAAGTTTCCTGAGAGTCGATGATCCAGCCACGGATTCGAAATTCCACATCGATGCGATTATAAAGACATCGTTGAATGTCTTCGCAAATTTCACGTTGTCTGTTACGCAAGAAAGAAACTTTGCTTGTAATTATGTACGTGTGTGTGTGTCTATAATTCAGATATTTTTACGCACTTTCGAGATTCTCGCAGGAAAATCCTACAACACTGTATATGCCTTTATGCATAAAGTAATCTCGGGCCATGATGTTGTCTTTTACGCAAGAAACGAGAAAAAAACGCAACAAAAGCAATAGCTTCCAATTTCTATGAAGCATTTTGTAAGCTGTATAGATCGCATAAACATATAATATGAAGAGTTTGAAGACGGAAACGCTACGTCCTCTGAACATGTCCATTGTGTCGTCAAATATTTAATACATAAATGTTTTATAAGTGTTTAATTTTTTAAGCATTTTTTCAATATTTTTGAAATAATAATCTCGATCGATTTACTTACTTTATCAATGTTAAACCTAATTGTTAATTTATTAGACTTATTTCTCCTCCTTTCTCCTTCGCACGCGAAAACTTTCGATGCTACTTAGAAGTTATCATATGTTTGAAATTGAGAATAACAAAGAATCTCGGGAATTATCTTGATATCATAAAAAAAATTAAGGAATTTAAAATGGAAAAAAGTGACAGTTATGTAAGAGGAATATTGATTTAAAATCATAGTCGCAGTTAATGTAATTTGTACTCTTTTCAAAATTGTATATATGTAAAACACATCACGTAATATTAAAGATATATTCTGATACGATGCGCACGAGGCATATTCGATACGCGCCCAGAATGAAAAGTTTCATAAATAAGATAACTTATAAATGACTAGTACAAACTATTATATTATACGATCGTCGCTCTACGATCATCGCTCTGAGCTCGCAAATTCTCAGGTCAATTAATATTTAGAACGTTTACTGTATTGCATATGGAGCAGCGCCGTTAGTCGACAGATAAAATTTGCCACGTAATCTGAAAGGAACAAATTATTGAATCGATCCTTTTTATATACTATCCTCGGAAAAATTTATAACAAGGTATAAAAAAAAGAGACAACTTACGACGTAGAAGCGTATTCGCCCATCAATACGATCGGATTGTAATCGCAAAGTTGCTCCTTATATTTTTCCCAACTCTCACACATTCTCGCCTTGAAGCCCACTGTACTGCCAATGCTCTCGGTCATAAGCTGATGCGCTCGCGAATGGCTACAATAAGCTGTAACGTAAAGAGGCATTAAGATATGATCGTTCACAAGTCATCTTATCAATATTCTTTATAATAAAGATGCAATAACACGAATACTTTATACATAATACTTGCTTATTGTCGGCACAAAAGAACATCCAGGTTGAGGAATTTTGCCATCGTTGGGATAAAAATCGGCATGACCCAACGGCGCTAGAAATCCAAACGTCGGACCGCTGGTATGGATTACATCTACAAATTGAGCATCGGTCGGATCTAATCGATATTCCGGATCAACTATGCCGGATATGGTCTCGAACAAAGGACTCGCTGGATCCAATCCTTCCGGGAAAAAATTATAGATGCATTTTTAGCTGTCTTTCATTTGTAGTTATTTTCTACTATTTTTTCAATAGCATGTTTTAAAATATATAGCAATTCTAATTTACATATAACTTTGTATTTATTTAGTGTTTTTTGTCACTAATAAATATTTTGGAAAGAGAAATTATAATATATATATATATATATATATATATATATATATATATATATATATGATGTATATAATTATATTCTGGAAAGAATGATAAAAAATATACTTTTGTAGCATAAGAATGATGATAAGCAGTCTGTTCTACCTGTTATTCTTCCAATACGTCCATCGTGATAAGCTCCAGCGAAACCCGCTACGTAGGATCCTAGACTATGACCGCTAATGTGCACATCCTTGTACTCCAGATTTGAGTCCCGATTTAAGAACTCCAAAAATCGGCCTAAATATTCACCGACGAGACGCGTATTCTTAGCTGCTACTGGATAGGCGTCGGATGCCAAAATTCCCCAACCGATGACTATCACGTTCACATCCTGATAAAGCAGATACGCTAAAAATGCAATTAAATGTTACATCTTTATTTTCTTTTTTATTTTTATTCGGAAATGATGCTATGCATAAGAAGAGATAAGAGAACAGTCGAATATATTGTATTATAAAATCGCGCATAATGTAAAAAGGAACTTGGAGCTCTTCCGCAAAGTTTCTGTGGAGGGAGAGCGAGCAAAAAGTTGCAAAAACGATTAATTAAACTGTTATCGCGCTGACTCTTGAACCGACAACGACGTCGATTCCGCATTTACCGAAATAGGCTGACCCTGATTGTTTATAAAAGTAGTAGTAGCAGTAGTAATAGCAGCAGTAAAAAAATATACAAATTACGACGCAATATCTATGTCTACTCACCATCTATTAAATCTCGTATCCAGCCTTCGTTCCCGATATCGCTGAATCCGTGGACGATCAACTTAGTTGGTCTGCTTTCGTTGAAGTGCGATGCGTACAACACCTCGGTATTATTCAAAAACAATTCTTCTTCGCCGAATGGGTTCTCTCTGCGAAAAATAATACCATAATGACGATTTGTATTGCAAATTTATCGTATTGCAATGTTAGACGTTTCGGATATTACAAAAGTTAAAAAATATAAAAACGCAGCCAAACACCGTGATAATTTTATCATCACGGATGTAGGTTTCAAAATTTGTTATTTTCTTCGTATAATATAAAAAAAAATTAAAATGTCGAAGTGGCGTTACTTCCTTGCTATTCGTCTTGTCAGAAAAAGAGAAAGAAAAAATGCAAAAGAGAGGGGAATCAATCCGAGGACGCGATATTGAGGCGTCAATGCGACGCGACGCGATGTGGTGCGGCATGGCGCCTCGATGCTCGATAGTCAAACGTCAGCGCTGAGAATAGAATTCTTGCTGATTGCATGTATCATTAAAAAACTGATGCATCCTCCACGGGGCAGTCCGCGATAAGTAATACCACGGTGCATGAAAATTAGTCGCGTCGACATATGATTGATTCTCGATCGGTGCTAAAGAGATACTTTCCAATTTTTTTTTTGCGAATATATAAAATATAATTATTTGAAGAATACTGAGAAGATTTTTTTATATGAATAATATAACGATGCACGTGTAATTAGAACAAGTACTCTACAATATATTATGCAATTTGACTTTAAATCAATTATAAGCCAAATATAATTGCGCGAATGACTTTCTCTTTCCCCTTCGAACAAGTCATTACTTGTAACAATTCTTTTTCGTTCCTTCGTCTAAATGTCTGAAGATATGTTATTTTATATATATTGTACAATAAATATTATATAATATTATATATAATATTTATTATATGTACATAATTAAATATAATATAATATTGTAGCATAATTTATATTATATAACATTTAATATTTTATATTAATAATATTATAGATTCATATTTTTATATCTCATTGTAAATTGTCATCTCGTAATAATAAAGGATTGTACGCACCTAGTGTATAATTTGAAAGTCGCCGGTTCGCGTTCAAATACTGTCTCGATAATTGATGCCCGTGCGTTGTCGTTTAGTCTATTTTCCGGATATGCATATATCGCTAGAATTAACAACTGAAGGATTAATCGACATCAATCGAAATTCGAAGAGAAAAAAGAGATTTTATATATCAGATATTTGAGATTTCAAATCGATAATCAACGATTACCTGACCAGGCGAGGAAGATGGTCGAAAGGATGAGAAATTCGAAGAGTGACATGTCTTTGAATGGGATGCTGCACGACACACCAGTCATCTCCACGAGATGCACCGGATTACTACTACTTTAACTTGGTCGGCTTAACGTCTCGGTCCGTCATTCATCCCGAACGCTTTCTTTTTGTTCGTCGATCAACTCTCGAGAATACGATAAGAATGCTTAACTCATTAACACATTCATTACCATAACGCTGATTTTAAGGACGGTCCAACCGATAAGTAAATTTATGTAGTATATATTTTTAATTAAACACAGAAACAATAATTTCAAAATATTTAACAATCAATGGATTGTATAGCATTAACACGTCAACTCTTTCTTTCTGTGAGAAGAATGCATTTTCGAAATTTTCCTAAAATAAATTTAATTCCATAAAAAATACAATATCTCTTATTTATATCTTTTTCGTAAAATATTATATTGCATAAATACATCAAAATAATGTTTTTAAATTTAAAATTTTTATTTTAAACTTTTTTTATAAAGAATTGGCATTTAGAATATCAATCATTAAATCATTTTGCTCCATCTATATAAATCTTAATAAACTATCTGCTACCATTAAATGAGATACTGTTGAAAACCTTAAAGATCAACAAAATGAAAAAGAATTGCTAAATTATATTCAGCTAATACTTTAAATTAGCATATTTTATGTTAAAGATGTTTTATATATTTAAATTTTAAAAGTTGTATTATATATTAAATTTTATTAAATTTTATCTAAAATAGTAATATCTCATAAAACATTTTTTGGAAAAATAATAAATATTTTTTATATATTTTATAAATAACAATTTTATTTTTCTTTATTTCGATAAATTCATTATTTATTATAGTAGAACTGCGAATAATATACATATGTATATGTACATTTATAACCTTATGATTTCCTTACCAAGTTTTCATTATTAGGAATTCTTTTCTAATTGCAAAGATATATATTCTTAAATATGATGCGTGTATATGTATGTTCAAAGATAAAATATAATTCGAATTTTTCGAAATTAAAAATTCCAATTTATTTCTAATTTCTGCAAAACTATGGTCTCATATGTGTATACAATATAATTATCTCTCATTTTTTATTTCCTTGAAGAGAAAAAAGGAGAAAGAGATTTATATCTTAAATATATTTCAAGATGTAAATTAAATCTATTTAAAAAATGTTGTCATTCTGTTCTTTAAAAATCTTTTTACAATCACAAGGAAATTTAACGATTTAATTCTATTATGCGTACATTATGTTGATAATTATTTTGAAAAACTCATATATTTCATATATTTTTAAAATTCTAAATTAACATATTATTTCAGTAAAAATATATATTTTTTCCGATTAATGTATAAACTTTTCTTTATTCTCAAAAACAGATTATAATCGACTATAATTTATATATTGTTATCACTTAGCAACTAAAAAATAATATTTGTATTATATTTGCAAATATATAGACATTGTATGTTGCAACCGTTTTAGACTAAAGATTAATGACTGTGTATTATACATTGATAGATATTACATGATACACGTTTATGCCCTTGTATTTGTTTATATCCTAAATACTGATGACTTTGTAAGTCGACTTCCTCTTCAAGTTTCGTTATCGAAAATATGTTTCTAACAATGTTAATAAAAGTGTTGTGTGCCTTGAAACTAAAATAACTCAGAAAAGAACCAGAACGACTTTTCTAATTTCTGGAAAACAATAGTATCAAGTAAGTATGCACCGATCTTTAATACCGATTTATTTGAAACACATGTCTTATATCGAAAAAAAAGTTAAATCTTAACACATATCACTCTCATTCTATTGTATTTTTTTAAAATTGCAAATATATAGAAAAACATATTACATACAATTTTATTATGCAAGGATTTTTTTATGTCAACAATTTCTTTAAAACTTATGTATAATATATGTATGTGAAACTATATATATACAGAGTGTTCCTAAATTCGCGATAAATATTTTAATGGCAAATTCTTTGTAACATTTTAAGACGAAAATTCTAATACGAAAATGTCGAGGCTTTTAATAGTTTTCAAATGGGAAAAGTTTAAAGATCACGATTTTTAATGAAATTCTTGAGTATTTTCACAATAATTTCACCAATATCAAAAGCATTCGATTCATGGAAGCATCTTTACTATTAACCATTTTGCCACCCCTGAACGCGCGAAATTGTAGCCCTGCATTCATGATCTTTAAAGTTTTCATTTGAAAACTATTATAGCACATTTTCGTATTAAAATTTTCGTCTTAAAATGTTACAAAGAATTTGTCATTAAAATATTTATCGCGAATTTAGGAAAAAACACCTTGTATATATTATATAAAAATGTACATAAAAATTTATATATATATTAAAAATTAAATTTTTATGCATTTAGATATTCATTTCGAGATAAACAGGAGTAAATCCCAGGAGTTACAGTCTATATAAATGGATCTAACTAGGAACACACGAAGAAGAACCAAGAAAATAGAAGAAAATGATTGTATATTAAAAGATTTAGTACATTTACTAAAAAATAAGTTAGAAAAATATTATATTAAATATTATATTTCGGAGATTGAATTGTTAAAAAAATTTCCTCCGCACGATGTGATTCTTCCTGTAGTAAACTTTAGTCCAAGAGTAATCATTGAACATATGAGAAATAGACATGAACACACTAAATATATGATTGAAGAAGAACTTATTCCATTAAAATATTATCTGTATAGATACAAACATAATGAAGGCATCAAATGTTATAAGTTTACTAATAATATGTCTCTCCCTCATGATATTTTCACCATATGTTATTTACATCATTTAAAACTTGCAACAAAATTTGAAGGCAATGAATTGGAACTAATTGAAAATGTATCTAAAATAATGATAGACAAATATAAAATTCAGATGATAAAGAAAGATGATAATAAAAAGATAAAGAAAGATGATAATGAAAAGATAAAGAAAGATGATAATGAAATGATACTTACTGATCCCAAAGCAATTACTGAGACTAGAATAACATATAGTTTTCCAAGTATATCATTTCCGATGTATCATTTTCTTGTTTCTAAACATAATTATAAATGTCAAACCTTATTTAACTTTTCAGAAACTGTTGATTTAAGAGTAGCATTTTTTGGCTTTTATGTAAAAAGATATTTATGGTTATCTAATGTGTTTTCTTCAATTATTCCTAGATTAGATACATATCTTCCTTTGGCATATTTAATAGCTCAAGCCATTAAATCAGAAAAAATGTACTATTTCGCAAACCCAAAGAAGAGAACGAGGTCATTAACAGAAATTTACAAATGTGTCCAAAGATTATATTACTCTGAGGCCTTCCCTATGTCTTTAAAATTGATGTTATGTGATACATGGAACATTGTGCACATAAATGATAACAATTGTAAATATGCTTCTTTCTTTAGAGATTGTCGAAATTACGATATAAATACAATACGCATGTTTGGTTTAAACGATCCCAATTTACAAAGCATACTTTCTATATTATAAAAATAGTTTGGCTTTCCTCTCCCATTATATATATTATATACAGATACAAATACTTATTGTGCGACATCGTCAAAGATTAATGACCACGTCACATGCTCCACGATTAATTGAAAATGTATTTATATGACGGCATTTATATAGAAAACAAGAACTTCTTTTGTGACGATATTTTTTACATCAACTTGTATGTATTTGAATCAATGTATTTTTAAAACTTTATTAAAATTTTTATATGATTAGCGACCAAAATTGACAAGTATTATCTAAAATTGACAAGTATTATCTAAAATTAAAAAGTATTATGTAAAATATCTAATCTACTTCCTATTTTTAAAAGAAAGAGAAATGCCCTTGTCTTTAAACACTTTTAAAGACGGGAAAAAGAATAGACATTCCTTTGTCTCCAAAACAATATACATATACAGGATGATTCTGAACAAACATTTGTCTTTAAAATATCAAATTCTTGAATGAATTCTAAGACGATTTTTCCTCTTGCAAAATTTTGCCCGGAGCTTATTTTTTAAACTATAAAGGAAAATAGTTAACTAATTACGGAACGAGTACGAGAGGTAGACAGGGACAGCGCGATATAGGCGATTACGTGGGGTGCTCGCCGCGATCAGCTGATTGCTATACGCGATGAGTGTAGCAATCAGTGTGTGTGTGTGTGTGTGTGTGTGTGTGTGTGTGTGTGTGTGTGCGTACACATTCTCTCTCAAAAATCGTCTTAGAATTCATTCAAGAATTTGATATTTTAAAGACAAATGTTTGTTTAGAATCACCCTGTATATTGTGTAACATATTATATTGTAAAGATTAAAATCGACACATTCTGATGATTTAATAATTTTTTTCAAGTTATGACACAGAAATCTTTCCTCATTCAGAAACAGATTGCAATTGATATATATTTATTGCAATCGTTTGATATAAAAGAGAATATAGTATCTATATTGTTTTTGCAAACATACACATTTCTCTTATATCCAAATATATTTCGTACAACGTTATTTTTAGACAGTTGTTGAATAAAATTTTCGTGACAATTATTTTATATACGTATATTGTAACTTATATGCTTAATATATGCATTTTGTGTTATAATCTGCTCGAGAAGTACATAATTGCAAAATTAAATCGGTCACTTTTCTATAGCATCAGTACAAAAGATACTGTAGCGATTGCATTACCCATAAATCAGGGAAATCATTACTTCAGTAAACAAAAGCATATACAAGTATTATCAAATTTTGTTATTTTTGTTATTTTATATTTCAATAATTTTGTAAAAATCAACAAAACAGTTAGTGGAAAAAATGATAAAATATTTATTTCTTTACTCGGTTTCTTTTATTCTTGTATTTTTGGGGAGTGACGCAATATTTTTGACCGGTACTGTAGCAATAATGCTTACACATAACTTAATTAATCAAAGATCCGATATTTTGCAGCCTGTAATGTTTAATGAAATTAATCTATATACCGTAGATTTGTCACACTTTGTTTATATAAGCGAAAAATATATCGAAAAATTTTAGTTTTACTTTATAAAAATCTATACAAAATTATTACTACATTTTAGTTTTACTTTATAAAAATCTATGCAAAATTATTACTACAAATTATTACTACATAAGAAATGCCTTAAGTGAAATTTATTTTGTTAAGAATTTTATGTGGCATTTTGTACTATATAAAATTTAAACAAAATATTCACTACATAAAATGTGCGTAACATGAAATTTATTTTGTAAAAGACATTTTATATATAGTACTTTTTGTAATATTATACAAAAAGCTATGCAAAATAATCATTACATAAGATATGCGTAATATAAAATTTATTATTTTGTAAAAGGTATTCAACACACACATACACTCACACATGTACTCAAACTCTATAAAATAAATTATACATATGAGATCATGATTAATAATGTAAAAAATTAGTTCACTTTTATTATTGTCGTTTGAATGAAAATATAATTGGCATTTTTTAAATTCGTTTTTAGAAGATAAAAAAAACTCCCAAGAATATGAATTCTTATTTTATTGTCCAAAATAAATCATTATTTAATAATAATATAATAATTAATTTTTTATGTAATATGACTTTATGCATTTTAAGACATACTTCGACACATAATATTCAATTTATTGTAAAAATTATCTATCAAAGAGAGAGAGAGACAGATTTGATTGTTTTGCAATAAATATTTTTTTTTATATATTTATTATATTATTATGTATATTTTTTTAAGATACTGATAAACAACAAAATTATTATAGTTTGCCCTTTTATCGATTCCATGTTAATACAGCAGCACGTTAGAGTGTCACACACATCCCAAGTTTTATAAAATTGAAAATATCATCAGTGAATAATTCTATGTAGATGAAACGCTACTATTAAAATTAGCGCATGCATATCATAAACAAAATGAAAATAAATAAAGCGGTTTTCCAATGCATGCATATCATAGACGAGATGAAAATAAATAGAACTATTCTCCAATCCTCCATAAGTCAAATATACTCCATGAATTAATTTTTCTCTCTCCCTCAAACAAATTTTTAGTCAATACTACAATAATTCTTTATCATTTCTTCGCCTAATGATTTGGATGTTATTTTATATATATATATATATATATATATATATATATATATTGCATAATAAATATTATGTAATATTTTGAAAGTGTAATAGTTTGAAAATGGCCGGTTCGCGTTCAAAGTGTTCAAGCACTGCTTCGATAATGGATGCTCGTGCATCGTCGTTCAGTTCTATTTTCCAGATATACATATATCGCTGGTATTAACAACTAAAGGATTAATTGAAATTCGAGAAGAAAGAAAAGATTTTATATATCAGTTGAGATTTCAAATTGATAATCATGGATTATCTGATCAAGCGAGGAAGATGATCGAAAGAACGAGAAATTCGACGAGTGACATGCCTTTGAATTGGATGCTGCACAACACATTAATCGTCTCCACGAGATGCACCAGATTACTATTACTTTAACTTGGTCGGCTTAACATCTCGATCATTCATCCCGAACGCTTTCTTTTTGTTCGTCGATCAACTCTCGAGAATACAATAAGAGTACTTCACTAAAACGTTCATTATCATAACGCTGATTTTAAAAACGGTCCAATAAGTAATTGTATATTTGCGCAGTATATATTTTTAATTAAACACAGAAAAAATAATTTCAAGATATTTAACAATCAGTGCATTGTATGTAGCATTAACACATCAACTCTCTCTTTCTTTCTGTGAGAAGACTGCATTTTTGAAATCTTCCTAAAATAAAAATTTAATTCCATAAAAAATACAATATCTCTTATTTATATCTTTTTCGTAAAATATTATATTGCATAAATTTATAGATCAAAATAATGTTTTTAACCCCATGCCCTACGATTTAAATTCTGACGGCGCGTGCCACAATCAACAGCAAGGGCGGTCACGCGTCGAGTCATTTAACGCTTCGTGATGTTTACTTTTGGCCCGATCTACAAATCACGAACCTGACATGTGTTTTTTACGTTTGGCTCGATCGACATACCACGGCCCTCACCCGTGGTTCTTCTGTTTGGCCCGATTTCCTTACCACGAGTCTCACACGATATTGTAGGCGAAGGGGTTAAATTTAAAATTTTTGTTTTAAACTTTTTTATAAAGAATTGGCTTAGAATATCAATCATTAAATCATCCTTCTCCATCTATATAAATCCTAATAAACTATCTGTTAACATTGAATGAGATACTGTTGATTGGCAAAACTTCAAAGATTAATCAACGAACACGTGTTTGTTATATCCTAAATATTTGACTTTGTAATTCGACTTCCTCTTCAATTTGTGTTCGTATCGAAAATACATTTCGATTTTAACTGTTAAAAGCGTTGTGTGCCTTGAAAATAAAGGAACTCAGTATTTCCAGCGAGACTTGCCTAATTTCTGGAAAACAATAAAATCAAGTATGTATGTATATCTTTATTTATATTAATCTTTATGTTATATATAAAACTTAAACATTAAATTTTTATGCATTTAGATGAAAATGGAAGAAATTATTGATAACCGAGGTTTATTAACATTTCTGATACATATATTAAATAATCTTGAATCTACGGGGGACACCCTTGCTAATATAATGGAAATAAGGCTCTGAAACGATTTTCTCCCCCAGTACCAGCATTCTCCCTATAACAAACGTAAGTCCAAGATTAATTATTGAGCATGTAATATGTCGATATGAAGGAGGGGAAGAGAGAGGGAAGGAGGGGAGAGGGGGAGAGAGAGAGGGGGGGAATATTGTTATACCAAATGCAATATAATAACTTGTGCTATCTCTTTTCCTTGGAAACATGCATGATTTTTATTGTTTAGCAACCATAGGTTTTTTGCAATTGATATTATCTTCTATCAAACGTCATTTATAATAATTGATCTGCTCTCGCGAAAAAGTTTGTCCAATATTTTCCGTCATGCTTATAATGTACTTTTCTAAAATTTCTTCGCTTAGAAGTTCGAAGGGAATAATTTTACTAATAATATTTGCTTCGGTGAAACTATCTTTTACAATATTTATAGTTCGGTTCATGTCTATACTATGCGTTAAATCGTCATTAATTTGCTCAATTTTAAAAACGGCCAATATGATAAACTGCCTACTACCGTATGTTTCTTGATATATTCTCACAAAATTTATGACATTTGTGGAATGCTCTGCTCTCAAATTCTCCAAGACAATAAAGTTCGAATACGAGGATGAAAAATCGTTGTCATTTCTTCTGTGAAGCCTTTTTCTTATAATATCCACCATATATGACTTGTCGACGCTTGTACCATCGATAAGAGCTATTACTTTTAAAAGAGGCGTATCTCGCTGAAGATATTCGGTCAAAACTCGTACGGTTTTATCATGATCAAGTATCTCTTTATCCAATTCAACAATATCAGGCGAAAAAATATCAGTGCATTTATCATTCTGATCTATATGCGAAAGTCCAAAATAGAAATACAAAAAAGTGGAAATACAGGTAGAAATGATATTGATAAGATTGTGAAACATTGCGACGGATATTTCCGAGAAATTTCATTTTTCGTAACTTCAATATCTTCCAGTTTTTTATCTTTTCGACCCTTGTTAGTTATCATAATTGGTTTCGAAGGAATGAGTTTTTTAATAATAATAATCTTGTTTAGTCCTAATAATATCAAAATAAGGAAAATTATTGATTTAAATCGCGCGACTACAGAAGTCCGCCGTGCTAATTCTTCGTCAAACTTTGATTGTGATGTAAATTCTGTAATATCCATTAATTTCTTATCTATTATAATTGTCATTTGATTTTTACTTAGTTGTAATGATTTCTCATCTGTCTCGTCAGAATTATCGATACTAAGAGGCTGGTACTACTCTTCTTCCATAATATCAGACTCGACAGATTCTCTGCGAAGAAAACATTAATCTGTTAACATAATAAGTTATATTGATATATGTTTGTATATTAATAAATCCATAGTTATTGTGCGAATCAGAAAATACAATCGAAAAACTTTTAGTCAACGAATTTAATTGACATTTATTCAGTCTTACAAATAAATAAATGTAAATTTTAGGGTGAACTTTACAAATTAAGATATCATTATAAACACATAAATATATAATCGCGTTTAGATAAAATGAAACAAATTAATAAACGCTTCTCAACGCGGCTATATAAAGACACAAAGTTTCCAAATATTTTACTATCTCGAACATCATTTCCTAAATATTTCTCTTACAGAAATATTTATTTTTTTTATTACACATAATACAATAATATTCAAAATTATACTCGATGTAATTCTAATCGAGAAATATAATACTAAATATAAACGACGCTTTAAGCGTCTACAATGGCCGTAGCATAAGGTTGTAAGGCCGTAGTCGTAAGAAATTAACCAATCCCAGTTTAAGTTCAGGAGAATAATCAACTGTGATTGGTCAATTTCTTACGACTACGGCCTTACAACCTTATGCTACGGCCATTGTAGACGACGCTTTATGTGACGTCTACAATGAGATTTTAAGGAGACTTAAGGCGTAAGACTTAAGATATTAACCAATCACAGTCGAGTATTCTCTTAATACTTGACTGCGATTGGTCAATTTCTTACGCCTTAAGTCTCCTTAAAATCTCATTGTAGACGCCGCTTTAGGGCCTTGGCACACAAATTATGTATTTTTGTGTGCCAGGGCCCTAACTCGTTAAAGGAGGATTTACATTTGGTCCAATGTCAGATGTATGACGTCCGATTGGATACAGTAAGCTTTGGACGCAATATAAATCCTCCTTTAACGAGCTAAACTGGTTAGAATAATGCATCACCTACAATAAGATTTTAAGGAGACTTAAGGCGTAAAGGCCATCACACACAAAATTGCATAGCGGCATATGCATAACATAAGACCATATGGACCAATGAGCATCGAGTATTAAGTCGCCATATTGACTTACATAACATAATACTCGATGCTCATTGGTCCATATGGTCTTATGTTATGCATATGCAGCTATGCAATTTTGTGTGTGATGGCTTTTAGGGTTAGCTGTCAAGTTAGGGATAGCTGTCTTGTATAGTCAGTTTCAAGTTTATTTGTACGTATATTCTTTGAGAATAAATATATTTTTATAATATTAATTAAAATAGGTAGGATACATGATATATATATATATATATATATATATATATATTTATCTTTATAGTATAGAATTTTAGAAATTATCGCTATCACTATAACATTGTTTTGTTGTGAAAACAATAGTAAGATGAAAATATTTGCTATATTGAGTATCTACATATTTTTAAAAATTTTTGTTAATTCTAGAGTTAAATCAGTCAACATAACCATGTCGCCTGAACCTACACATGAACCTATTCAGGAAAATCTGACAGTTTCTAATGCACTTTTGGATACAAGAATGATGAATGACGACGAGGACAGTGATGATGAGGATATAGGAATGGCAGGATATGTGCCACTATCTCAGGTATCTACTGATGCAGATCCTATATTGGATAGAGAAGAGGTAATTTTATCAAGTGATAAAATTCTTATTATTTCTAATAAAGACATTTGTAAAATTAATTAAATATTCTTTTCCTATTTAAGAATGATGAGTGGTTATCTGGATTTGACGAATCTACTCAAATAGCATCTGCTCATACAGCAGAGACCCAACAAGTAAGTTCTTTTTTTTTTTAAAGTAACCATTATAGAATTATTTATAAATCGTATTATTAATTATTAATAATCTAATTATTAATAATCGGATTATTAATAAATTTCTGATTGGAAGATATTTCTGTTTTATTCAATTTTGGACATTTTTTCAATTTTAACTCAAATTTGATTCAGTATTTATTATAAAAAGCATATAAGAAATTAGTCTCTCTATTTGTGTACAAACTTGTTTTTTTAATATAGTAGAGCACTCAATCAATTTAAATTATATTTCACATATTTCAGAATTGTTCTTCAGATATACTACAAGTTTGGTCGTGTTCGCACAATCGTTCTGATATTGACTTAGATGCATCTAAAATCAAGGAAGTTAAATCTGTAATGGCATCCATCACCCTTCCTGAAACTTCGATTCCACAATGGGCATCCACAATTTCAGAGGAACAATGGAAGGAGCAACTTCTTGTTCGTATTAAACAGATGCAAAACAAAGATCTGTAGAGTTTCTAAGTTGCAACATAGTCCCGATTGCAACATACAAAAGGTTCAAATCTTTATTATTTGTTACACATAATACGCAATATATATATATACAGGGTGAGTCAAAAGTATGTTTTAAAAATTTGTGAGCGTGTTCCTGGATAAAAAGGAAGAACAAATGTTCATATGAACATATGGTCGGAATTGCTTTGTTGTCGAGATAATGGACATAAATCAGCAGTATCAAATAATGCTTTATTTGAACGAAAAAAAACAAACAACAATAACAAAATTGTAAACGTTCAAATAAAGCATTATTTGATACTGCTGATTTATGTCCATTATCTCGACAACAAAGCATTTGCGACCATATGTTCATATGAATATTTGTTCTTCCTTTTTATCCAGGAACACGCTCACAAATTTTTAAAACATATTTTTGACTCACCCTGTATATCTATATATATATATATATATATATATATATATATATATATATATGGAAGTATTCAAATTATAATTTACTACAATGTTAAAAACTGTAGAAATAATTAAGCATGAGTCATATATATTTTAGCATTTAAATGTAAAATAAGGTACTTGGTTTTTATATTAACTAGATTAAGAGATACTGAATAAAATTATTTAAGCATTATCTCGTTAACTTATAGAATGTAAAATTGCAATGTGAAGGATAAAATCAAAATATATTAGTTATACAAATTATAATGAATATTACTATTTTTGCTTTTTTTTGTTTATATTATTTGGAAACAAATTATGAGTATATGATATATTAATTAATAAACATCGCTCGATGTGATATCGTGCTTATAGTGTCAATGAAATACATGATCTTATTTTAATACTATTATAATAAAACCTGAATTTATTATTGAATCGTTTCCGTTGCGCTTAAATCTTTCTTATTAATGTTTTATAGTCCATCATATATGTATTTATTGGAGAAGGCACAATATGATTTTATAACTCGAATTCTGCATCGATGGCAGCGGCTTTGACTGGATTGAGTTTCTTTCGTAAGGCAGCAACATCGTCTTCTATTTTTATCAATTTTCGATATTTCTAAAAAGAAATAAGTAAGTTATAAAGTTTCGCGAGAACATCCTACTCTTTCGCGCAATATTATATACTTCTGAGGTAGTTCCGGATGTAACATTCCAGATGTAAATCATGTAGCCTGGAATGCACAACATCGAGGAGAGACCTGCGAGCCACCCCAACAAATGGCTCCACCATGGAAATTCGTATGTAAGATATTTCACAGGAACAAACTTGATGATATTAAAGATGAAAACGCCCTATGTAAACAAAGGATAATAAAGTAATGTATATATACATATAAATTATATTATCCTAAATCATCTCATGGAACAAATTAAAAAAAGTTTCACCACACAAATAGCAGGCGTAGTAAATGTCCAGCATATCTTCCACCAGAAGCAGGGATAATAGCCTATCATGTCTCTTATGCCATCGTAAAATCGATCTACCCCGAATGCCCATGATACGGAAATGCATTCAAAAAACATCAGGAATAACAGGCAAAATCCGCTCACGGCGTATGTATCCAAGAGTTGAAACACATACATTCCGCCCTAAAGTAAAAAAAAATTAATGCATCAAGTAAATGAAGTTAATGGCCAAACTCTTTATGAAATATATAAAACACCAGAGATATATCTCAGATTATCATTAAACAGTACACATATGACAAATATATACTCACTTCCGTAATGCACAAAAGCCCAATTAAATAAGAGATCAGGCATACGATAGCGATAAACATTTCTTTTCGTTTTCTGAGAAGTCGCGGCCACTCGTCCACGGCGGCGGTGATAAAGCCTTCCATGGTGCAGAACTGGCGAATACGACTTATTTTTAATATTAACATTCATCTACGATAATTTTATGAAATTATATGAATGTTGATCCTTAGATTCGATGAATCTTACATTACCTGACTGTCTAAGCCTATCAGAAGAAGCATGAAGAAAAATAGACTCGACCAAATTGACGCTCCCGGCATTTGTAATACCGCTGAGGGATAAACTAAGAATGCCAGACCGGGTCCTGATCAAAATGACATAACAATATTATTATGTTGCCATAATATTGAAAGAGACGGAGAAGATAATACGAAATAAACACGAATAATTACCAGAAGCAGCTACATCGGCTACAGGTTTCTGTTGCTCATGAGCCATAAAACCGACTACAGAGAATATGACTACTCCACTAAGCAGACTGGTACAAGTATTCACTCCGCATACAATGAGAGCGTCTCTACAATATATTGATAAAACTTTATATAACAAATTTTTCACAAGAGACTTGGGTACTTCTGTACATTTGATAATAAAGTTAAAGGAAGATAAAAATCATGCTTAACGTGATATTCAGCAAATACACATAGTAAGCACAAAATTAAGTTCGTCATTTTTCACGCAAAGGAAAAAGATATTTACTTGTAAACGTTATTGTTGAACTTGTTGTAACTGCCTAGAGCTACCAATGCACCTAAACCGAGAGCGTAAGTGAAGAATATTTGCGTTACCGCGTCTATCCATACCTATATATGAAATAATTGTGAATGTAATAATTATATATTTTGATTTATATAGCTATATATATATATATTAACGAGAAATTAATAATGTGACAATATTACCTCGGGATCACCGAGTTTTGAGAGATTTGGTGTAGCATAATATTTCAAACCTTGCGAAGCACCGGGAAGTGTCAGGCCTCTTATGAGCAGCACTGCTAGTAAGGCGTACGGAAAAAGAACCGTGAAATAGACGACCTACATTACATCATGTATATAATTTACAGTTTTATATTCGAAAACGAAAATTCGAGTTTGCAAGAATCCGCTATACCTTGCCGGTCCATTTGACGCCTTTCCAGATGCAAAAGTAGCACATGATCCATACGACTGCGAGCGTACCAGCTAGTTCCCATCTTATACCACCCACGGCTTCGATGCCAGTTGAAATCTGCAGGGTCCGTCTCCTTTTCGTGAAAGAAAACGCGAATTATAATTAATTAAAGCATGAAAAAGACTAATAACTTACTCCCAAAATTCCTTGACTGGGTCCTTCAGCAGTTCGTGGCTCAAATTCCCGAGAGATGTAGCGCATATGATATCGTTCGGCCAGTAATCATTCTGCCAGCATGAAACATTTAAACGTTCATCTGGTGTGATGCAGTAGCGCGTGTTCCATGAATTGTCGCACGTTCTCCAGGGTACATCTGCACAAAATTTACATCAGACAGATATAACAATTTCTATTAGATTTCTATTAGATTTTATATAAACTGACGATTAAATATTAAGATTGATTTCAGAAAAAATATCGGAGCATATTGAAATGCTTTATATATGCTCACCGGCTTGTAAAGAGACTAAGAAGTAGAAGAGTGCCCAAGCGAGAATGATGATATAATACACATTGGTCCAGCAGGAGAGCACGCAAGTCGCATATCCAATGCCTATTAAGAAATCAGCATTGTCATTGTCGCCTAATGACGAAATACTTTATGCTCTAAGAGTGTTTTGTAAAATTACCTTTAAAGATTGGTGCTATCTTAAAGACACCTAAACCACCTATCGTCAGCATTTGTCCCAAGGACAATTCCATTAGGAACATGGGTATACCGGCCAATGCGAGCGCGATGAAGTAGGGCACCATGAAAGCACCGCCGCCATTCTTGTAGCAGAGGTAGGGAAATCGCCACAGATTTCCTAAACCTATCGCTAATCCCACGACGGATAAAATAAATTCGATCTTTAAAAGAAAAAGATTATACTTATTGATGAGATTCAAGTTAATTGGATTTACGTTATCTGATGTCTCACCTTGCTGCTCCAGTTTCCTCGTTCCGGTAGATCGTGGACTTTCTTGATGATGGAGGATTGTCGCAGACATTGTATGGCCTCAAATCGGAAGTCCGGCTCCTTTTCGCCATTGGGGAGAACTGGCAGTTCGTTGCTGGTAGGTTCGGCGAAAAGAGCCTTCAACTCCTGCACTGGATTTGCGGAACTCGTCGCCGGTTTCCGCGATAGAGGACTAGTGGATCTGTCTACCTTGGGACGACCGGTCGATCCTCTCGAAGGCATTATTTATAGCGGCGACGAAATCGCGGAACGAGATTGGGATTGAAGGACTCACCTCATCCTCCTAACCGATCGACTGCGAATGGAGATTAGCTCGACAGTACGTACTTCGTATTCTTCCTTGTGATTAAAATGCTAGAATATTTATGGCACGATTGTTGAATCAGTAAAATGGAAAATAATATAAAAATATAAGAATAGCCAAAAAATGATTGGTAATTGATTAAATTTAATTTAATTAGGAAGCTTTTATAATGCAACTTTTTCGTTTTATCTATGTCGACCTCGATAAACAGGAATCTCTTAAAAATGGCCGGACGTATTACGAAATTCCAAAAGAGTATATAGGAAATGGCAATAAGGCCCTAATATAAATAATATTTACGGGATCTCTCTTGTAATATTCATCGTGATCATCGTCGTCATCGCACATATATGAGCGCATACAAGGTATTACATATAGTAGACAAGGGTCTTGATGATGACGAACGATGAATAACGAGCCACTTCCGGGAATCATAGCATTCACCGAATACATTCTCGTCGTCACAACCTTGTCCTATTTTAATATTTAACTCACGATGCCCTGTGCACATTATATATCATCCGTCTTGTACCGTATGTCCTGTGACAACGATGTGCGATGGAAAATATTCATTTTTTTATTCAATCACGAATATTTTATGTGTATCAAACATGATTGCTATCAAACTATAGCTTAATTATCAAATTTGATTTTTCAAATCGAGCAATTCAATTTTCCAATTTTAGTAATTAAATATGAAGAAGAATGCGACATGCAAGAGAGACGGATAATTTTATTTTTATTTAATATATTTCTTTCTTTAAAGTTACATATAAGTTATATATGTATATATAACTTTAAAGAAGAAATAATAGATATAATCAATCATCGAGGGAACGACAGAAGTATTCATTTCGCATAGAACTCGCAAGTTCTCATACATACGTAGTTATTGAGTGATCTAATATGCGTTTTTCTTGTAAATATCCCTATTTCCTCTTCTCGGTATCCTTCTTGCACTGATCTTTATGTCTGTATCCTCAGCATCCTTGAAGCTCAATATTGCGTTTCTTTCGTGATCCTTTCAATGCAGGATCACTTCCGGAATCTTCGGCGCGGGGGATGTAAAATTTTTGAAGGAGAGCGAAATCACCCCTTTTGAGTAACGTCAGTCGAACGTTTAGCCGAGCGCGAATTCAAGGAAGGGCCCGCGCGGATGCAGAGATTTCTGCCGTACCCCGTCACGATCCACCCCACAATGACACTCGGTTCCCCTCGAGTATGAACGCACCTATCTTTCCATTCAACAAATTAATGTGTCACTCTATATTTAGGATCTCTCGTGCGGAGAGATTGACCGATGTACGTACGCGCGAATCACGCCGACTGATCGCGCGATACGATATTCTCTCTTTATTATTATTATTATCATCATCGTATGAATCCTTCGATGCGATAAAATTTCATCACCTTGAGGAATGTAGTTAAGGATAAAATGTTGCAAATACACGATCGGGGCAGTGATCAGATTATAAGATGATGAAACGAGTTTCGTCTTGGTGATCAAAATTTCTGGAAATCAATAAAAATCTCTGCAATAAATTACATATATATTTATATACATAAAAATATAAAATAAGCTCAGACAAAATATAATTATTTATTAAACAAAAGTTTTATTCTAGTTTTATATTTAATGCATCTTTCGATTATAATTCATAAATGCATTTAATTAAAGAGTTTGATGTAAATAAAAACATCCCTCTTTCTCTCTGTCTTAAAAAAATTATCTTTGATAACAAAAAATTTTAGACCGTCACAAATCCAACAATTTTATTAAAAAAATTTTTAATCGCGCATATAATCTCTCTCTCTCTCTCTCTCTCTCTCTTATTTTAAAAAATATATCTGTTCTTTTTCTTCTTAAATAAGTGAAATATATAAAAAGTTATATTTTTTTCCATCTTTAAAGATTTTGTATATGTTTCCTGTGTTTTCTTTCTTATATATATATTTTTAAAAATTTTTTATTCATTTTTTTCGGTTCGGCATTGATATTCCAAAGAAACCTGTGATAAAACAACAGTTTTATGTTAAAAATATACATATAATAATTTATAATAAATCATCTTTTTTAAACATTTAAATCTTGTAATTAACAAAGATTAATTTTATCTAATTTTCCCTCGTGTGCTACAACCTAACTTTACCGTAACCTAGTCTAACCTACCAAGACTCTTACGATATACCCGCGACAGTTGGATTTTCAAGCGGACACGTTATAATTGTAATAATAAAAACATCGTTATCGCGAATCATTTGCATATATTTCCAAAGTCATGGATGGAACTGGTAATACTGATGTCACTACAAAAGAGGCGTCACGATGTTTCGTCTGCGACGCCGAAATTCAGGGCCGTTTTTATGCCTTGGCTACATGCAGGACACAACATTCAAACAGCAGGGTAATCGAGAAACTTGGGGAATTGGTTGGCGAGAGGTGATAAATCTGCATTATTAACAGTCATAATTATTCTACAAAATAACGAAATATTATAAAAGAAGTTATTTTTTTCTCATAGATACATGGTTGTGATATCCGAGGACGATGTAATTTGTCGAAGTTGCGCCATTCTTATTAATCATCTTGATGGGATGGAGATGGAAATGCGTAACATTCGCGATCATGTCTTACAATTTTTAGAAGAGAAATATTCTCTGGAAGATGGGGAGCTCCGAGGTGGTGGCGACAAGCCAAAATCGTGTCAGCCACCACAGATCACAAAATCCAGTACAAAAGATATGGTCAATTATTGCAGTAAACAGAACAAGGTTGACCTAGAAACAGAAGAGAGAAAGAATAGTATATACTCGGAAGATACTAAGATACAGAAAAACTCTCACTCATGGTTGCAATGTGACAAGTGTAAATATACTACACATCCCAATTCTTTCAAGATGTGTCATCTGAGAGATCACACCAAGCAAAGAGAATTCTGTGATAAATGTGGATTATATATTTCTGAGAATCAGAGAGAGGATATAAGACATAGTTGTACCAAAACAAATAAATCAGAAAACAAAGAAAATGAGAAAGGTTGGATATGAAGAAAAATTATTAATGGAACACCTGTTTTCTTAATTATTATGATGCTATTGATTCGTGTTTTAGATAATTCTGATAAGAATGATTCAATGAAGACATTACTTTTGGAAAATACATTACAACCAACTTTGCCATTTATCCAAACTACACAACTGCCATTGATAGGTTTATCAAGTTCTGATCCTTTATATATTTCCAGTATACTACCAGACAGTAAGTAGTTTATTTTTAGTAAAATATTATCAGTAAGTAGTTTATTTTTAGTAAAATATCAGTAAATAGTTTATTATTAGTAGAATGATAAATTATTGTTAATAAATATATGTTTAATACAATATTTCTATTTTAAAAGATAATCCAACATCTTCTGAGCAGTCAATGTCTATTTCGCAATCAGTAAATATGGTTGATATTGACATTTCAAGGAATATGAAAAGAAGTTTAGAATCAAATCCTGTGCAAGAAATGGAAATAAAAAACAAAAAACAGGTATTGACTTTAACTGATGATGGATCTATGGAACTAGTGGAAGTATCATGTTGGAAGGAGATATAAATTAAAAATAATAAAATATATAAATTAAACATTAACATGACATTTTATTAACTATAGATATTAAAACTTTTGATTTTTATATTTTTTCATTATATTTATTGCAAATCTGCAAATATAACCTGGATACAAATCTAGTATTGTAATAAATAAGAAAATTATTAAAAATCTAATATTGTACGCAAAATAATTTTACTATTTATGTATATATAATTTTATTATTTGCATTCCTCTATTGTTTTGTTATGTATGTTGTATGACAATCTGTATGTAAGACATATATGAACATAAATAAATATTAGCAACAATAAAAGTCGGTATAGCATTCTCAAGTTTCTCTCTACATTTATGGTGTCCGTTTTTATCGACTCGGAACTCTCTTCTAGTGATATTTAAAGCGCAATGTTGATATCACTGCTATGACTGCTGTACAAAATGTTTTCTAAACTTTCTCAGGCGTCAGGACAATATGCCCATTAAAGCAAAGTGGCCGATCTCAGATTTCTCTTTAGTATTGGAAAATGACGACCATGGAAATTCACTTTTAGGAGAATTGGAATTGTTCTTTCGGAACTTTCGATTAAATGTCGCCGCCCAAATCGAGAAAAGACTCATTTACGAGAAAGGTACAGTCATTGTTATGTATTTTTACAAAATTATCAAAGACTATCGATGAAAAAGCTCACATACTATTATACTTATTAATATATTTATTAGTTTAACAATAAGTTGTTCATAAATCATATAAATATGAAAATCTTATGTTTTATATTATGTAGATTGCAGTAACAAGAAGTCTGTCAATACTACAAAGATAGCAGAGCTGCAACAGAAGATTGATACAATAATATCTGACATAGATGCTATCACGTTGCAAGAAGAAGTAATAGATAAAAAGATTTCTAATGTAATAAAGTCACAAGATAGTGTAAAGAATGAATTGGAAGAGGCAAAAAAGCAAAAAAATGCATTATCTTCTGAGATATTGGACTTAGAGCTGGGTGAGTATATTTATCTACTTGAATCAAAATCTGTAAGTTCAATATTATATGGTTTTTTATCTTGAAAATCTATTATTTTTTCTTAAGCATATATATGTTTTTCCAGAGATTGAAGAAACAAGAAATAAAAAATGTCTACAATGGGATGCTATTAAGCGAACATATAACATGTACAAAGTACGCTTGGACATGCATATAAGTCTTGAAGAGGAAAAAGATCATCAATACATAAAAGTTGCCTTTTTTATACATAATAAAAATACAAAGGATAAATATTTCGTTCAATTATCACACAGTAGTAACTGCTGGAAAGGTATGTAATATTCTTAAATATAAATTTAAAATGAAACAAATGTAATGAATTAATAATACTGAGTTGTTTGTATAATATTTTCAGTTGAACGTATTGAACCAAAATTAAAGAAAGAATATTTTAATGAGCTAAGCAGCATAGAAAACTTTTCCGAACAATTCAAAGTATTGGACATTACTTTGTTCTTATATGAGATACGAAGTATATTTCTAAAATATTACATATAAAATGTTGAAAAAAAAATTATTTATGAAAATTCCTAGAATAGCATATTTTATATAAAACAACATATTTTTATTCTATTTCTTCTAGCAATATGACTCTTATTAAAATAAAGATCTGTTTAAATGTTTATTCAATTATACAGATATTTTAGTATTACATCAATCTTTTTTTTATTTTCCCTTCAATTTTTATTAAATTGTTACAAAAATTCTTGTAATGTTTCTTGCAATGTTTCTGAGATTTAAGCAAAAAATATTGGAAAAAAATGCAAATCAATGCGGATAAATAACTTAGATGCTAAATATATAAACAAGTCTCTCTACTTTGTCATTTTATAGGTATAGATATATATATATATATATACATATGTATATAAATGGTACCTATATACATATATATAATATACCTATATAATATACCTATATACATATATATAGATATATATACATATACATATAATACTGCATCATTTCACAGACATCGCGAGAAAATTCATTTATAATTTTAAATCAGTATATATCTTGAATTTAGTCTACAATATATATTTTTAATCACTTAGCAGTATTTTATACGTGCAAATACTTGTACATAATCTAGATTAGACAGATGTTATGCAACATTTGCTCACTGTAATACTTTATCAATCATTTCAATTTTTGCGATGTCTTTCTAAATTGATGCAAATTTCATTGAAATATACAAAATAACAGAGATAAATTATTTTTTGATTCCGAGTTTTTTAATTAATTAAGCTACCAGTCAGCTACCTTCTGTGATGTGTTATAAGAATCTAGGGAAGAAATTTTTCCGTTTAAATTTATAGTAAAGTTAATGTTTCGATCTCAATTCGAGATAATGCATTTTGCGTGGATATTTTTTATACATTCTTCGAATTTTTATGCAATTTATGATGTTATGTTTCTATATTAATTATAATATATAATGCAAAATTCTAAATTTTTCAATTTATAATACATTTAATTGTCACATTAATTTTGGCAGGAAATTCCTTTTCCGCGGCACTTTCTGTCGTAAAATATTATACAAACTAATATTTTATATATGCTATATTTATTTTAATACTATGTACGCGCGCATGTAAAATAGTTGAACATCATGGATATACTGCGGATAAACTGATATATTATGTATGCGTGGAAGCACGTTGATAACAATTCGCCCCTATTGGCACGAATTAACGAAAGAGTCAATTGATCGCCCACTGCCAATCTGCTCATGTCGGTGGGACAGTTAACAGATTTCATTTGCTCCATTGACCTGTCGAGAATTCATTCGCATGCACATGATCATCGAGAAATTCGATTGAAGACCGAAGTCTTGTTTATTACGTTGTAGAAGCTGCGGCTGTTTTCCTCCACTCGGATCGTTGATTCTGCTATGTGAATATCGAAAATCTAAACCTAGTATTTGAAAGCAATGATTAGCGTATCTCCATCACGTGCAAGATACTCGGATATACGGATATTTGAGATATTCTTTTTTTGAAATAATGTTCAACTATGTTATATCATCAAACATATGAACGTGAATTTGTCAAAAATGTTTTATGTTCTAAATTCAAAATAAACCGCTCTAAGGCTATGAAAATGTATCGCAAATTGATGCCAAAAATAGAATTCGTGAATGAGAAATGATGCTTCGTTCATATACGAATATGTTATTAGCCATTCTCTATATATTTCATACTCAACTTCGACAAAAAGGAATGCTAAATTAAAGACGACTTACTGTTATACGCGAATGGAACTTTCGCTGTTACAAACTATTTACAATGTAAGAATTTCATCTATTGCGGAATGGAAAAGTAACGATTCTTTTGTACGCAATCGTACAATTCCATGTTCATTCGACTTTTATATAACGATGGTGACTTCCGTTATATTTTTAATTTTTCCGTATCATTTCGGAATTATACTCCGATATTGGATAAACATGATTCTCACATTATTGTCTCGATATCCAACTGATATTATTATACATCCAAGATTGTCTTAAGCGTATCGGAGCTGTATGAATCTATCTCGGAATTGATGATGATTAGAAAAGATGTTTCCTTCGGCGATTGTATAAAAAATCGTCAATCGCAACATCTCCATCTATACACACGCATACGTAGATAGATACACAAACACATCGTGCCCTCAAAATCGCAGAGAAAACGAAAGTTACAGAGAGCGCTTGAAATATCGTTGAATCCACTACATTTACTGCACTACTGTGGATATCTAAAGACGGCATATCCGTTTTCGACGATCGAATTCTGCTCGTCTACTTTGGTAGTCTTTCTTCTTTCCTCCTCCAACGAAGACAACGTCCAACGAATTGTCGCGCAATTTTTTCTGATATCGCGCAATATTTTCTCTATACTGATCTTTCTCCTTTCATCCCTTCCCGTCCCTTTCCTTTATCTTTTTTTATCTCTTTCCTTCTCACCATACTGGATATGGATGCTCGCGCGAGTATTATTTTCGTATAGCCATCATGCACCATGCGGCGATGCAGCCTTCTTATTCAAGGGTGGCAGCGAAGGATACGTTGCCGCCGGAGGCAGCCGCTGTAGCAGCTGCGAGCTCAACGCGGCCCAGCAACAGCGGCAGCGGTTCCGATGGCAGTGCCGACGTCAATTCGATCGCCATCGGCGGTGCCAACGTCGTCGTGGATGGGCAATCACTGCCGACCCCGTAAACTTTAGCATGATTTACCTCAAGCGCGACGGTCAAATCGGCTAGACCGGCGTCGCACAGCACGGGATTATCTGCGAACAACAAAGTATGTTTATGTGTATGAAAGAGAGTGAGATAAAAAGCACACACACAAGTGTGAAATGGAACAATAAGATACAAGAAATGAGAAATCTATACATGTGAGACACGTCTGTAACACGATACATTTGATTTTTCATTTCTTGTATCTGACTCTTGTATGCGTTACTGTATCTCGCATTACTCTCCCTTAAATTCAAGAGCCATTATTTTGATCATAAATTAACGTAATTAAAAAAAAATTATCTCGTAAAGACGCCTGATTATTGACGAAGTGGCGCCAGCTGTGATAACAAGATTAGCCCAGCCGTAGTATTATTCATTAACAGAAAAGAGAAAGAGAGAGAAAGAAAACGGCGAAATATGAATCAACAATTTTGACAATTTTTTTCACTACATATTTCTATAATTTTCTCAATGCAAACCTATGAAAAGGAAAAAGAAAGTGTTTAATGAAAACTAAGACCAGACTAGAGATAATTGGGATTGGACACGATAGCATGGCCGCAAAAAGAAACGATATATTAACAATAACACGAGCAGGCGCCGGTATACAATAAATAATTCGAGATGGCGCCGCAGCGGGGGTTATCGCAAGAAATGTAACCGTTGTAACAAATAATATATGCCTCAGGAGTCAAACGAAGCCAAGCCATTATCAGTAATTTATTTTCTGTTCACTCAGTTCACGCCACTCTCTTCTGTCCCTTCCTTTCTTTCTCATTCTCTCTTTCTTTCCTCATTCTTCTTCTGTTTGCTTGATCTTAGATTTTACAAGTGATATTTATTAATTACCGTATGCGTCACATATTCTTCTGTTTTCTTCAATTAATGTCTATTAATGCCTAACAATCTAATTAAATTTAATTGTACACTATTAGTAAGTAATATTGAGCAGGAAAAATTCATTGTAAAAAAAGAAATAAAAGTATAAAACATTGTTCTCTTAGTAAACAAATTGCAATTGTTGAAATTTAATAGAATTTATGACTAAAAAAATCTTTTAAAAAACTATATATATATATATATGTATGTATGTATGTATGTATGTATGTATGTATGTATGTATGTATGTATGTATGTATGTATGTATGTATGTATGTATGTATGTATGTATGTATGTATGTATGCATGCATGCATGCATGCATGCATGCATGCATGCATGCATGCATGCATGCATGCATGTATGGATGGATGGATGGATGGATGGATGGATGGATGGATGGATGGATGGATGGATGGATGGATGGATGGATGGATGGATGGATGGATGGATGGATGGATGGATGGATGTATATATGTTGTGTTTGTGTGACATGGGATAATTAAAAATCTATACAAATAATTGCATAAGTTCAAAAATTAGCTATTTGTTTGAGACATTAGAATTTGCTACAATACAATATTAATGTAGTGCTATCTCTGAACGGAGATTTCTCTATAGAAATCAGAGTCTCGTTTACTACTCTCATCTACTTACAGTTAATTCAATTACTATTCGTCTGTGACAAATCTCTCTTATACCAGACAGATATATATGATATACAACACTGCATATTTGTTCTTCTTTTTCTCATCAGTATCAAAATTATATCTGCCAGCTACTATCGATTTTAATAAAATAAATATTTTGAAAAGAGATGGAAGCAGCTTTTTTAAATGAATGTAAGAAATTTTAAATACAACACGATGTTGTTTAACTTTACCTTTAACATTCTCTACACTATTATATAACGCTGTTATAAATAATATGTTATGCTCATGAATATAGGGATTTGTGTAATGAAAGCGTTAAATGTGATACTGAAAGGAGGCGAAGAGAGACGCTTAGAGAGAGAGACAGAGTTTAATATAAACTCACCTTGAAGATATATGCGTAGCACATCGGGTACCCCGTGAATCGTGCATCGCGTATTAGCTACTAGCTCTGGCATAAGAGTACGTATTTGATTCATGCTGACGTCGGCCCAACAGAGCACCGGAAAACCGCGAAAATCTCGGCCGGACAGTGTGACTAGACGATTATGTGATGCATTCAATTCCTCCAAGGACGGCAGCCACGTCTAAATAATAATCATCACATCAGTACCTTTTAATTATATGATATCCAATATCGACCGACAAAAAGAAAGAAGCAAAATAGAGAAAGAGAGAGAAAAAAGAAAGACAGAAAAGAAGACTCGATATCGTTTTTTCTTTTTGTTTACATCTGATGTATCTTCAAGAGTGGTGAGTTGATTGTGCGAGATATCGAGCACGCGAAGCCCATCGAGACCACGTAGATTGCGCGGCCCGATTGTGGGACCCAGCGCATTGTGACTGAGATTGAGCCTTTGCAGTTCCTTCATGCCTAGGAACAAGGAGCTGTCCAGGCCGCGCAACTCGTTATGCTGAAGACGCAGATCCTGAATATTGCCACCCGCGATCTCTTCATCCTCCTCCACTAGATTCTATAAACATCGCCAATTGATTTAATCGTTTCTCATTGGATCAACTCGGCCAATATCGATAACAAGAATACTTTATATGTTTACGATGACATTGATAAGTATTTACCTCGGAGGAGGGTCTTCCTCTGTGCAATCTGGCGATGCGATTGTTTGACAGATCGAGTAGCCTGAGCTCGCGCAAACCGCGCAAGGAAGCCAGGGAGAATTCGCGAAGCTCGTTGTGTGTCAAATTCAAGCATTTTAACGATCTAAGAGGATAAAGGGCGCTACTACCATTCCCGTCGCCATCTGCACCACCCAGGGATTTGAGAGAGTTGTGCCCGAGCTCGAGATCCTCCAGCATCTCGGCTTCTATGAAATCGTTCTCGTTCAACTAAAGCACAAATCAAACATTTCTTTAGTCTCTATTATATTATAGTTTCCATGATGTAATTTTCGTGTAATTAATCAATTTGTTTGCAATTCGAGTATCGAGTTCGATCTAATTGAACGCGACACAATCGAATAAAAAAGTTGTTGTCTATTTGTTCATTCGTTTCTTTTGAAGATGGCTTGAAATCTTTCCACTAGGCGGAAGACAGCAATAATTACGTTACGTATACGTAATTGACTCAATGGCGCGCTTTAGCACGAACGAACATCTCGACATCTCCGCCGCGTTGAAACGTAATATTGAGCGCACATGCGAGCCGCAATTCCGCAGATTCATATTTTTATTTTTTCCTAAAATCTTTTTTTACAAAAAAAATTTATTTATCTACAAAAAACGCCAATTTTCGGTAATTTAAAAAAAATTAAATTTTGTTCCATGTGTGTGTGAAAATATTACTTAAATATTCTAAAACGCTCGTTCGTGCGCTATAACATCAGATTATATATGATTCAAGACGAAATTCAAGAAGAATTTCGTGTGACATAAATGTATGGTCAAATACCTCTTGTAGCTCGTTGTACGAGAGTTCTAGGAACTTCAAACGTCTGGCTTTCTGCAGAGTGCCGTCAAGATTTCGGATCTTGTTGTGTTGGAGGAAGAGAGTCTCCAGACGATGGAGGTATCGGAATTCGGCCGGCAGATGCGTCAATCTATTATCCACGGCGTAAAGCATCTTGAGATTGTGGCCGGACGACGGTAGCTCGCCATCGAGTGACGTGAGCTCGTTAGAATTAATGAGCAACCACTCGAGTTGATTTAGATCCCTGCGAAGCAAACAAATGGGACACATATGGCTAAATCGTCCAAGGAATCCTGTTTTACATATTCGACGCGCTGTGAATCATCAAACATTCTCGACCACATGATTTTAAAGGTCGTCACCGATCAATAGTCCATGCACGGAATTTTCTTTAATCAGCAATTCGCGCTTGTCAGCTTGATAATAACAAAATGAATTAGATAAGAGACTTAATATGATTAAATGATAGTAAACAGGATGGGAACAAGACGCTGCAGTAGCTTCTAATGCAAATGCAACTTTCAAAGATCATAAATGAATGGAAATTATATTTGAACCATATATTGCAGCTCTCATTAATTTCGTATCATTCTTGATAAAAGATTGAATTGTACTTTCGCGGCATTCGTAATATTCTTCTTTCTTACCTACCGAAAAAGCATGAGTCGATCGTACCTTAGAGTATGATTCAGACTATTCAGATGATTTCTGCCGACGTGCAAGTGCTTGACTAGAGGCGGCAGCGAACCCGGGGTCATCTCGGAGATTGCATTTCCGGCCATGGCCAAGTGCTGAAGCGTCGGATTATACTAGAACAGAAAGAATAGCACAAAATTGCAACCTTTATCAAATATATGAATTAAGTTTCTTCTCTCTTCTATTGAATCTTACAATTTTATTCTCTCTTTTTCTAATAATGCATTTTCTAGAAGTATTATTCTTAAAATCTAGTTAGCACTCAATTGTCTTCATAATTATAATAATACGCTGGAAAGTTAATACACAAATTTTATTATTCGTTGCGAACTAAAAAAACGCGAAATTCTCTTCCTGATCTGCTCGAAAAGTTTGACATTAATAATCACAATAATCAATCAACTTTTTATGCACTGGTCACGTGTGATCATCGTGTCTTATATCCTATCGCATTGATGAGTTTGCGATTTCGTTTTCCGATCTCTTTTTCACGATATCTCGCACACGTGAGTTCTATAGATATATGTACGATCGCATAAGCTAAATCTAATCTAATCCTCACCAATATACTCACCTTGAAGTCATCCGAATCGATACGGCTTATCCGATTCCTACTAAGATCCAGAGTCCTCAGCAGCGAGAGATGCGACAGGATGTGCCTCGGTATCGATGGTACTTCGTTGTCCGCGAGACTCAAGTACTGCGTCCGACCCAGACCGGCAAAAACATCACCATCCAAGACCCTGCAAATGATATCATACGCATGTCCCTTGACTTTAAGGAAACGATACAAGCGTTATGCAATAACGAGTGCTCGCGAATGTTTTCTTTGAAAGATTCTTTTTTTAAATGCTATTGAGCAGTAGTACATTTCATATATTTTTTTTCTCTATTACTACATCACTTATCATTTGTTTATATAGTAATATATGATTGGAGCGAATCGATCTAATAGGAATCCTGAAAAAGTGGTGACGCGCCAGACGTTATCGTATTCGATTATACACTTAGTATCGGCTCGTACACTGCGATTCGTTATTTAATTATTCCACGACGATAAACAACTCTCGATAACTCGCGCGCGAAGAGGTCAGGCACGATTAAGACTTCATTCTTACGTCCCGTTTCTCCTGTTTCGCGAGGATACTTCTTGGTGTTCCTAAAGAAAGACATACAGTCTTCAAGGACCGTCGTTTGTTCTTCACCTCGTCGAGCGGGATATGTACGACAAGATCATCAAGGAAGACCGGTGACTCGTCCTTTGTGTCACTCGTAAAAAACGACACAGTCATCGCACGCGTGATTTCGATGAAAAATAATGATACAGAGGCGAAAACTTACAATTGACCGAGAACGAATTCGTCAAAATATCGAGACGCGTATCGCGTTCGTTCATCATCTCTATGACAGAATTATTATGTAACGATATCCTCTCCTTCCGCTATGTATGCGACAATGTTTAACGTCATCGCGTCATGAGACGCGGTTGTCAAAATGCGAATTGCAAAATTTCATTCGCGAACCGCTTGTTATTTAATAATGTCAGACAGAATAAAAAAATATTCTTACGAGAGATACGATATCCAGATACGAAGTCGCTGTCGCACATATGTATCATTTTATGTGGGAATCTAATTACAATTTAACTATTACTTAAACAATATAAAACGGTCGGATTAACATTAAGCTCGATGATCAATAATAAGATTTCAAGAATGACTTTATCGAATATATGATTGCTTTTCCAGCAAATACGTTTCGAAGAAAGTTCAAGCGTCGATTCAAACGCAATGGCGCCGCGAACGTCTTCACAAATGCTCGTTGCGGGAATTAAGATCGCTTCTTTGTTATACATACACAAATGTCTCCATTCAATGTCCGCAATAGCAGACGATGACCTTTTGCAAAGATACTGGCCGGTTATATTGTAAGTGTGGCACACTTACAAACGGAGAGCACGAGAATGACAGATGTGTACCGCAGGACTTTGTCATTTCGCTGTCGTTTGCGATTTACTCTGTTTTGTATCGTCGGCATTTTTCAATCGATCTCTGTGATTCTGCGAAATTTTTACATAAATCTATTTAGTAATTAATTCCATCAAACTTTCTTTTTTAAAAATTATATAACTAATATTAAATAATCAATCAAGTAAAATCCTAATTTTTAACGTTCAGAAAAATAGAAATAATAAAACATTACGTCGATAAAAGGATGTTGATGAGGGAGAGATAAGCTGCTTAGATAATGTTTCGAGGAATAGACGATCAGAACTATATCGTACTTATCTCTATGCGCACGCAATTGTGTACGTCGTGTAGTAACCGTGACTGATAAGCAGTATCAGTTATCGTAGCCCCTACAATTCTCTTCGTTTTCATCGACTTCGACAAGTACTCTTATCAAGTTTATCATTCAAAATCCGCGTCGCGCGGTTTTTCGAGAGACAGACGAAAATCATTTCGTCACGCGAGATCAGTGACGCGCAATATATCGCACTCACCCCAGATGATCGTGATTCAGCTCGAGTCGGGTGATGGACATACGCAGCTGCTTGAAGTCATGGCGCGATATGTCGCGCAGATTCGAGTGTGACACTCGCAGAGTGATCTGCTGTTCAGGGGTGAACTTGCCGCTCAACGCCTCGGCCAGCTGATCGAACGACTTCATCTTCTCGCACGTTACCTCGATACGTTCCCCAATGTGATGACTGCCACCCCCGGCATTGTTGTTCGCGTTGACGGTACCGCCGGTAGATGCGACTACAGTTGCCGCTGCAGTTTGTGCCTGGTTGTTAGCGGAACTGGGGAACTCTTCCTGTCGGCAGGTGCACGGGCTGATCTCGCGGCGTACAGCACAATAGAGGCTCGCGCTGGCCGCGAGACTCAGCAGCGTATAGAGAAAGCCGGACATGCTGCCGGTTAATTACAATGTATAATTACAGGGCGATCGGAGAAAATAGCGATAAAAATATCGTGACCGTGAGATTCGTGAAACTTGGTGACCGCGCGCACCACTTCTGCGCAATCACTTTCAAGAGAGAGAGCGTCCTGCTTCGCGCCACTCGATACGCGCAATATTTATGAGTTTTCCAACAATAATCATATAATTGTTTTTCATTAAAAGACACGAACGTTGATACAATTTCGTATAACGCAGAAAACTGGCAATTGTCCGCGATATTATCCCGCGTTTGGACACTGCCACACTGCCGATCAACACTGATCAACACTGGCAGGAGGAACCGACACAGTAGTTGCAGCAGCAGCGAATGACAGCCACGTGTTATCTGCACTGTGGCTGTGTTCACATCATTCTATGGAATATGAATTCACCGCACCTCCCTCTTTCTCTCTTCTTCGTTGTCTTCGAGGACCGGCCGGGAAAAGGAAGCTTATCGTCGTCGCCAATGGACCTTCCTCCTGGCGCCACGGACGCGGCAACGGCAGCATTAAGCCGCGACGCGCCGCGCGAGACTTACTTATAGTCGTCGCGTCGGCACCCACCGTGGCGCCGCGCGAGGGTCTCCCTCCGGAGCTCTTCTTCACTCTTCTTACTACTCCCTCCGTCGTACGTTACGTGCGTACGTATACCGACGAGCTCATCTTCTTTTTCTACCGGTCGCTCGCGAATGAGTGAACAGCCCAGCTCGGCCTGGCCCGGCTCTCTGTTGCTCTCCCTCTGAGCTCTCACCACTACACCCCGTACTACGCGTATTCTCGTTCCTCCTTCCCCGTTGTTGTTCGCCTCGTTGCTCCCTGTCGTTCTCTCCTTTATCGTGCCCCACGGCACGTTCCTGACTCTCACACTCCCTCGCCGCGGCTACCGCACTTACTTAAATCCAGTCCCCGTTAGACACGCAACACTTCTTCTCTTTTTATATTTGTCCCATTATTCCGGAAGTTTTGTTCGTCAAGAGAAGGGATATCTTTCATTTTCACTCATGTACCGCGATGGATACGAAGAAGTTTTCGTCGACGGAGGATTCATCAACCTCTCCCTCTCGTCGTCTATCGCACTGTACACACACGCTACAGACATATGTTTGCACCGATAAACGAACCGATTACTCATAACTTTTGACCTTTTGCTTAAGTGCTTCGCACGGTGCACGACATGAAAGAAAATATTATAGATAGATAATTCTCTCGTGCTCTCTCTCTTTTTTTCACTCGCTCTCTCCGTTGCAAAAGACGAATCCATCATACGTTGGTCCAAATATACCCTGTACATAGAAATTAAAGATCAGAGAGAATTATTTTATAATTTTATAATTGAAGGATTCAAAGCGAAAGAGAATAATCAAAGTACAAATTATAGATTTGTTCTACTTTTGCCTCAAATTTCTTTCAATTATTTTTTATTACAATTGACACAAAAAATGACTTATATATCAAAAAATTACTACTGGAACTTCAAAAAATACATTATGTTATTCAGACAATTTTGTTTTCTCATTATATTTGCTGGAGAGCTGATAAATCGCGTAAATTGAATCTTCTCAGGCATGAGAGAAAGATATGGAAATTTTTCTGGAATGTCAATTCAATGGAATCAATCGAAAAATTGATTGTTATCTCGTTGGATTTAGGCTCAACCGATTCATCATCGACGATAATTATTATTAGAGGCTGGATAGAGGATACTTCGACCGAATGTCTTATCTTCTGCGCTCGAATGAATTTCAACGAGCAATTTATAACACCGGGTACCTCAGGTAGCCCGGTAGCTTTTGTCGCGACACCTTTCTTTCGTTCCCTTTTCGTTATTCGGGATCCGAAACCGGTATATGTAATGTCATGTTAAATTCTCGATATGAAAAAATTTATCTCGTCTCGGTCAGGGATTCGTTTTAATCGTCACAAATAAGCACGGAAATTATTTTGAAATACAGAAATCGAGATAATAATCGATCGAAATTACAACGGGGCTTTTTATATGGAATGTAAAGAGTCGCAAGAAAAATGTTGCGCTCTTTCGCTCATTACAAATTGGAGAGATAAATCCTAACTTTGCGTCGTAAGAAGAGCGATCTCGAGAGTACGCGTGTCCGTACCGAGATCGTAAGTGTTCTATCAAGGGTTTCTCTGTTCATCATAAAATAATATCGATTACTTAATGAGTTCGCCGATGCGGCGGCGGCGGCGCTTCACGGGTCGCTTGTCATCCGAGTAAACGCCTCTATCTATATAACGTGGCTGTTTACGCGCATGATTTACGTACCCATTTATATGCCGTAACTCGCCAGTGAGGTATGCCATACAAATTCTTGAGCTTGGCGCCACCTCGACTCGCCTTATATCCTCTTTAAGCTATTCTACATTGGCTCCCATGGCATCCATCTCTGCTCTGAAGCCTATAATTCGCCTAATCTCTCCGTCGCATAAAGGTCATCAAACTGTGGGCAAAAACAGCTAATTTTTCACAGACTTCTCGAGCGAAAGGAGAAAAAGAAAAAGAAAGAGAGAGATTCTCACAATTTTTATATACCTTCATTTATTTATTTATTTATTTATCCGTCTCAAAAACAACGATGTAAAAGAGAGAGAGGGAGAGAGAGAGAAGAGATTTTCTCTTTGTCTCGTTGCTGTCCGTTACCGCTCTTATTAACGTCGCGGGCAAAGAGTAATACGGGAGCAAGGGAGGAGGACACAATACAAGCGAGAAAGACCAGGCCAACAGGCAAGACAAGGCAAGGCAGGACAGGGCAGGGCACGAGGCACGAGGTACAAGACGGAGGGACCTAACTCCGTGCCCCTCGGTTTAACGAATGCGAGAATGCGGCCTGGCGCCAACGCACACGCGGCCGCCGCGTCGGCCGCCGCGTCGCGCGCTCTCGCCTCTCTCACAGACTCTTTCTCTTTTTCTCTCTCTCCCTCTCTCTCTGTTTAATGACCTTACCGGAGTTCAAAATACTAAACTGCAACCGATCTTTCAATTCGTGTGTCCGCCTCACGTTTAAAATATACGATGAGCGTGCATGAGGCGCGTTCCAGGGTAATATCCAGATATGTGGCAGCTTCTGAGATAACTCGTATTCCCTACCTCAAAATGATTATTAGGATCTCCTTTTACAGCCCTGTAAAATATTTCGATATTATTTTAAAAGATACTCTGTAGTATATATCTCATAAGTGGTGAAAAGCTTAACGATTTTACATAAAAAAATAAGGAGAAAACGATATATTTAAATTAGAAAATAATTTCATGTAGATTAAATGAAAGTAATAATCTTTATATTTCAAGCATATCTTTCTCAGCAATTAATAAAATTTTTTTATGTAGTGTAAAATTTTTTTATTGTCTGCCGCGAAATACAGAATATATCAATTATAATCAATTATAATCAATTATAATCATTGTTTTTTTATTCTTTCAAATTTTATTTTAATATTTTTCTTTTTTATTATTAGATTATTAATATCAATTTTATGACATAAAATTCTCACAAGCTATTTACTAGCTAGCTAAGTTTCATTCAATTAAATCAACTTATCAATTTAATATAATATCATAAATTAATTTGATATCATAAATTTGAAGACAACATTTATATAATTATCTTTTTTACATTTGCCTACACATGTAAGAAGAATTTGTAAGTGATAGTAAATTCTCTCTTTTTCTCTCACAATCAACATCGATATAGATAAATCTTCGGTACTTTATCTACATCTGTATATTACACAGCTTTAAGGTATGCATGCAAGCTTTTTTTCTTTTCTTATCGAGAAACGTGGGAGGAAAGGAGCAGCTGGAGAGTGGAGACAGAGTAAGAAAAGCAGCAGAACGAGTATCGCGTTCAAGTATATATACGATAGGCACTTTACATGCTGTATTGTGATATGAGGAGATAATCGCTTGGCGTAGACATTAAGATTTGACATAAGTGTGAATATGAGCTTTTACTCACAATTTATCCGCTATTAGATTTTATTTCGTATGTTCTCGATTAATAAACTGTTCTTTGCATGACGACAAGTTGATCTAGATATCCGTTCCTTTCGATCGCATTCTTTCTACTTCTTCGTTTTTTTTTTAAATAATTTTAAATGAGTACAGTAGTGCAATTGCAAAGAATAAACAACTAAATTTGTGTATACAACATTTAGCATTATTCTGTTTCCTTTCCTATTCGTTCCATTTATTTGTATTACATTTGCATAATTCTCGCATGCAATTATTCGCCACCTGTTACACGTTATTTTTTATTTTAACTGTATAATAAGTTCTTTTAAAAATTAACAAGAATTTAAACTACGGCTTCTATTGTTTTCCCTTTCTATATATATTTTTATTAAAAGAATACTCATACCACTAATTTTTCGAGAGCTGCAGTTGTGTCTAAATTGTATCCTATAAGAAAGATGTTTGTCTTCGCTTTTTCACGCCTCTAGCATCTGGCCTTTTTTTCTCTCTGACTCGTTATGTTTACACGACGCCACGCGTTGACCGAAGAGGGTAAAAAAGAAGCTGTATGAGAGAAGATTAAGTTAAACGCATACTGATGATCTAAATCTAGATAGGCGTCATTTAAAGCCGTCTCGTCACCGTGTCGCGAGTTTGGCCAGCTTTTTTCCGCTTCTAAATTGGACTACGATGAAACGCTTGTTGTAGAGATTCTTCTTCTCTATTTCAAACTATTCACCCTTGTTATTCGCAGAACAATTGAAGTTTCGACTAACAATTATCGAATACATATACCAGAAACAATATTGAGAAGTAGAGAGAATTTGTCTAAACACATTTTGATTCTTTACAATATCACAAACTTTATATAAGACATTGAGAAACAAAAGGCAAAAGATTTTTTAGTGTCATCTGTATCATTTTCACGCATGCTGTGATTAAAGGATTTCGTCTTTAAGAATATGTACTTGCCATCGGGATAACCATCCGGTCAAGGTGCTTCGACAATGTTGAGAGCCTCTGTGACGAGTGTGTTTACGGTAGGATTTAAAATCGGCTCCCCATCTCTCGTGCCTTTCCACCGCGGCCACGGCCAAATCCCGGCCGAATTTTTCACTTTTATCGCTCTTATTGGGTCTTCTTTCTGGACAGACAGCGGAATTGCCTCGACCGTCGTGGTAACCGGGGGTAGGCGAAGGGAGGGGGGCGTCATGCTTCGCGGTCCATCGTCGCGTCGAGGCGCCGGGGGCGCCGGGTGCCCCGGACAGGCCTCCATCACGAGATACATGTAGGACGTATATGTATCCTCACTTCCTGCATACGATATCAAAACATCATTAACATTCTTTTATGAATACACCGTGCACATGCGATCTCCTCCCTTTTCACCGATGTGCATACGTTCTGCCCTCGAATGGAATGCAAATGCAATTGTCGTAAAAGCGCATCGCAAAATGTTTTTGTTGCATGTATAAAACAGCATATTTTTTCGTGCAGAAAAAATTAATCTATATAAACGGTGACAAAATCATCTTTTTGAGAATTAAATAATTAATTTGATTTTTTCTAAGAAAAAAAATAAGTTAACCTTTTATCAGATTACATGTGTACATTTGTGTTGTGTAATAAAAAATGTTTTTTAAATTTTCAACACGTACCTATTTTTCCTAAGGAAGCTAAATCAAAAAAGAATGAGAGTTTAAATTAATAGATACGCCGAAAATCCTCAATTGTATTGTAGGAAATGTTTTCACAAGATCTGTAACCCGCAAATATATCGTGCTTGATAGCAACCAAGACTGATATTACACTAATCGTACGACAAATTTTTTAAGCGTATTGATTAACTGCAAAATTGAAAATTTTTAGAGACTCGAGAAATTTTCTATTTTGCAGTCAATCAATACGCTTAAAAAATTTGTTGTACGACAAATATAATATCGACTTGACTAGGCAAATATAATAAAACAATTTGAGCAAAATATCACTTCAAAAGTATTGGCTTGTCTCTGCAAAACTTAAAGTCCTTAATAAATACACTGATTTTCAGATTTTTCAAAAAACAGCACTTTTCTGCGTTTTTTTTCATTGAACGTACAATAAATACACTTACGCGCGAAAAGAGATGAACTTTTAACCTGTTTTAACCTAGAGGCTTATTTACTCATCTTCAGAGAGAGCTAACTTCATTTTCGAATGTCGTGGCGTCATCTCTTCACTCAATCTTACACCGCGATGATATAATTGTACGGTATCGATAGACGGTAACACGATCAACGTTCACTTCCGACTTGGGGATTATCGCTGTCGCGTGTTGTCAGCACTCGCTGCATCGTTGATAAAGCGCATTCTGGGTAAAATAACGTGTAATCGTGCCCTCCTCCCGTTCCTCCCATCGTTGGACGACATCATTACATACGTACGACGTTATGAGAGCAATGAGAAAAAAGTGAACGAGGCAAGCGAACAATGTGGTGAGCGAGTCGCGGATCGATATTGTGTGATTTGCAATTTTGCATTTTCATCTCTTCATTTTCATCCCACGATCGAACCGTGTAAATCGGAGCTACTCGCAAGCGTGTTCCAATTAGTGGGGTCGAAAAAGGAGCCGTTCATTCGCTCGTATCGTGTACCTTGTGTGGTCTCTGCGTATTTCAGTTCGCTGTTATACTTACGTTTCTTAGAAATCTCGAAGTTTCCATCACATCGTGACGCGACACGCCGACGACGATGATCGACTTAACAGTCAAGACCTTGGATTCGCAAAATCACGTCTTCTCCATCGAGGACGACGTAAGTATCGCGCGTGTCCCGGACAGACAAATGCCACTATTATTCTTTGTCCGTTATGATTCGTACAAATCTCCTGATAGATAGGAAAAAAAACATATTTCAATATAAATATATTGAAAAAATCTTATTTAAAATAAAATATTTTTTAAAAACCACAAAATTATATTAAAAAATCTGATCATATTAAAAAGATATACAATAGCTTAGTCTGCTTGCATTATTTCCCATGAATTTTTATTTAATTCTTGTATGTTTAATTATATATTTTTTTGCAATTCTCCTTAAAGCAAATCACGGTCCGTGGCTTTAAAGAACATATAGCAGAATCTGTTGCGGTATCAGCTGATTCGCAAAGGTTGATTTATTGTGGACGAGTGCTTCAAGATGACAAGAAGTTAAATGATTATGGTAAATATATATACATATTTACTTATATGCAGTAAATAACTTGTTGCAAGAATAATGTGATATATTTTTTATATATAACGTGATTCTTCAGATGTCAATGGAAAAGTTATACACTTGGTTCAACGTGCGCCACCTCAGCCAGGTCAACACGGAAATGATGGTGGACAAACGCAGGGGCAAAATAGACAAGGCTGGCAGAATTCACAGAGATCGCACTACCGTGTTACACGCGCTCAGATACATGGGAATGCAATGTATCTGGGTGCCATGTCAGTTCCGGCAGAGATTGTAGAAGGACATGGTAGCATTCTTCAATTTTTACTAAGTGCTGTCGTTCGTTAATCAGTTTCGTTAACGCATGCACTATTTAATTGTTCCTCAGGGATACCACAATTGAGCAACAGTTTATCCGGCAGTCGATTGAATCATGCAGGTCGCATGCTCGATCACATAGGTGAGCTGATTGATCGATTAGACGATCCCAGTGCTCCTCCTCTGCATCCTACTCCGTCGGAACTTAATCAATCGACAACACAGCAACAGCAACAATCGCAAGAACCAGAAGTAGAGCAAAATGAGTGAGAATATATTTATAGGTTGTTAGATGGATTCCTTTACATAATGTAACAGTTTGTAATTTTTAATAATTTCTACAGGAACAATGATGTCTTGAGAGACGACAGTGGTGCTAGACTCGCGGAAGCAGCTGCAGCCGCCATTACGGCCGCATTATCCTCTGCTGGTGCGCGCGCTGTCACATTGTTCAGAGGTTGGTATATTTGAAAGTTCAATTTAATTCAGAGATATTTATGATTTTATATGTTGCATTAACTGTTCAATAATGCATAGGAAGCAATTATAATAGTGGAAGTACGAGATCTACAAGCGATACAAATGAAAATCAAAGTGATGCACAACAACAATCACAGTCACAACCACAAACACAACAGCAGCAGCAGCAACAACAACAACAGCAACAACAACAACAACAAGCACAAGCACAAGCGACTACAGACACGGGAGCCGCATCGAACAACGCTGGACAAAATAGGCGTGTTCAACAGCAAGAGTGTGTATCTCAATTTAAACATTTCATGTTAATAAAATATTAATTAGTGCGGCTAGATGTATATTTTACTGTTAATTATTTTTTCTTAGCCTTCCACGACTTCCACAAATGGCAGAATTATTGCAGAGACTGATTAACACTCAAGATCGATTAAGACCGTATTTTGAACGTTATTGCATGCTCACGCGTCTCGATCCTTTATTGCCGCCTGGGGTAAGTTGATGAAAAGCCTTCATATTGATCAGACATAAATAGACTGAAATTTTGCTCTTATAAATACAATCTAATTATTGTTTAGCCTGGGCCAAACACTGTGGAAGAAAGTCAAAGGATAGTGGACGGAGTCAGCGAAATTCTGCATTTTATGTCTCATGCTTGTCATGCGCTAAGCGACATTATTATCGACATGAGTCAACCGCCACGTCGAAATTTGCGTTGCCGACCAATAATAGTACAACATTCGGCCATCTTACAGCCCAGTATACCAATACAAGTAGAAGTGAGCATATTAATGAAAAATAAATAACCATAGGAATATCGACATAAGTAATATTATTACAATTTATCGTTTTTTTTTTTTTTTTTTACCTTCTACAGGCTCACATCAGTTTGAACGGTCGCAGTGCTAATAATAATAACAGTAACGACGAGTCGACCGAGTCCGGTAATCAGCAGGCGCAATCGAACAACGCGGAATCAGCGACATCACACATTAATACAGAGGAAGGCAATCAGGAACGAGAATCCGATAATACGCAGTCGCAAGGAGAACGACCGCAACAAGAGCAAAGCCAATCGCCTTTCGGTACATTTTAATTATTTTAATATGATTATTTTATTTATTTATTATGTTTATTTTAATATGATTCTAAAAAATGTTAGACAAACATGTCAGAATATGCGTTTATTTCCAGATACAGTATTCAATTTACCGAACCATGTCGAAGTGCTGATGGAAGTTAATTCCGAGAGTAATATAGATGGAGGATCTGGCAATGAACAAAACGCGGCGGGCAATGAAAACAACAACAATGATAACACCCGTAAATTAATGATATGTTAATGCATTCCATCTGCGAAAAGAATAACTTTGCGCCGTTATACGTTTTTTATTTTACAGGTAGGACAAATGTATTTCCATTTGGCACAGGCCCACCGCCGTATTTTATGCGAAACTTTATGCAAGCTGTTGCCGGACATATGGTGCATAGTGGCATCACTACTACGACTATGAGCTCGAGAAATCCACCCGTCACTACTGTAGGAGCGCAACAGAGTGTCTCCACATCGATGGATAGCGGAAACGTGAATACCGGACAAAGCACTCAAGCACGGTATAATAACATCTATAGTATATTATATCGTAATACTATATATAAAATCATCTCATACAAGAGAACAGTATTAAAAAAATAAATATTCGATACACACACAGATACGGCATAAATTATAAAAATATTATAGGAGCAACACTGGTACTCATCCTACAACCGCCACCCAGACTCGAAGTACATCGCGGCCGCACGTATTCCATCATCACGCTCATCCCGTTGGTCTCGGTATGAGTATTGGACTAGGTCTTGATTTCGATCCCTACCTTCCGTGCAATTCGCATCATATATATCGTACTCCAACAAGTACCACATCTAGTACTACTACGACTGGCGTGACAACTTCATCGCAAACGACACGCACAACATCAACAGCCACGGCGGACGCTCAGAATCAAACGAATCAAACCGGTAAAGGCGAATAGAAATTTCTTTTTCATAATAAACTTATAATTAAGAGAAGATGCGTTTTTCTACACAAATTTGAAAAATATTTTATAGCGACAACTTCAACTACAACTACTACTGTCCCTTCAACAAACACAACATCGGCGACAAATGCTGAAAGGGCTTTCAATAATCCTTTTGCAAACTTATTGCAAATATTAGATCAGTCAGCAGTAGGTCAACCACCTAACATCAATAGTAATGGTAATTTCTTTAAAAATGAATCTAGTATCGAGAGAGAGAGTGACAAATGAGATATTTATTTCAATGTCGACATTGATTATGTTGCAGCTTTGGTAGAAAATCTCGTTAACATAACGCAGATACTCAGTAGCAATATGCACGCGGGATTCGTGAGTGACAGGTAAATATAATGTCAATAAATTAAAGAAAGAATCATTGATTATATATTGCTAATCGTATAATTCTTTTGATAATCAGTTTGAACGGAAGTGATGTTATCACTTTATCCGACTTATTCGAGGCTATAGGTCTATCTATGGATCTTCTCACGTCACACGAATCTGGCAGAGATGATAACTTCCTCATCGATCTCTTCGCATTACTGGTAATTTTGCCACTAAATTATATGGGCACGAGTCTATATACAATACAATATAAAATGAATCGTTTTGATTAAAAAAAAATACATGTAGGCACACACTATGACTCTGGATGAGTTGAGCAGACTACGTCTTGGTCAATGGGAACCTATCGCTAGTTATCGAAGACCGTTGCAGGAGCTCCTACAGTACACGTTTTCCGATGCTTCATCATCAGATGTTCTTCAAGAACAAACAATCGAACGTCTACTTTCTCAACTGCGACCTCATATTCGATATCTTTTGGCGTTCGAGGAACACGCAGGCAGCAGGAGCGGCTCTCGCGTTGACATATGCGCGACTACCGAATCGTTGATCTCTCGCCATGCGAGGGATATACTGAAGATCTTATTTAATAACGGTTAGTATTTTAATTGCAACATGTATCATAAAATCAACAAATCTCTCAAATGCGTTGAATTTACAGAAGTCGATGATGCAAGATTCGGACAGGAAACGCTAAACATCCTAATTAATCTGCGCAACCAATTCTTCACGGTGCTGCGATATTCGCTGCGCGGCGGTCAAATTGAATTGAGGCCAATTATGACACGTTTTGTGGTTAGTTTTGCTCCTTTTTTATACCTAAATATAAAAATGTGAATGTTTATTATTATTTGTCGTAATAACGTAATTTGATGATTGCTTTGTGTTACTAGAACGACGTGATGGACGGTAATAGATCCGCTCTTCTTCAGTGGTTACAACTTATAGTTATCGCTCATCTTTGTACTTACTTTCTACATATGCCGCAGCCACTGGCACTGGATTCAGAAATCATACCACTTTTGATATATAAGGACGCATCGTCCCAGCAATCTTCGGTATCTTCGGCTTCTCGCCAATCCACACAAGTACAATCGGAAGATGAGGTAACCTGTTCATTTCATTTGCGCTGTCACTTTTCTTGTCATTGTATAATGTAATGCAATAATATAATTACATAATCATATAGCCAATGGAAACGGAAACTCTGGAAAGCAACAACCAACAACCAACACTCGAAAGCTCGATTCCTGAGGATCGAGAAGAAATTCCAGAAACATTCCCCGGGCACGAGGTTTTACCTTCGGTACGTCGAATAAGAAAATAAGGAAAATTCGCAAATATTTTTTATGAAAAAAAATTGATTTGATTATAATTTTTTATATACGTTTATATATAATAATGCCATTAACAATATTCTTTTTCGCAGGATTGGGTGCCAATTATTGCTCGCGATGGCGTGAGACAACGTCGACAATTACAGAGTGGAACGCCAAACGGAGACGTAACAACGTTTAGCGACGCATATCTGGGCGGATTGCCGAGTAAGCGTCGCAAGCTTATTGAACAACAAAAACCGCGATTATTAGTTAGCCCGACACCGAATCATCACTCGACGATAGCGGCGTCTATGGAACGATTGGTCAGAGAGGGAGTCAGTCGCGCCGGTGTCGAGGAAGTCGAGGGCGCCGCCGTGGCTGTCGCGGCGGATCCTGCCGTACGACGTGCATTTGGTCAGGCAATTAGGGATTGTTTGAATCCGTGTCGATACGATTTTCCGGACCCGTTGCGCTTCCCGAATGCGACCAAGTATTTCGCGGAGCAGGAACGCCCGCCGAAATAATAGCTAACGGAAAGATATAACACATCGTACTTTGATTTATGGATTGCAGAATTGAAAGAGATACATTAATTTAAAATTCGACAACGAATATGCGGCTGTCTTTTTGAGAAAATTGGCACGCAAGATTCGTCTTTGTGAAAACATTCTAGTTGTAATTATTATTCTAAAATATAGTAAAGAGAAAATTATCTCTCCTCTATTCTAGAATATAATAAAGAAAAAAATTATCGATTCTCAATTACTATTATAAAATATAGTAAAGAGAAAATTATCGATTCTCTCCCGAATAAATATCTCCGACGAATCTAAAATGGCTGATCAGTACGGTGCAAATGTACCTATTTACCTATCTACCTACCTATTATCTATATGCCCATATCAATGTTTCTGCTTTAATAGAATTATCATTATTATTCTTCGGCTTAAGTTTGTAATTGATAAATAAAGTAACATTTATAGGGTGTTCTCCTCAAATCAAACTCTTCGTCAAATCTTTGCGAAGGAAAAGCCAACATTAATTCCATAAAGGAATATACACCCTGTATATACATAGATGTAAAAATTGTTAACTGTACATCTCTATTTATGAATTTACAACCGCTAGTTAATTCTCCGTTGTCTTTTCCACTCGCAAATCTCAATTTCTCGTTATCTTTTTTTCATTAAATTGGTCATTTCGAATTTCAAAGTAGTAAACTTGATAAATCCGAGACAATTGTAATAAAAATAGATCGATTTCGTTTAATTTTTTTGATGATCACGACAATGATGAATATGATAATGCGATATTGTAAAAGCAATGCATTGTAAGTCATAATAATCTTATCAGTTGTTTCGTGTAGATAATTTTCGACGTATACACGATGAATCGAAGATATTTTCGGATCCAGAATCTTTCTACGACGCGCGTATTATACGTTTATTTGCACGATAAAAATAAATCGATGTGTACAATGCGTGATTATACAATGGTAACATATTGTACGTGAAATAAGTTTAACCGTTCTAATAACCAAACAATTGTACGAAGAAAAAAAGAAAATAAAATTGTGTATCCCTTTTCCTCCGCGTTACTTTGTTCCTTCGATTCTTTATATATAACAAAAATTGTCAAATGATCTTTTGACAGTCATTCACATATGAGACTATTGTTAGAAATTATTACAGCTCTTATTGCGGCAATAAGGATGAGCACAATTCGATATTTAAAATAAACGTCAGACTTCCTTTCGAAGACCGAATGTTATAAAATAATAAATTATCGATAAATAATTACACAATAATTATAATTTGATAACATTAAATAAATATGCAAATTTCACATCAAAGGGAAAAAAATTAGAATTGTTTTTTCTGCATTATACAATAGTTAATTTACTTTTCATTTATTCTTTTTTTCTCTTATCGTTAATTTATCGAATTATCGACGCCAATTATAGCTATAGAATATATCATATATACTGTTATGTGGTAATATGACATGTAACATCTGTAATATGAAAGAGTGCCGTCAATTATACGCATGGCTGACTATCACGAGAAATCGGACTGTTCCATTCGGTCCACCTCCTCCGCGCGAACTTAATACAACCGATTAAATTTTCATAATCGCGCGCCGAGTATGGGAGCGAATCGTACAATTATCAAGATGAAGGAGAGGCCGTAACGAAATATATGCGGAAAGGGAGGCGATTCACGATTTTTAACTTGTTTGCTTCATCGTCGGAACATCACTCGAACGAGCTGTTTATAAATTCGATGTTGAATATCTCTCGGGCTAATGAGGAAAAATTTTCTTCTCCCGTTTCGCGCAATCTGGATTTGAAAAATTTCCCACCGATAATCGAAATGTTTACGAGCGGTGATGAAAACAACGCCGGGTAATTTAATTTCCGCGAGAAATAACTTTATCGCGGTCACTCGGACTCTGAGAATTGTCGAGATATCGGATTCCAAAGTTTCACAAGTCGTGTGGTAGGTAGATGATAGATAGATACCTAAGGTAAGCAATCTTTAATCGCCGGCGATATTATCGCGACCGAGCGATTGGACGCGAGACTTATCCAAATACATACATAGCGTAAAGCGATTTTTTTTTTGCCGTCGATTGTTTGCGGGCTGCCGCGGCTCGCAGATTCTTCCTCCCGCGAATTACGAATATGTACATACGATATAATATGACGTAATATACATAAAGGATTTTTTTTCTAATCGCGGAGGAAAAAAGAAGAGAAGAAGGCGATTGTTACACGCTTAACCGAATGTTCTTCCGACTGGTCGCGTCGGTCCCCCCTTCTCCCTTCCCCTCCTATCGGGATACGACATCGTACTATTACGAGAAGCGATTTGGAAAGGAGAGGCGTCGGTATTAATTGGCGGACAAGGAACACGGTGGCGGCGGCGGCGACGATGTTCGTAGTCTTCTAGCCTCTTCTTCGAGGGCGTTTTTTTCGTGCTCGCCGCACGTTGACGACGAAGACGACGACGTTCTCTCGTCGCGGCTCTCTTTCCGCGCTTCGAACAGAAGAGACCAACGGGAATGTAGCTCGCCTTCTCGCTCCCTCTCTCCTCTCTTTCTCTGTTAGAGTATATCCTCGACCGCGTATACCGCGCGTATACCACGTATACCACGTCCACACATACGTACACGCCGCGGTCGTCGCGGGGAAGAGCGCGTAGAAAGGCATAATAAAGGTAGGGTAGAGTATACCAAGTCCGCGCGGACTTGACGGCCGGCTGTCAAGCGGCGCGAGAGGGAACCCGATTGGTGGACGAGCGACGTTCTTTCGGCCGTATTGGTCTTTTTCGCCACTCGACGACGCCTCTTTATTCGGTTCAGGGCGTCGCCGTGCATTTTTATGCACGCAGGTTGGCCGCGTGGCGCCGAGCGCGGCTCTTATAGGCGCATCTCGCGAGTCTCGGCTCTCAGTCCGCGCGGACTCGGTCGCCGCGTCGTTGCTAGCATCGTCATCGTCATCGCTGCTGCCGCTGCCGCGCTGCTACGAGGCCGAGGTTAAGACGCCTTGGCAATCAAGTAGAACCTCGGGCAAGCAGGGCCGGTTACGGCGTCGCATCGGTACACGAAGAGAGAGAGAGAGAGAGAGAAAAAGCGTACACGAAGGCGGCCATATTTAGAGAAGGAAATCAGCGAAGAGCATTTCGCGCCGCGTACCACCAAGCTACTTCTCCTCTCTGCCGCCCTCCATTCCACCACAACACAGCGACGACGAGGACGACGACGACGACCACCACCACCTTATCGTCTCGCTCTCGTTCCCCAGCTTCGATCTCTACACCCGGGGGCTCTTTCCGCAGCCCGTCGCTCGGATGGATTTGACGGATGAAAAGCAACCGGTCGTGTTTTCCTCGCGCATTCTCTCCGGTAGCTTTCCCGCCGCCGATACCTCGCCGCGACGAATGTTAACGGTAAGGGGGCGCGAAATAAGTCACGTACGTTTTTTACGTATAACGGCGCTCCGGCGCTAATAACGAGTCGCCTCTCGTCCCCCCTTCTCCCGAGCGAGAAAATGCTTACGGACCTTTTTTTCGCGCGCCAACCTACACACGCGAGCATCGATGGTGTATATGCGCGCGTAATCACGCGCGGAGAGATGGTTCGGAGCGGAGCTTTCCGAGAGGATTTTTTTTTTTTTTTTTTTTTTAACAGTCCGAGTCTCTCTCATTGCCGTCTGTTGTCGCCATCGGCGTCGATTCGAGTCGACGAAGCTCGAGGGAGAAAGAGCTCGAGAGCTTTTCTCGCGTCACGTCTACGCCGAACATAATGCGATTTCTTCCTTGCGCTTTTCTCTCTCGCCGTTCTCCGTGTTTCGCAAATGCGTACACGCACGCTTCCGTCATTTTTCTAAAATTCTTATTTATTTCGCCGCAGACATCTCGACGAGGTTCGTACGATTCGAATCGGCGACAACTGGCTGGCAGAAAAGTCCTTAAAGATTACATATTTCGATTCTATCATTCGATATTTTAACGATAGAATATTCGGAGCGCCTTAATCAATAAGAGAAATTAATTTAAGATTCACCAACTTTTGTACATACTTGTTGTACATCATCATTTCTACAAATGAAGAGAAAATATGTAAATTTTTGTACATTTTTTGTAAACACTTCGAGACAGCTAAAACTGCGATAAGAAACGGAGCAAAGAAAAATGTATGAGCTACAAGGATTAAAATTGACCGAAAAGTTTGCAGAGAGAGAGAGTCGAGTAAATGCGTTCTTATTCATGCGCGCGTACATTTGGAGATAATAAATAAAGTAAATCCGATGCGGGAAACTCGAGACGAGAGAAAGAAAGCCCCATCGATCGGCGAAAGCTCGCTCGTGCGATTCGAGTAGGGAAAATAATTTCGGAAACGAGAGCGTTTGAAAAAAGCGGCGACAAACCGGAAATATCGTCGAGAGAACGCGCTCGACGAGTTGCATATCTCGCGTCGCGTATGCGTCGCGACGGCTTGTGTATCGCGCGCCGATTTACGACCGAGCCAATCGGCAATCGTTACAAGCACGCTTGGCAAGAATAATGCCAATTAACACGTTTTTCGACGAGTCAACTGCACGGCAGTCGCGCGGCCGCACGTATCCGGTTCGTCGACGAGCGACAAAGTTTTTCAGCTCGAAATATTTTCCGGAGCGAATCGTGCGTCAGCAAAAGCGGACAAGCGCATCATCATTGGAACCGAATTTGTGCACGGGTGACGAAATATTTTTGCAAAATGTCTTTTTAATATTGTCATTACACATACGCATGTTGCGCAAAATATATTTAATTTTATTTCAACTCGGGTGCGGTTGATTTTAAGATAAAGAAATCGTAAGAATCTCTCTCTCTTTTTGTTGTCAAATGATAACGATGCGGCTAATTGACGATAATTTTCGTTAAAGTATCGAAAGCTAGTATCGTGATACTACTAATGAGTGACGAAAATGATACAATAACAATATGTATGATTGGTATTAAAGTCCGAAAGTGAACATGACCGATAAAAAAAATCCATAAGATCGATAAGAATAATCGAGAGAGACAGAGAGAGAGAGATGCGTTTTTATCGCTATAAAAATAATCCGGTCAAGATTGAACATATTTCGAGCACGTACGTATTATATCGAGAATAGTATATCGCCGGATCTTTCGATCCGTTTGTACAAAATATTATACTTAATATTGTCCGCTTGTTGCGCAATATGCTTTTACGAGATAACGTTAACGATAAATAAAGATTGGTAAGCTTGCGCCGAGGCGGATCTGGACCCGCTGTCGAGAGTCGGCGAGATACGAGCATTATCTGCCACTTATGTTGCTCTCCGGGCATACGCGTTATCTTTTTAAGTCATACGATTCTTGAAGTCTCGTCGATCCGAGCGAAACGCCGTTAATATTCGCGGGATGGAGAAGGAGCGGCATATTATCTTTCGGACGTTTTGACTGCGTTAATAATAGATATATTTAAAATATACAGAACTTTCACTAGAAACGCGAGAACGATAAATCTTGTAGTCGACGTTAAGGAAGGTAAATGGTTGATACTTTTTAACACTACTTTACACATTTGGTTAACCTGATTCCTGACTCTTTTCACGGTTTTTTGTGCATGAACAATTATCATGCGCATATCGTAATCTCTTTCTTAATAGTTTCGCACTACAGAAGTCTCTCTCTCTTTTTTTTCCATGGTGTTAAATGTATCAGTTTTTATTTCATCTTCCTAGAGCCTAGATTTTAATAATGTATAGAATTCTAACGTCTATTCTAGACGATTCCAAAGCTTTTAGGTTTCTTTTGTATTTGTCCCCTCTCGAGAATTTTACGCTTTCACCTATCTTCCCACATTTTTTAATCTCCCATCTCGGTTGGCCCTCATAAGAAAATTACTTTTCGTAGTGCGTATTGATATCTAATACTGTGTCAAGTTTAAAGAACTCCCCGCTGACCGTTCGGGTAATCTCGAGTACTCTGAAAACTTTGTCTCGCTAGATAAAGCATATGTATGGCACGTGTAACGATAATGACGTGATCCTTTCCTCTTTCAGTAGATATCCAGTCCTTTTTTAAAACACAAACCATTCTCTTTTGACAATCTTTTCTTTCGGATACGTTCTTGAATTATTTTCTTCGTTATTGAAAAAGAATTCCTCAAGTTTCGATTACGAGCAGGAAGATTCTTTTTAAACGCGTTATCGCGATTCATAAATTATTAGCTCTCTTGACATTTTCCTTCGTTATTCTTTATATTCCTCTCACCTAGATTGAACCTAGCCTAATCTAACCTAATCAGCGGATGATCGAAATTCGCTATTTAAGCCTGCAATCGCGTCGCCTCCATAGAATCTTCCCGCTAACATTTTTTTTCTATGGCAGCTCTGTAACGAAGCACGTGGAGGTATCCCAGGGCGACACCTAGCGTCCGGAAGGTGGCGGGGCGAACGTTCCTTGGCGATTGGCAGCGACGACGGCGGCAGTTCATCAGTTGACACACACGCGCCGTTGGATGTGGTTCGTTTCGCGCGGTTGTTATTGTGTCAGCTGTGTAACGTGTCTCTCTCTCGACGTGATGCGTGATTCTCAAATATTCTACATGTGATGTGTTGCGTAACGTGCGCGTCCATACGATTCGCCGCTCTGTGTGAATATAAATTTCCCTAGTGCGAACGTGTGTTGATACATCGCTATTCTTCACCTCACTTCACGCGACTGTGATGAATGACGGTGAGAATATCGCTTCTTGGTTCCTCGACGACGTGCGGTAGTGACGTAGTCGCAAAACTGTTTGGAGTGACATGTATTCGAGCGCCGGTATCAACGCGGCAGCGGTAGCCGTGGCTGCAGCTCGACATCCGGTACGTAATCCATATTTTTTTCCTTTTTTTATACGAATAATATTGTCGGACGCGAGGGCGAGAGCGGAACGCGTGGCCATTTTTTTTTTTTGCTCAAAGTCGAGGCGCTTCTCCAAAACGACAAGTTTAGAGTCGCGAGATTCTTTCCTCAGAATACACTATCGACATGTACTCGTCGCTTCGATTGCCAGAGTAAGCGCACTCCCTTTGAACGGAAGCGGATTCCAACCTTCGATCGATCTTTCCTTTACAAAAATATCGAGGCACTCTTGGCTTTTGAATAATAAACGCTTCGATATAAAGCGTTTCTTGAAATTCAAGCTTCAGAGAAGCAAATAGATTGCAAAATGATGTTCTTTAATTCATTCTTTACTTTTTGAAAAGAATTTTCACTCGAGACTTTTAATTACAATATAATGTTGAAAATTGAAAAGTGTGATGTGTCGTACGATAACCTCCAATATTCTGTTTAGAGAAAACTGATTTAAAATCGATCAGTCTCGACAGGAAGTGCATTTACTCAAGATTTTTTTTTCCAAGTTGACATCTCTTTCTTACGTTTCATGTAATTTATACCGTCCATGTAAAAAGAAACGAATGGAAATTAAATGAAACTTAAAATACTCATCTGTCTGTGCAAAAAATTTATAGCGCGTAATAAATATAAAGCATAGAAATCTTTTTTAGGTAGTAAAACAAATCGATTAGTCACGGTTGAACATAATCTGACCATTGTCCTATTGGAGTGAGAGCATTCCTTCGGGATTATTTGACTTGTAAATAGCTTTACTTTTTTGATCAACTGTATAAACTTTGTAAAAATGCATATTTCCAAAAATTCAAAATTTCAGAATTTACGGTTGTCGGAAATTACGTTGCTTTTTTTCACGTTTTTACCACATCTATCCACTTTTTGATGTACTTATTATATTTTTATGGACTCGAGGAGAGTTTAAATTAATCCATTTATCTATAATAAATATATCGATCCATTCATCTATAATAATTAAGCGCAAAGGAAATTATGCCTTTTCGTTCTCCTTATCTCATGTGTGTCTATAAACTGCGCTAATTTCGAAGTTAATCGACCGATATCTACCCGTCGCATACACAGTTATTACCAGATACACATCGCTCGTGCCTATGAATCACATTATTTCTTCGCTGTCAACGTCGCTCTAGCGGAGTAACGAGATAATTAAAAAGTAGCGGCGGGGCGAATTAACGTTTTCCAAGCTGGCGCGCGGAGCTTAGGCCACAATAAATTCTTTCCGGCGATTATTTATCTTTCTACCGATTCTCCCCCATCTCTCTAACGCTTAATAGTTCCGCGCTCTCGCAGTCATGCACGCATGCACGCACGCACAGGTCCCCGCGCTAAATATCTGGGCGCAACCGTGTATAAATACGTACCGGATGAAATTGACCAACGCGTTATACAATGGGACGAAGGGCGTAAAAGGAGGAGCGGGGAAGGAGGGGGGGGGGGGGGCGAATCGCGCGCGCGAACAGAGCCGAGCGACGACGGAAAAATATTTGGCCGGCGAGCAAATTTTCATTCGACTGTAAACACCCGGCGAGCCGAAGCGGAAAAGCTCGTACGCGAACGACGAAAATAAATCTATATATCGCGGGGTGGGGAGAGGGGGAGCGCCCGGAGCCGATCCCCCCCCCCCCCCGGTATCCGCAATTACATTATATCTGTAGCCGTACCATCGCGCGCGCACAACGATTAACCCGCGCGCCTCTCCCCCCTTCCCCTCCTACCCCGTCCAACAAACGCGAGGTGAAAAAAAAAAGTCAAACGAAAAAGTGGGAAAAATAGACACACGGAACAAAAAAAAGCCACGTCGCGTAAAAATGGATTTGCTCCCCGTTTTGCTGTCGCGCGGCGATAACGAACCGTCCTGGAAGATTTTCAAAGCGCGCGAACCGATATATCCGCGACAAATTTCCCTTCATCGAGAAATTTCTCTGAAATAAAGCGTTAACTTTATTCTCCCTCTTTCGTCGTTTCTCGAAAGTATATATTAGCGTTAACGGGCGAGGCGATCGAGTTTTGCCTCTCGGATAAGAATCTCGACAAGATGAGATTACTCGCGGATGATTTATCAATTTAAACAATAACGTCTATTTATATATATTTTCTTACGTGCGCGCAAGTTGAACGGAGATGCGAGAAGAAAATTTTTAAATTATCCCCGCTCGTATTTCCTTCCATTTGCGTGTCACTTTTGTTTGTACTAAATGCTTTCACAAACGCGCGCGTGCGGTGATAATCTCATTAGTGTTCCGCCAACGACGACACGGTCCGATCTCCCGTTGTAATTATTTCCCGGCGTGACGCGAGAAGGAAGAGACGGGAACAAAATTGAAATCGAGACGAGAAAGAGAGAGAGAGAGGGAGGGAGACAGCGAAATGATATCGCTCGCGCACCACGAAATTTGCGGGCCGCGCGGGCTCGCGCGCTTCCGCAGAACCGCAATATGCATTGGTAATTACACCGCGATGAATTACACCGCGGAATGAGCGAAGCGTGTTACGTGCAATTGGCGCAAGCATTATAAATCTCGTCACGTGCAAATAGTTGGCCACCTCGCCTCTCCGGTCTCTTTCTTTCATTAACATTCGTCCGACGAGAATCTCAGACGACGGGAACGACCAAACTTCCTCCGACGAGGCGCGACATGCGTCATAATCGTTGTTTCTTTTTTTCTTTTTAACGCAATTCACATCGTACGATTTTAATCTATTATTACGCGCAGTAGTGACGCGCGACATGGGCGTTCAATTAAATCTCGACGCGGACGATACGCTTTCAATTTCCGAAGAATGTCGCCGCTATGTGTAATCCATGCCGAAGATCGAGTCACGTATTTACATGACAGTGACAAATTTACTAATTATCGGGGAACGCCCGATCGACGCTCTCGATTAATTCACGCCACGTGACCTGAATCGCGGAGGGACGAAAATAGAGGGTAACGGGTAACGTAAGTCGCGACAGCTACTTACCTTCGTCACAGTCAAACTATCGAACGATTCGGCGATTTTGGATGTCGTCGTCCTCGTCGTCGTCGTCGTCGTCGTCGTCTCGCCGACGCTTTCGATCTGCGACGACGATTGCTGTCCCTTCTTGGCATCGTCATCGTCGTCGTCGTCGTCATTGACGCTCCGGTGCTTGACCGAGTTGACACAGGCGGTGGTTATTGGCACTCTGCAGGGCCGCCAGGGCTGTTTACGTACAAGCTGTACAAATATTATTTCCGGGCAAACCGGCCCGTCGATCATTACGAAACCCCAGGCGGAAAGTTTCAACGGATACTTCGTCCCCCGCCTCCTCCCTTTTATACACATACACACGCGCGCGCGCGCACACAGAATTCTTGTTGTGACGTTGAGTCCTTTAAACTGAGACTATCTTGCATCCCTCGAAACGACTAGCCCTTAGGAATTAGATCTATTGCCTAGATCGGCTCGAGTGCTTTCGAGGTTTTGTATTTAGAAATATATGTATCTTATTGATCTTTGTCAAGCCAGCTATTATACGTTCGCACATACTTCTCGCGATAAGAGATGACACATCCCACAATATATCATTAGTTGATATAAATTTGATAATGGAAGAGAAACGTTCGTGACTCGACACGCTTTTGTGTGCGACACTTACTAGTTCTAAATGATAACTGAAGCTCCGCTTTGGTTGATCGTAAGTTCGAGCTATGAGGTCACGAGGTCAAACACAGTGATATAAAACAATAGCAATAATATTATAGTATCGAGAGTGTTTTCTTTTTTTGGTCGATAAGAAATTATTTAGATATTTGAAACAACTCATTTGTGTCAACTCGGTCAAGTACCGGGACGTCAATGATAACGATGACGATGACGATGCCAAGTCGTTTAATAGTATGCGTTATTCCGCATTTAATTTTACATTTGTATTTCGTACACATATGACGCTATGAATAAACAAATTGACAATCACATGAACGCATGTAAAATACGGAAAACAAAATTCCTAGCCCGGGTTTAGATTTTTCATTCACCGAAATTATAATCTCATGTGTCAGACAGATTATGATATATTTTGAAATGGAAAATAAATAGGACTTTATGAAAAAATACAAGTCTCGGACTATTATCAAATCCTCTAAAAAATTGTTGATATATAAATATTGACAGTTGATATATAAGATACACATGATTGTACAAGCTATTTACCAAAGCGGATATTTAGAATAAAAGAAATTTAATGGCGTAATCATCATTAAGTATAAAAAGCTCGTTTTTTATAGACACACGATTCGGCATAGAAAAAAAAATATAAAATTTTTTCGATGAAAGAAAGTTTAATTCAAATGGCCAAATTGTAAATTATGTTATCATTTTCATGATCCGTGAATAAAACGGTAGATTAAATATTAAAATAATAGGAATCTTAATAAACATTTTGTTTAGAATAGTAATATTAAAATAATAGGAATTGTTAATAAACATTTTATTTTTCAACAAAATATATCACACACGCAAGCATATGCATACAAAATTGTATAAAGATTCTTTCAAGTATAAAAAAGTAAATGTTTTAAAATGCTTAATACAAGATCTGAATATAATCGAAAATTGTTGAAAGAGAGAATTAGCAAGAGCTGTCTACGCAAAAAGAAGACAATTTTAATAATCCTACTTTTATATCTACCTCTCCATTCTACAATATTTATCACGTCAAGTTTTTTATCATGTATGTTTTTTTATACCTGTTATTTTTACTACTTTGCTATCTGGCTCCCATCGTGCCGAGATGTAATAAAATTTCTCTTTCTCTCATCATCGAGTTTATGATTAATTAATATAACGGCGCGGAGGAATTTGTCGAGTACGCCAAGATTTCTATCATCGAAGCAGCATTGCCGAGATCTCGTGAAGGCGCATTTAGCTATTTAATTAATCGTCGCTAATCAATCTGGAAGAACGCCTTCGTGATCGAGATTGTAATTCTCGATTCGTGATTTAATTGACGACATCTTCCAATTTAAGACCTAGAGTCATCAGATAAGAAGTATTAAACGCTCGCCCGACTGTTCAAATCACTCTCTCTCTCTCACCGAACAGTTTTCTGAAACGTGTTTCAACTGTAAAATATTGACATTAGGCTATATCTGTAGCGTTTTCGTAAATATAATTAGACCGATGACGACACGGTAAATAAGAAACGTTTTGACACATGCGATGCGTGTACGAATGATGTAACATGGGACTGATGTTAATTGCAATCGTTCATTTCATAGTCATAAATTAACATTTTTAGATCGTCGCTTTAATCACGGAAATTTTCGCTCTTTTATTAATCCTAAATACACAATTAAAGAAAAATCTTACATTAACGTACCACCATAGATCGTAACCGGTTTTAAGGAGAAATTCGGCGATAAAAAGGATTAATAAAATGATCGAAGAAGCTGCGAATTTGAATTTCGAAAATTTCGCCTCCAGAATTAGCGACTTCCCGCTAAGAGGAGACTGTCCTTGTTGCGAGCGCGTTACCGACGTTGCGTTGACTCCCGTCTCACACGAACAAAAAAAAAGAAAAGAAAAGGAGAAGAAAAAGAATCGCGACCGTGTACACGCACACGTGACGCGCGACTTGACACGTGTAACTTTGGCGGGCCGGGCGAGAGCGCGCGCACGCGCTTTATATCCCGTGTGCACTGTTCACAATAATGAGGAGTTTGCACAGACCGGGATCCCGACGTTCTTCAAACAGCGAGAGCAAAAACAAACAGCCCTATATGGACGGATGGACAAACACGATGTATGCGTTCGTGCTGGCTCGCTCGCTCGCTCGCTCACTCGCTCGTTGCTTCGCGTTCACGTCGTCGGATCGGCGCTAAGCTGATGCGAACGCGACGCCGAGTACCTTTACCGCTACAAGAGAGCGAGCCGAGGTACTCTTTACCCTTCCCGCCGCCGCTGCGGAAACTATCGACCATCACCCTCGCTCAACAAGCACCATAAGCGATATGCTGGCTAACATTTGCCGGGCTAAGCACACAAATACGATACAGTGCTGTTTGCCTGGTGCGCCAGTGGTGCTCGATGTCGCCGGGTACCATCGGCACTGGCCGCGCTATAACGGTTTCATTCTCGTCTCGAGGATCGCGGACAAGATTTATGAATGATCGGACGACGGGGAGGCGAAGAGATTGTCGAGATCCTCGCTAAATTCTCGCAAGTAGGAAAGAGAGAGGGAGACGCGAGCATCGAGCACGGCAGCGTGCGGCATGTGCCGTCCTGGCGCATCCTGGCGTGACGGTCGGGTCAGCTGGTCGGTGGTTTGCGAACTATCTCAATTTGCCTAAGCCGCAACCACGGCGACCGCGAAAACCGCAACTTCCCTCGTCGTGGCCACCTTTGGCCGCCCGCACCCTCCCTCCCTCCTGTCCGCAATTCCTCTCTTCCTCTCGCCGCGACCTCCATCCGACTATCCACTTCCTCTCTCCGTCCACCTATACATACGTATCCTCCTTTCTTCTCACGCTCGCGCCTGCCGTTATTGTCTTGCGCCTTCTCCACTCTCGGTTTCGTGAATTTAGCGACTACTTGGTCGCGCAACCTTCGACCTCGCTAGCCAGAGGCTGAAACGGAAAGGTCGGCGACTTTGACCCCCTTTTGTTCTCCATTCTCGAGTAGCGACATTGTCACGAGAGAAGTTATTTCGGAATCCAGTATTCATTCATCGCGTTAAGTTCAGCGTATGTCATTAGCTCGGATTGGCAAAGTCGTACGATGTTAACCCCGTGTGATGCCGTGGAAACAAATATCACGTCGTTGCTCGGCGTGATGTAATTTACGGATTCGCCGAAGGACACGGATGTGTGCGAGAATACATATCGTCGTTAACGACGTACACATATTTATGCACGTGTACATCGCACACACGCATGAACGCGCGTGCGCGTACTCATACACGACGAAGCGCAGGCTTATAGTTTCGGTTGTAGCGTGTAATCCTCGCGGACACCGCAAACATGTAATTAACACTTGCTCTCTCTCCGCGCGCGCGCAGAGCGAGAGGGAGAGAGAGAGAAAGAGCCGCTGTTGCAGCATGGCTCACATGGGCCGAGAGATCGCAACCGACTATTGCCGAACGGGGCCTCGGCCTCGTGTAATCGCGTATGCACGTGTGTAGTTGTGTATGTCTACATCCACCACCATCCACCCTCGCCTCCTCCCCTTCAATCTATCGTATCACTTTCGCTCGCACGGCGGCACCCCTGCCCTTTCGCGGTCGAACAGCTGTACGGAGTTAATTATTCGGGACGGGAGGACGTGGATCTCGAGTGCTGGCCGCGCGCGAATCGATCCGCCGACGTTTCTGGGACACGATCGATATATCTATATGTATATTGTGCTAAATTAAGCCCGACTGAGAGATTCTCTCGTTTCTTTGTCCCCAGGGCCCGCCGCAGCCTGGTCAGCCGTTCAAGTTTACGATCGGCGAATCCTGCGACCGGATCAAGGAGGAATTCAACTTCCTGCAGACGCAATATCACGCGTGAGTATTGAACGTTCTTATCGTAATCTTATCGATATCGGGCGCTGTCTGTCGTCACTCGGGAAAAAGGTATACCAGCACATTTTCTCGTTCACCCGCGGACTTCATTCTCTTTCCTTCTTTTTATTTTATTTTTATCCGATGCGGAAGCGCGCGTAAGGATGTAGCGAGTCGTATCGCGAGAGAGAAAAAAAGGTCTGGGAACAAGCGCAGCTGCACGCCATCCTATACAACGTGGTTGTGCGCCGGATACGTAATGGCAGCTCGCGAATATACGAACTCGAGCTTCGAGTTTCACGAATACCGGCAAGACGGGTCTTGCATTTTTCAACAGCACTAGTAGCAGCAGCAGCAGCAGCAGCAGCAGCAGCAGCAACGCGCGCGCGCGCGCGCGGATCGAAACTTTTCTCGTTGCTCGGCGGTTCTTCTTCCTCTTGTTCTTTTTTTTTTCACTCGCCACACGTACGCGGAGCATATTCCATTCGTAAAGAACGTGGTTTTCGCGATTCGCGGTTTTTCCTCTCTCAGGATTCTCTCTGTTTCGCCAGCTTACTCGAGCGTGTCTCCGCGACTCGACTGTTTTCGCATGCGTTTCACGACACGTTCCTTCATCTCTCTTTCTTTCCGCAGGCTGAAGCTGGAGTGCGAGAAACTGGCTACCGAGAAGATCGAGATTCAGCGACACTACGTGATGGTGAGTACGATCATTGCTATGTCGTAAAGTTAGTCGTGTCGGTTAAATGTCGTAACGTTTCCCTCGACTGCCTCTGCGTTCTCTTCTTCTTCTATCTCCTTCTCTTCCTCTCCGTTTCTCTCCCGCGCCTTCCATATCCAGAATAATCATGCTCGCTCGACCGCTAAACCGCCTCGGCTTCTTAGCATTAATTGCATCCTCCAACCGAGGGCCGGGACCGAGCTTTACATTAGCTCGTTACGTCGCGCGTAGAATAGTCGGATATACTACAGATAATACATACATATACAATATACATACATATACATACATACATACATATATACATATACATATATATATATATATATATATATGTATATATATATATATATATATGCGCGTTGTGCGCACGTACTGTGCATAGCTAATGACTCTAAGAGCCAGTAGCTCTCATCGAATTAGGCTGCAACGCTCGCGCGTTTAATGACGAAGTATGTAATACGCTGTTAGGTCGCGGCAGCGGCGACAGCGGTCTACGGTTCATTAATATTCGAGCACCTCCTCTCCTCATCGCTACCAAATGGACCATCTTCTACGACACGACAAGCAAAAATCAAGCGCGCAGTTATTTATGGATTTTCAAGTCCCACGAGAGAGAATAATATCGTATCTTCTCATTTTCGTAGCAGTTTGCTTTTTTTTCTTGTATTAAAAAATTTAATTTGACATCATCTTTAATCACAAGCTTTTACTTTTTCTCTTCACACGACCAAAGTGCGAAAAAAAGTATGAGCTTGTGATTAAAGATGATGTCAAATTTATATTTTTAATGTTTTAATTCGCGTTTGAAACTTAAATGTTTTCACAATAAAAAGCGCGTGTTCTTTCTAGCGGCGCTTGTGTAAATTGGCAACAGTTTTGAAATGGCGTAATGACTTTTACTCTTCTCGTATTACGTTCTGCTAGTCTTTTATTTATCTCTGTATTGAACATCGAGCGAATAATTAAATCGAAAGCGCGCAAATTTTACGTAGCCGTCGACTCATCGTTTATGGTTTTAATTCGCCCCTGGCCATTGCTCCCGCGGTGACTTCTCTCGTCGCATTTTCTCATCAACCTAATCGACTAGGCCACTAATTTAAACGGGCCACCAGTTAATCTCCGCTTAGCCCATTTGATACGCGAATGCTTTTCCTCTCCCCGATTCGCGATAGCAATCTCGTTAAGGACACGTTAAGGACGTTGTTGCATCCAACGAACGCTATTGCCTTCGGGGAAAGAGTCCGCCGATTCCGCTGCAACCGACCGATCTCAACAACCTCCGTTAACGCGCGCATCATCCCCCAGATACTCCAGCATCCACCCTCTCCTCTTCTCGGCCTCCTCGCTGTGTCTATCTGCCGGATGAAATAACTTACTTACGCTGCAATTAATTCGCCCGTGTAATTATCGGGCTAATGGCTCGTAAAATTAAGAACCTGTAACCCGGCCAGTGCGCGTTTACATGCGTTCATCTCCTCGTCTCGTATTATTCACGGGCTCCCGCGTGCGCTCTCTCTCTCTCGTTCTTTCTCCTTCTCTCTCTGCAACTGCAACTCTAACTGCAACCGGCCTCTCAAGTACACTCGGCCGGCAGACTCGAGTGCATTATCGCGATTAACGATAATTAATATCACGTTATCGCGCGTGATTGAAACCGCCTCGGCTGGTGCTCGCTGGACCATTCGCGGGAAATCTCATCCGCGATGGGAATCCGTTCTCGGAAAAATTACTCCCATTTCTGATAAAATATTGTAAATCACACCTTGATGCATCTTGATTACTGAAGTATATCATAAGAAATTTTTTCTGTTGCAGTATTACGAGATGTCGTACGGCCTAAATGTCGAGATGCACAAGCAAGTGAGTTTGAATTTTCATTTTGCTTTGATACTCTATTCGTCGCTCGTATAAAGCTTTTGCATTTTTTCTAAACGTGATCGTGAATTTTTTTTTATTTTCTCTTGTTTATACGCGACTCGACATGTTACATTTTTTTAAATAAATTCTTGTTATCCGAGTAATATGCATTACAAATTGCATTTTGTATGCATTTTTATATTTCTATATATTACTAGGTATATATTTCATTCTTTTATCAAGTATCGTAATTTTCAATTCTATTCTTCGATTACATTCTATTATCACATATGCTTTATTGACATTGTACTGCGCTGTATTTTTCAGTTTTATTTATCTTTTATCAATAATAAATTTATCAGTTTATATACTCGGATAAGATAAATTTATCTATTCGTCTATTACTTAATGTTTGGCGGAGACCGTCGTTGCACCTCTTGGCCAGGTTCAAAGAACCGCGACGAAGGTATCTGAAAATTCTCATGGCGAGCTGTCGAATCGTCGTGTCGCGTCGCATCGGTGGGGGACGGCTTGGCTTCGTAAATACGTCTCATTATTCCTGCATCTTATGCTTCGCTTCGCGAGTGCTTTATTCTCGGAATGTACGCGCGCGCACATGCACGATGTACCGTAACCGTCGGCCTGAAGACGTTGCGTGGACGCGACGAAAATAGAGGAAACGAACGTCTCGTTGACAGCAGATCGCCCCCCGGTCGGAGAAATATGTAGCCAGCCTCGCTCGTTACTCGCGCGTTTAAGGCGACGAGGCGTTAGGCGGTCATCGCCGTCGTCGTCGTCGTCGTCCAACTCGCGCTTTCATTATTCACCCAGGACAGCGTTTCTCCATTCGGGATGTAGCCGGGGGAGGCTGAGGCTGGACCTCAACTATTACTCGCGCTCGGTGTGTCCAACATTTTCTCTCTATCTCGTTTCTGAGAATTCTAATTCGCTTGTCGAGCCAACGACTAAACACATTCGCGATACACCAAATTCGAGAGAATCTGTTTATGTACGCATATCTTTGTTCTTATTAACTATAAGCATTGCGGCGGATTTTACTTATAAATAAAAATCAAATTATTATTGCACTAACATATTACAAAAATGTATTATAAACTAAATTATATTTATGTCTTTAATCTGTCTTGTTTAACTGATTATTCGATATTTTATTATTACTTTTATATCTTGCATGGGAATGTATATTGTCTTGCTTTTCCAGGTGGAAATAGTAAAGAGACTGAGCACTATCATCGGCCAAATCCTACCGTTTCTTTCGCAAGAGCATCAGCAGCAGATTGCCAATACCGTTGAAAGAGCAAAGCAGGTTACAGTGAATGACTTAGGTGGCGTAGTTGGGGTAAATAACAAGCAGACAATGTGTAAACTATTTTCCGAGTATTTTTAAAATTTTCCAAGAGCAATTTGGCGCATATTTTTTTTCGGGGACTATTTCATAACTGTTACTGTTACTGTTTACGGCTTTCGATTCTAGATTCTTTTCTTCATTTCGCAGTGCGACTACATATTCGCACGACAGATAAGCGCAATTGCGCACTCGATCGAAACGCGAGATTGGCATTCAGTAGACGTGTTGCGTATAATTGAGTTCAGAGTTGATTCTCGCGCGCATGATTTGAATAATTTCTCAACCTCGTGGCTTCGTTGCTATCGTTAAAACAAACGTGCGCGTTGGAAAAAAAGTTGATATTTAAGCTCGAATTGTATCATGCAAGCGGGTCAATGTAAAACTCTCGGCCAGTTACGCTTCTTCCTTGGCATCGCCAAAAACGTGTATTTTAAAATCCTAATGTCCGTTGCATTTATAATATTGACGTACCATAATTTAACGTATCTTTCTTCGTGTATTTTTAGCGAAGCATTTTCATACCTCGATAAAATAAAGCAAAAACATTTTTACCTTATCGTAGTTTCACGGATATACTTAATCGAGACGTCGTCTTTGATGACGGGTGAAAGCGCGGAAGAATAATCGCTCGGACAAGGTCATTGCGACGCAAACCGCAATCTCGCCAATCTGTCATTACGCGACGCGCGTCACTGTTACGCGAAATATAATTAGCGTGCTCGTGTGTTACGGCCTGTCGAGAGGGTTCGTGGCGAAGGGATTCGTACGACGGGGAAAGTACGGACGGGATGGCGCGGTACGCAAAACGCAGCGGGAAAGGGTGCGGCGCCGACCGAAGGGACGATGAAGGCAAATAGACAGAAGCGCTAACCCTCATGAATATGTATTATTCGGTAAACAGAGGTTGAATCAATATTTCGTTTAATAACACCGCGCGAGGAACGTATAGTCCTCCATCCCCCTCATTTCCCTCCATCCCTCTTTCATCTTCCACCCGCGCTCACCCCGAGGCAAAACGCGATGATGGTGGCGTGATTCCGATCCTCTCTTCCCGCTATTTTCTCCGCTCCTCGCCCCCTCGCCCCCTTCCTCCGCTTCGCCACACGTTGCGCGTATTATTCACGGCGCGTTAAACCTCGTTTGGGACTATTACGTTTCATTTCACGCGCCGGGAACGAACACCGTGATTTTCGACGTGTATCGTGTCCGCGAGAGTCGCGCGATTTTTTTCAATGTTGCGATCGCAGAGATAACGCATATTTTTTCCGATGGAATAGAATAGTTTTTAAATATTATCTCTATATTTCTGTGAAAATATAAATCTAGCAATATTTATTATACTTTAAACATTCTGATTCTTTCTCTCTCGCCTTCTATTTTCTTTCATACATATAATAATATATTGCATATGCGCTCATAATTCCTTGGGCTAAATTTGATGGGACATTGTCACCGTTAATTTGCCTTTCTGGCGAGCCTTTACCGTACGACAAAACCACACAAGTATACACACGATCGATTTACGAACGTTATTTTGCATACGCAGTTACAGCAACAGAGGCAAGACATACCGCGGATCCTTCAGCAAATACACGCTCAGCAAATACCACCGGCGGCGATAGCCGCTCATCCGGGTCTACCTGGACTTCCCGGATTGGGGCCAGCTGCCGGGCTTCCGGTGCCGACTTCCGCGTCCGCGGCTTTGCTCGGCCTCGGCCTGACACCCGGGGCGGTCACCGCGACCTCAGGCGCGACCGCTGCCGCGCATTCCCTGTCGATGCTCGGCAAGCCGGATATCCATCGCGGTCAACCGGATGATCTCAAGAGCAACGGCGGTGAGTCCTCGATTCTATACTCGCATATCTATCTTCGATATCTATCTAGTCGCGTGATTGCGTATTGTTACGTATATCGAATGATCGGAAAATTCTCAACCTTTGTTTCTAATTGTCTTGCGAAATTTTTGATTGTCATGTTGCTTGAGAATATTCATAGCTTTCCGCGAAAGCATGATCAATTCGCATTCGAAAAAAATACATGGTATCTTGCATTAATTTTGTTTCGCTTATAGAAGTCGAATATCGATCAAATTCTATTTATTTATGTATTTCCGTCTCTCGCAATTTATAAATAGAACAATCTAAAAAGAATAACAAGGTAACCAGTAGGAAAGTTTCGAAATTACGTATTTTGATTTATTCTCCTAATTTTTCTTGCGAAATATATATTATTTATGAATATACTACGAATTTATACGCACATATCGGTATTATGAAAATTTCTGTTATATAACGGTGTTTGATATGCATAGTGTCGGTATTATTAAAGGTCTTTTTTTAGCGCAACAATTTTTTTTGCGAGAATATACACGCAAGATACCGATATACAACTAGTAGCGAAATTATTTTCGCAAAGGCCTCTATATACGATAACGTATATTCACGAGAACGAGCTGTCTACCGATCGTTATAAAGTCGCAAAGATCGGCGAGTGTGAAAAAAAAAATATATATATATAATCGATTCTCGACGACCCCCCCTCCCCCCCTCTGCCTTTTTCTCGCCGGGAAATGTTCAAAGCGCTTTATTACGGGTATCCGCTTTCGGCGGAGCGGGCGTGTTTGCGTCACCCTGTTAGCGGACGCGCTAACGGCGGTTTCCAGCGAAAAGCGCGCATAAATATGCATGAAGATCATTTATATGGGCACTTCCCTCCCCCCTCTAGATAGCTACTGACCGTCGTTTTACGACGCGGCCCGTTATTAACATTTTATCGATGCGCGATACTTGATATTCAATCGTCCTCAATATTTCCTCACAATCTTTGTATCTTATTACTTTTATATATATATATATATATATATATATATATATATATATATATATATTTATATTATTTATATTATATATGTTACAACAACTAGAGACAGTGTTTTTTCTTTTTCTTTTTTGCCGATTAAAATAATCAGCGATCTGATATACTTTTGCAGAAATCTACGCATAGATAAACCAGTTAAATTTGCAACGAAACATTACTGTGAATTTTTTTTCTTTCAGGTCTAAGCTCAACGGAAGAGAGACACGTGAGTAATAAATTTTCATATTTTATCACAATGTGAATTATTTAACTTGCATTATGGAAACATTATGAATCTCAATGAGAATGTAAATGATTCTTATATTAGCAGCGTAAATGATCGTCTAGACAACTCGTGGCTTACGTTTATATTTCAATAGACAATAGTTAGTAAAAATATACTTATATGTACGTGTTTTATACTTATATGTACATTGTGTAATAAAATATACTATTTTTACGAAGCGCAGTTCACTTTTAAAAAATCTAAAAATTTTCAAGACGCATTTTCTTCATACTTCTGTCAAGAATAAAGTTTATTCTTTCACGGTACAATACATGCATAAATAAAAATACGAATTTATTGCATTTGGTAAAATTACAAATAATTTTAATTTAGAAAACTCGATATTATATATAAATATACATCATGTATATTTAGAAAATTGTAAGATAAATATAATACAGCAAAATAAAATATTAAAATGGCAATTATAATATATAATTCGTACTAAATATAATAATACATAATATATAATTTATATTTTTATTTGGTGCGTGTGAATAAATAAATGCGCCAGGAATAATTATTTATTTTATAATCGAAAAAGTGAGCTGAGGATGAGCGTTACAAAATCTTGGAATCTTCTAAAAGTTGACGGAACATTTACACAATGACTATGCTCTACTCTTTGTGAAAGTAATATATTTTGTTATTCGATGTACATATATATGAAACGTTTACGGCTTCTACAATGTACAATGCACTCGACCGAGTGGCACTTATTGCGGCCTCGTGTATTACACGCACATTACGCGCGTGTAACTTGACTCGCGCGCGCGTCAAGAGTGCAACGAGCGCCGCTTCAGCGTACCTCGCATACGAGTGCGTGCTGCATATTGCAATTTATACTTTTGACGCGCCTACGGGCGCGAGGAGAGGCGTGTAAAGTGGCGAAAATATAGGAGGCCAAGAATGACGGTTGCGTATTATTTTTCCATCGAGTTATTCACGTTATTTAAAGTACCTTGTAACTTTAATCGCGATTGCCGAAGAGATAAATTCCTCGGAATTTTTTTTCTGCTCGTATTATAATTAACCGTCGTAAAAAATGCGAGGTACGATAAGGTTTTTCACACATGCAAAGATAAAACTGTCGATTAATCTAGCTACATCTAAGCTTTCAAAGACGGACGCGTCCTTCCTCTCTCGAGGCAACATCGCGCGTCTACATCTCAAAGTCGTGCGAGCCTCGCCGGTGTCGCCGGCCGAGGAAAAGGAAGGCGAGAAAGAATAACATAGGGGAAAAAGAAAGGGTATATCTTGTATTACGGGTTTGCCGAGCCTGTAATCATCGCGGGACCGCGAAACGCCCATCGACGCCCTCTCATTCCGCCTCTCGCCATTCTATTTTCTTCTCTCCTCGCCCGCTGCGTCCGTGCCGATGTGCCCGAGCACTACTCTTTCCCGGGGTTTCTCGCGCCGATCGCGTTTCTTTCTTTACCCCGGTTTTTCTTCCCTTCGCCTCCTCTACCGCGTCCATCGCGTCGAGACGGTCCACTCTATAATCATTATCGGCTGTCACTGACTAACAGCTGATTCGCGCGCGCCGCGTGTTTTCCTCCCTTCAACTATCGTCTGTTTGTTCGTTTGCACGCTCTCCACGTGTCTCGTCATCCCGAATTCCATTACGTTCTATTACGAATTGACCGATGAGACCGATGGGTCCACGCGACGAGGCATGCCAACTTTTCCCTCGTCGCGCGTAGAGAAATTCGCGGGAATTTATTACCGAAACGCGCGCTATTATTAGATCCGCTGTGCGAATTCTCCGATACGCTGGATTTGTACACACACTTGGTTTCCGATGGGCGTTATACTACATCTGCGCTCGCTTATAACTATCTCAACTCGTAAATACAGCCATTGTCTCATATATATTATATGTCGCCGAATAAACTTGCTCCCTCCGAGTACTTTTTTTTGTTCTTACATTCGTTGCGAGGCTATTTGCGTCATGTAACTCATTCATTCTATGTATATTTATTTTTGATAAATATACAACGGCATGCGTACCATGCGCGCTCGAGGGAATTTTTTTTCCGGGTACGCTTAATAAATAAATAAATAAATAAATAAATATAAATTTCGCCGGTCAGAGATGCGATTTTATCGCATGCTCGCGTCCCGGACGCTTCGTCGCTCGCTAAATTGATATTTCATTGAAAAGCGTCATGCAGGTGAAAAATCGGCGCGATGCAACGTCGATGAAAGTTACATTTTAATACGTTTCGCAACGAGTGGATATCGAGAGGTGGGCGGTATAGTAGCTGGTAAAGTCGAAATCGATTATCGCGAGCGTTCGCGTGACGATTGATAATAACCCGCGTCGACGCGGGTAATTACGGTTTTGTCACGTTCGTCGGCGCCACAGGGAATATGTGGCTGATCGTTGTTCCAGTCTGTGTACTTGCCGCGTGGTGTCTGTTGTTAAACGAGATTAACGAGATCCGCGGAATTAACGAGGAGGAGGCGCGAGAGGCCCGTGTATCCGACTGCTTCTTCGTTTCGTATCGCGTGTGTCGATTTAGCGCATATAACGCCGATGTACCCGCCAACGTAAACATCTACCTTTAAGAGGTTTCTCTGTCGAACGTTGTAATGGGATATCTCGACTTTGCGGTCTTGATATCGGATATTCTATGTAAATTCGATTTCAGAACCATTTATCACTAGTTTCTTAGGGAGATTTCGTTACCCCGTGCGTTTTACAGAGAGGCTCGATCTCGCCGGCCGACAAATACAGCCGATCACGCACACCACAAGAGGCCAGTCACACTCATCATTCTCATCACTCGCAAAATCACCACGATCATCACCCGATGAAGAAGATGAAAAAGGAGGAGAAGGACATTGTGCACGTAAGTGCTTAATAACAAAAAATTACCTTGTTTGTATTTTAAGAGAGTCGTCGTGACAAGCCGGACTCCGTATTATGCGGTTGTTGGTGGTATTACTTGAGAAACACTTTCAACCTTTATCGGTCCTCGTTATAAAACGACAATAATTGCTTAGCATCAAGATGCAAGATCTATCTAAGGAGAACCCGCTATTCGAGTAACATCTAAATACTTTTCTTATTTTAACGAAATACATATTTCTTCCATCTCTCTTTCGCGATCTAGAAATTTTGAAAATTTATCGAGCATTTCATGAGCAATAATTGCGAAAAGTTAATGGCGGCTTCTTCAGATTGATATTAGGTGATAAAAAAAAATATTGCCTTCCGAGAGGCATCTCCATGATTATCGGTGCTCTTTCCGCTCAGAGCGACGGCGAAAAAAGTGACCAGGATCTAATCGTGGATGACGGAAGCGATGGTCCGCCGAGTCCTATAGCAAACGGGACGACGTCGCCGCGCGAGAACGGCCTCGACAAGGCGTCCTCGATAACGGTACCGACGATAGGATCCACCGGCATGCAAACGTCAAAGAGGGACGCGGCGCCTCCGCACTCGCCGAGAAGCGGCACCAGTAGCAACGCGAGCACACCATCGGCTAAGAAGATGGAAGACCGTGAGAAACCGTCGACGCCGATCTCGAAGCCGTTGACGCCGACGTCGGGATCGGCGACGATGATCGGCAGCGGCGTCAAGACGTCGTCAGCCTCCAGTAAACTGCTGCATCAGGCTTCATCCGTACCTCCCGGTGCTGTGCCACCGCCAACCGCTTATCCAGGTGCGTTGCATTATCCACCCCCGGGCCCGCCTCCGCCCCATAATCTCGTCCCGACGGCGCACGGTCAACACCCGCATGTCGCCGACGTTATAGCTTACAACGGTTACGCGACACCTAGGCCGCCTTCGACGTTGCTGTATGATCCGCATGCAGCTGTGAGGACTTCCATCGGCATACCTGGGGGCAAACCGTAAGTACTCAAATCCACCTCGCGGAATTTATATCGATACTCGCTTCTCTTGACGAGAAGTTCCATCATTCGGTATAATTTTCATATTTTTGCAATAACATCGTAATTTGCGCGAGTCGTGTAAAAATAATACAATGAAACCAATTTAGAAAGTTAGATAAATGTACAGAAATTTCTTCTAAAATTACGCGAGTAAAAAATTGATTAGTCAAATATAAGTTTCTAAGTTTAAAATAAACAATTTACGCCATGAGCGATAACTAACATTAGGCAAAAAGGGGAGGAGATTCATCGTGATTGTTACGAGACGAAATTGTTTCGCAGCGCGTATAGCTACCATATACTCGACGGTCAGATGCAACCGTCGCCTTTCCCGCAGGACGCTCTCAGTGGTCCAGGCATACCGCGTCATGCGCGTCAGATTAATACCTTAAATCATGGCGAGGTAGTCTGCGCGGTAACGATCTCGAATCCAACCAAGTACGTTTACACCGGCGGTAAAGGTTGCGTCAAAGTCTGGGACATCGCCCAGACAAGTATGAGCAACGTGAAGCCAGTCTCGCAGCTTGATTGTCTGCAACGCGACAACTACATCAGGTCGGTAAAACTGATGGAGATAAATGCGTTTTATTTTCATTCGATGCGGCACGTGTCGCGAATTGACATCGACGATACTAAAACCTCGCTTCGCGCTCGTCTAACACAGGTCGGTCAAGTTACTTCCGGATGGTAGGACGTTAATAGTCGGCGGTGAAGCGAGTCAACTGAGTATTTGGGACCTGGCCAGCCCGACGCCGAGAATCAAGGCTGAACTAACGTCCTCGGCACCGGCGTGTTACGCCTTGGCGATTTCGCCAGACTCAAAAGTGTGCTTCAGCTGCTGCAGCGACGGAAACATCGCTGTATGGGACCTACATAATCAAATGCTGCTCAGACAATTCCAGGGCCACACGGACGGCGCCTCATGCATAGATATTTCCGCCGACGGTACAAAAATTTGGACGGGAGGTCTCGACAATACCGTGCGTTCCTGGGAACTCCGTGAAGGCAGGCAACTTCAGCAACATGACTTTTCGTCGCAGATATTTTCCCTCGGCTATTGCCCCACCGGCGAGTGGTTAGCGGTCGGAATGGAGAACTCGCATGTCGAAGTGTTACATGCCACGAAACCGGACAAGTATCAATTGCATCTGCACGAATCCTGCGTATTGTCCTTGAGGTTTGCCTCCTGCGGCAAGTGGTTCGTCTCTACGGGAAAGGACAATTTATTGAATGCTTGGCGTACTCCTTACGGAGCGTCGATATTCCAGGTTGGTACCAATTAGTTCATCCTTTTTTCTCGCTTTCCATTTTACGATTAACGTGAATAAAACTTTTTTTAAAATGTGCAACTGTAAATCTCGCGCAAGAATTAAATATTTTTTAATTTATCTCGAGCTGCAAATATAGCAATCTTAAAAATATGAAAAGTATAAAAATGTATAAAGGAGGAAAAATATTATTGAAAAAAACAAAATTACATTTTAATTATATCTTAAATTTCAAAATTATTTGTGCGCTTATTACAAGCTCAGCGTGCAAATTATGTACATAAATTGCCTTCGCACCTCTCACGCGGAGAATAAGTATGGCGTTACGCACGAGACAAGACGGCGAGACAGGCGTCGGAGACGATCGCGAAACGGCTCATTAAGAAGCTATATAATCACGTGATATATAAACGAGCCATCGAGTCGTGATTCGAGAAGCAAAAAAAGCTGATTTATAAAACTTATGAATAATCGCGCGATATATGCGTTGAGCGATTTCGTTATCGAGCGAAATTCGAAGCGGTGGAATAATAATAGATATCTGTGCTCGTAAATATGTTTACGCTTTTGATGTTTCATAAAACGAGCAAACGAGCTTCGACGCTCTCAAACTTTTATAACGTCCTATCATTCGTGCATCTTTTCTTTCTTTTTCTTTCGCTCTCGCTTCTTCTTCTTTCTCTATCCTGTCGCCACCAGCGAGCAATGCGATGTGTTACCGTTATCGCGCTCACTCGACGACGTATTTGTCGATTATATTTACAGTCGAAGGAATCCTCATCAGTGCTCAGTTGCGACGTATCGACGGATGACAAGTACATCGTCACTGGTTCGGGCGACAAGAAGGCCACCGTCTACGAGGTCATATACTTGTGAGACGTTATCAACTGACTCTGTCCCTTGGAAACGATGCGCTTGTACGAGAGCACTGACGAAAGTGTGACGATGTTATTGCTCTTTTCATTATCGTTGTTATTCGCTCGTTGACAGGAAAGTGAGATCAAAGCCGCGCCAAACGAATAGATTGTTCAATAGATTTTCAGAGATTTTAACAATCGCGCAATTGTAGCGGAATAAAAATTTCAAAACGTGCTTAAAGAGGAACATACGTTTTGACGGGCTGAAAATAGCAATTATTTGAAAAACTTTTTTTTGCGAATGTGAATAGGTCTTTTCAATTGAAAATGCAAAATTGTCATCTCTTTTTTTGATGAATACAGAATTTGTTGGAAAATAGAAATGTATTGAATCGAGTGCTCTTAAAACTTGTAAGAGTTAAATGCATCACTCACATCTCGCAAATTAATGTTTGGGATCATTATTTACAGATTGTACCACCGGTTTGTTTTACACAGATTGAAATCTACTTCAGATTGGAATCTGTTTCGCTTGGCGCGTTTGGTCGCTCTTTGATTGTGATTATTCTTATCCTTCTTATCTGTACATTTTGTAAATAGCACGTCTTAATTATATCATGATATTTTTCTACTACCTTTAAGAGTGAGATGGCATATATCAAGAGAAAGAGATTGTAAATACATAAAGATTAAAATGTTCACAAGAGGTGAAGCACGAAAATCCATCTCAATAAATGATGTATGATAATTAAGACAAAATAACCTCTTGTTTAATCCTAATAATTCTCCAAATCCTATTTATACTCTTCGTATCTTTAAAAAAAAATAATTTGTCGGATTTTTAGGAAAACACGACAATTTAGTAATAAGGAAAAAGTAGAATCGAAACAACGAGATAGCTCCTGTTCTATCGTTAAAAACAAAATGATTAGTGGTCGTCAGGCCGATAAAAATCGGGGCTGTGCACACACAGCGGGTAGATGTCGGTGGAAATAAAAAACAAGGACCACTCGTTACTCTATCCACGTGAACGTTGTTAGCGCAAAAAAGAGACATCAACAATATTTAGTTGTATGCCGGCGCAGCGGGCAGCGGGCAGCGGATCGTCATGAAAATTACGACACTATTCCGCCGATAAAAAATAAAAAAAAAGAGCGGTCCCCGCTGCTCGCGCGAGCGGCGTGCTGACGGTTTCGCGATTGTCATGAAAACAAATCGGGACACGGACTCGATCTCCCACGCACGTGCGCATTCGGGTATATATACATATATATATACAGATATAGAAAAACAAAAAACAACCGAAAAAGGAGGAAAAAGTGCGCGTGCCGATGATAGCCGAGCGAAACGATTTTATTAATGCCTTTGCGTCGCGAATCCGTGCGAATCTCGCCACCCGGTGTATAATTAGCGAGGCCATGCATACGCGCGTTCAATGGAAGGTTCATCGGCGTAATGTTATTATAATAGTGGCACGTTTTGCATATGTGTGACCGGGTGATGGTCGCTCCCAAAACGAGGAGTGAGCGGGTTGGCCGGAGCGTTTGAACACGGGGGAGGAATAAAGTCGGGAAGGGAGAAGCGACGATGACGCGGCGAGAGGGGAAGCCTGCGGAGGAAGGGAGTGAGAGAGTGGTTTTACGCAGGCTTTACCCGACGTATTTGCATGGTAATCATATGCGGCGCACACGCGAGTACGATGCAGGGATGACGCGGAAAGAGAAAGGGGAGGGTGTATGACAACGAGGGAGGAAGAGACGACGGCGGCGACTATTGAAGCCGTGAGATTTGTATAATATTGCGCCTAAATGCGTCGGTTATTACGCTTAATTCGACGACGAGCAACGCGACAGGTATTACCGTAGTTTATTCGCGTAGGTGAGCTTATATCGCGTCGCGACTACAAAATAAAATGCTAATAAAGATGCGGAGATGAATTACACGTAATCCTATTACTCTATCGCTTCTCTCAATGTATTCGATCTCGTCGATATTCTTTTGCAAACGGAAGCTCTCTCGCTTCGGGGAGATCGGAATCGAGGGAGCTGATTCGCGCGCATTGAAGATATACGCGTAATTATTCGCATCGTCGTCGACGTTCTCCAGCGGTACAACTAGCGATCCAACAGTTGGTGGTACTCGTACACAAAGAGCTAATTTTCCCTCCGTCCGTCGTGCGGCAACTCTCTGCGGCGCGCACACAACGCGGCAAATTAACAGGCACGCAAATGAGCGAGTTCACGCGCTCGCTTTCGCGCTACCCCACATCGCGTCGGCCTCTCCTCGTCACAATTGGACACTAATAAACGCGCCAACGTGCATGCCCCTCTTCCTCTTTTTCTCTCCACTATTCCATCCATTATCCCCTTGTTTGCTCGCTCGCTTCCTCCCTTTTCGAGCCTCCTCCCCTCTCCTCTTTTCTCGCATCACGTCGCCGCAAACGCGAAAAATATTTTCCCGAATTAAACGGCGAACAAAGATGCGACATACACGCATACATACGTCGTTCATCGTTGGAGCGATTACCTCCATTGGGCGCGACAACGATATTTCGTCCATATCGATGTACTTGAACGGAATGTCGTTATCTCGCTCGCGATAAACCGTTACGTTAAACCACCGTTTCGTTCGCGATCGTTCGCGCAATTATCGCACGACTTTAGAATTAGCGCGATAAGCGAGCGTAGGCGACATTGCGGACTACCTGTCGTCGTACATGCACACGGAGGAGTAGAAACGACGAGGAACGGAAGGGGTACTTAGGGGGGAGGATGAGGGGGAGGATGGAGGGCGGCGGCGATGGCGGTTATCCAGATAGCAGATAGCTAGGACGGTGGTCTCGTTTGCGGCTTGACCACCCTTGCGGCGCACTGCCCTAACCGCCCCTAACCACTGTACCGCAGCCACATGGTGTGTGCAACCGGCGATAACGTCGCCCTCGCTCGCAAGCCGATGCGTGTCGTTGCACCGGCCACGCTTTCGCGAACGATCGTCCCCCGCCGTCCCATCGTTCGTTCGTTCATCCGTTCGTGCGTGTCCCGACGTAGGATACAGGGTGTCCCGAACCTAGCGAGTCAACTGTGACTCTCTAGCGTCATCTCGATCATCTATTTAAATGACTTTTTGGTTTTTCATTAAAGTTGTTGATCTTTCGCATTTTTATATTTCTATAACTAATTTTGGAATTATAAATTTGTCACATTGTGTCGAGCGAGAAATAAGCTTCTGCTACCTGTTTACACGTTCGTAAATTGATGTCTCGGAAAACCCTTTGTCGCCGATTGTTTGTGATGTAAAGACCATCAACCTCTCGACCTCTCTTTCCCTTTACAGAAAAATATACAAATCCGTCCAAGGACAGACCCTAGACAAAAGAGTACTCAAGTACATGTCTAGAGAATATCTTGTGTCTCTTACCATATCACCGGGATGATCCGTAAAAATCGGATCATCTCGTTGGTGGTAGACAAACGAGCCACACGAACTTTTCGAAAGGATTATCCTTGCATGCGACCAGCAAAAAAATATAATACAATGTAACGAGCCTGTTTGGTAGATATTACGAGCGGCCAGTAAAGCCTCCGGCGCTTTAACGACTCGCTCATTTCGAGATAGAGAGCCATCGCCTTCGCATTTCCAACGAACCAATCGCTCTCCGGCATAATTGAAATCCTTCGGATTTTTCGACTATCTCTATCGGCCCTTTTCCAACGGACAGAGGATCGGCTTTCCCGAACGTTTGGTCGTTAACCGGCCCAATCGTCGATCATATGGTCAAGCACGGGCGATAGTAGTGTTAGTAAACATTTTTTCTTTTACGGCATGCGCTCTGAAGAATGTAAAAAAAAATACAATGAGTAAAAACAAAAGTTTATTAATGAATACAATCATTTAGGTTGACTGTGATGGATTAAAGCCAAAAATATCGTTGCCGTTTGATGCAAGAATTGATCTCGTATATTTAAGCTTGTGAAATAACATGGGTTCGCGATATACTCTGACACTCTTAATACGCAGCAAATGATTAAAAAGTAGAGCGATCTTGATTTTCTAATTGCGAGTGTAAGAGAACGGGACGCTAAAATACACAAAGCTATTAGATGCGCTTCAATTATGATTACTATAAAATATTACAGTGTATTTAATTACGTTATAAAACCGTCAATTATTATTACTATTACGATGTTTAATTACGTTGTCGATGTATGCCATCGATCAAAGATACTTCAATGATACTTTTATACACAGGTACGATTAAAGTTGCATATCACTTGATACTTTCTAATTCAAGGGAGACACTCTACCTACGAGATCCCGCGCCTTTATCTCAATCGTGTTCCATAAATACAATATGTAAAATACATGAAATATACCACGTGTACATACATACAAAACTCGACGGCGTATACGATCGTGATCGGTTACATGTGTACGATCGGCGCAGGACGTACGTACGTATGCATGCGCATGCATATTATACATCGCGTAACCTTTAGAACGGTAGCGGGACCGTATCTAACAAACCGCAACGATAGCTACCAGTCGTCGTCGCGTCGCATCGCATCGCATCGCGCCGCATGCGTGTGTATTTACGTATGTACTTGCACACGCATGTCGTTGAATATTTGAGGATCGTCTTCTCGGCGTTTCTCTCGCCGCGACGCGACGCGACACGCGTTCTCTCCTACCCGAGATTGCTCTCCTCTTCCGTATCGTATTTTTCACGAGCGATTAACATCGCGCAAATCTTGGTCGTCGATGACGATGACGACGGCGACGGTCGAGAAGAAGCGGAAGAGGAGAAAAAGGCAGAAGAGAAGAGCGAACGACGACGTCGGGACAGAATGATCAGGCGCGTACACAGGCGGAAAGAGCGAGCGAGAGAAAGAGTGGGACCAGCGAGATAAGCCGTGCGGCCGACACATACGGTAGTCGCAGATCGGCGAGGTAGACAAGGGGCTCGAGCAAGCAAAATGGAGGGCAGGCGAGCGTGGAATATAAAAGGAGGAACGTGAATTCATATCTCGTCCGAGGGATCTCTCTCTCGTAGCCGCGCTACGCCGCTGAGAGACTGCTTTCGAAGCAACGAGCGAGAGACGGAGTAAGTGGGATTGGGGAATCGAGAGGCAAGGAAAGGATAAATCCCCGACCGCGTTGCAGGAGACGACAAGGGGGATAAGGACCTGGAGAAGAGAAAGAGAGAGACGGAAACAGGAGAGACAGCCGTCCGCGGTCTCGGCTACGTAGGTATACTCCGAGTCCGCGCGGACTCGACTCCACCGTCGTCGCCGGGTCGAGCCGACCAATCGGCGCGCGGCTCCGACCAATCGCGTCGCGTCCGCGACCAACACACACGTGCGAGCGCACCACTACCAATTGGCGCCGAACCGCCAACGCTGGCGCTTCTCCGCGCCTGCTCCAGCCAGTCGATGCCGAGCCACGCAAGGATGTAGGATCTCTTTTGTCCCGCCGAGCGAGCCGTGAATACACGTTGCGTACATATACAATGCCCCCGGTCTACTAAGGGTACCGCCGTGTACTCTCGCTTGTAGGCAGGTGAGAAAGCACCGGCGGGAAGACGGAGGAGGAAGAGGGAACCGCTGCTGTCGCTGCCGTCGGTGCTACAAAATTCTCGAATGTACCGTCGTTAGCCTGCGGTTTTCGGTTTTTGAGGCTCGAGCACGGCGGGTCGAAATGTCGATGCGACTCGACAAAAATTACGCCCGGCTTCATCGAGAAACGTCGGAGGCGAAGCGAGAGTCGTCGAGCGTATTAAAGGACGGTTTAGGGAGAGAGGGAGGTTTATATGATTTACGACGCGGCGTTTTTATAGACCGCACCGAGATTACAAACAATTTTTAGGAAAATTATCAAAATTGCTTTTCGCGAATGTGTGTAATGCGAATGTAAAACATTGATAATAATAATAATAATAATTTGAGAAATACAAATTACGGGCAGTTATAAAATGTAACATCAAAAACGCGAATAGTACAATAAAACGTTAGTATTATCGCACCGTTCATTGAAAAAGAAAAGATTGAATATTTTCTATCTATTATATATCGCGGCCTGTCGCGGTTTATCGTCGAGCTTGATCGCGCCGCACGGAAAACTAACGCGATTACGATAATGTGATTACGATTTACGTAAACTCGCGGCGGATATTGTTCTCCTCCGCGGCGTAATGACGTTTATTTACTCACAACCGGCTTTCGATTCTCACGCGGCAGCCTGTTCCTGTAAAATCGCGCAGACACCAATCAGCTGACGGAACAAGACTCGTACGCTTAACGAGCGTTTCTAAAAGCCTTCGCGTTACAAGACATTTCCTGTCTGACGCGTATACGGCGAATTAAAGTGCTTAAACCGATGCGCAAATCTGCCGAGATCGGAGAAAGCTCCATGAAAACTTTATGATTCTTAATCGTTGATCGCAATAAGGTTGAAATGATGCTACTGATTGTGAGATGAGGAAAAAATGAAATAGAAGGGAAAATGTATTTTTTACTCTGTAGAGAAACAAGATCAGTTACAAATTATTTAAGTGTATGAGAAAAAAATTGTTAAAAATGTTTGCGTAAAAATTAATTTTTCTTTTTATGGAGATTTGTTTTTCAGCCCCGATCTGTTAGCGATAAAAATATACAAAAATTGTTTTTTATCAAATTAATTTGATTCGTTGATATTCGGTTATTAGCGTTTACGCGTTATCGTTAAGAAAATCAGGGCACTTGGAGACTGGACAACGACTGGGACAACATGTTGTTTAAAAGCGGGACCGTTCCACTAAAAGCGGCACGTCTGGTCGCTTTATCGATATATCGTTTATCCGCTACGACCCGTCGTATATTTCTCGTGGTACTCCTCTCTTCGTTACTCTTCCATCTGTCGGTTAGTGATTTTGAACATCGGTGACAAGAGAGAGGACGGAATCGCTTCGATGGAACGGGACAGGAATTGGAAGGGGGAGGACAAGGAGGAGGAGGAAGGTGAGGTAGTTGGAGTTAGATGGAAGGACAGGCGCCGTCCATCCTTCGAGATACCGGCGAGACGATCGTTGCTTTCGGACAAATTATTAATCCCGAAGTCTTGACCTTCCTCGCCTCTTAATCCGGATAAAGAGAGATATCTCGCGCCCGAGGGACAAAAGAAGGAGCATCGTCCCGGCAGCAAATCCGGCAAGACCTCGAGCCCCTTTCTCTCTCTCTCTCTCTCTCTCTCTTTCTCCCTCAATCTGCCTCAGCTTGTTCGCCTCCTCGCTTAACTCTATTTTTCTTTATCCGTCCCGTGCAATTCTCGCCTTTCTTTTTTTCCGCATCTCGCGCGGAAACGTCTCGAGATGGTATATCGCCTTTATCCGCCGCAATTTATCGCCCCTTCGCGCGAATCTAACATTCGCGGACTCTTACGTACACGCTTTTCTTCCGTTCTCCGCGTGTATACACGGTGTTCCAAAAAAATTTGACAAATCTCTAATGCTACGTTGTCGGTTATCTCAATCTTGTATTGTATGATTTCGCGCGTCATACAAGAGTGAACAAGTGTCTAATTAAGATCTTATTTTCTTGGCTTTGCTACCATCAAGCTCATGAACCGCGTCATCGTGTCTCTCGGCCTCCTATGTACGACTTACTACCGTTTCTTGAACTTAATCGCCGGGCGATACATCCACGAGCCTCGTGTAGCGGCTTGTTCACGGATTGTTTCGTTCCCTCGTCTCGTTCTCGAGGGAGTGTTGAGGGAGTGCCTCGGGTGGATCGGAGGCCGCGTGCGTGCACGTGCAACGTACCACGTGCGATTATACTAGACATTAGATGATGGAATATGACGAAGGATACTTTGAGAATAAATTATTAAAGAGTTTATCAATTGGAAGTTATTTATCAAGTCGAAAGTTGAGCAAATTATTTAGCCAAGATAAAATATTTTTTTTTAATCTGAAAAATCTAAGAAACTATAAATAAATTTGATTTAATTCTTAAGAAAATTTGACGGTAATTAATATAAAAAATAACCGGTAAATTATATCAAGATTGATTTAAAATTTGAAAGTTGATCCGACAAGTGAATTAAATCTCACTTAATTGCCTCGAACATATCGGATGTTATATCTTGATATCGCGATATAATGTACTCAATTTCCTTAAACACAAGCGCACATTATAACAGGGTTGCATTAAATCGGCACGTTACATCTGAGCTGTCGTAGTCATCCGTTCATTCGCGAATTCGATGGCGAGACAAACAAGCGGCTGATACGATAATCGGCCGATGTCCACGTTTAACGGTGACTTAACGCCGATCCCAGGCTCACGATCCTGCGACGCCGCAAACATATGTATATATCTTACATCGCGCTAATATGATCGGTTACGGCGAGTAGAGCAAGAGTTGGGTAAGCGAGAGAATGATTTATTGGTATCCTGGGATAGAACACCTCCAAGAGTGCAAAATTCAATAGATTACACATTCTCAGCACCATGTGCAAGATGTAATGAAAAAAAGAATATAAAGCGCAATAATGTCTGGTAAAATGAAAAATAAAAAAACGATTAAAATTATTCGTTGAAAAACTCGACTCGCGGCTGCAAGCTTAATAGATAATTAATACCTGACTAAAAAGAGAGAGTTGGAAATGTTACTAAAAATATCTCTACGCACATGAACGTCGCTTTGATGCAACGCGTCAAAATAATCAAGTTATCAAGAAGAGTCACACGGGTCTGATTAAGAAATGTGTTCCAAACTCGAGCGGTTTTCTAATATGTACAAGACGTAAGGAATTCCACAAAGTATGTGTATGAACGTTTTCATCTCGTGTCAGTTGGGGGAAGTTGAGTGCACCTAGAGTGTGCGAGAGACGGAAGCGCGCAGGATGTGCAGGATCGCGTCAAATGTCGCCGTAGGGACGAGACACAGTTGGCCATTTCGAGTTTAGCGAGACTGTTGCCGGCGGTGGTGGTGAGAGACGGCGATGGTGGAGTAGTAGCGGCGGCGTTGGCGGCAGCAACGGCAATGGATAGTACCCGTGTAACTGGCGGCGTTGCTGAGAGGGGACTGCAGTGGCGGCGGCAGCAGCAGCAGCCACTACTGGGACGATTCGACGGTCAACCGGTCAGCCAACTTTGCTGGCGGACGCTAATAACCGCCAGCTTCGCGGCTGCGGCTGCGGCTGCGGCCGCTGCTGCGGCTGCGTCCACCATAGCGAGGTTCCTGGCGCGTACATATACCCAGGGCCGTCGGAAACGATGGGCGCGACGCGGGGGAGGTGCAAAGGATCATTTGCCGCGAAATAGAATTTCGAGTCCCGGGGAGGATGGAAAAAGTAACGAAAAATATGGCGAGTTCGACGGATCGAGTTTCAGCTCTGAAAACTTGCCGGTCCTCAAATGTACACGTCTCGTGTAGAAATATACGTCTTGTACATTTCTCGTCGGAATAAAATTTGCAAGGAATAGCGAATGATGTGTTTTACCGATGATGTAAGAGAGTAATCTCTGATATCATGGGTAGTAGCTGTGTTATGCTCGCAATCGGTATTATAATAGCGCGCTACTTTTTTACAGCCTGCACTGAAGTTTCCTACGTCGCTTGGGGTTTGCTTGTCGCGAGACACACGCTCGTCGCACATGTGGAACAATACGATCCATATCGCCTCTATACCGTTCGCAATTTCCTCCGTGCAAACGCTCGGAATGGAAAGATGGAATCAGGGCCGCGCGTAAAAAAGTTGGAGCACTTGGCTGCTTGTCTTCAGAGATGAAACTGACGTATTAGATTTATGTCATATACCGCACGCGGAAAGTATCGATAGGATTTCTCAAGGCTCCATCATTATTTAATAGATTACTATCGCATCGATATTTAATATTAAAAATTGATATTAAAAATCAATCTCCTAAATTCCTTAAATTCCTTAATTGAAGTCTGATATATATATTCGATGAATTTGGAGTATTTATGATCAAATTGTTTAAATCATTTTAAATTGAGAAAAGAAACAATGAAAACGCAACCTTGCAAGTTTACCGCAAGTCGCTACAGCCCTGAATATAAGCCATTACCACGATGCACACGAACATTCTCGTCCTTCTCCTCTGGCGTTGCCGCTTTCTCTCTCTCTTTCTCTCTCCCTTCCTGTTTCTCTCCCTGGCACTCGTCAGGCGGGGTGGCAGATAACATTGCTGCATGACACCGTTGCTCTTGGTACAACTACTCGAGTACCGGGGAGAGCGGTAGATACCTACCTACACCCTATCTACCTACCTACCTACGGGCCATACAACCAAAGCGACTTAGCGCGCTCTCGTCGCGTACGTGTGCACGCGCACACGGACGTACCGCCGGCACACCGCTAACAGACCGTCCATAACTGCAACGGAGCGGCGTCGCACCGCACGTCGCACCTCGCCGTACCGAGAGAGCTGTGCGCGCAGTGCATTAGGACTGGGTTACGACAGTAAATTTTCACTACCGTGCGGAGTTCTAATGGCCGGGTATGCAGCTGGTTTCAGTGGCCTCGAGTCGTTCTCTCCCTCTTCCTTCTCTCGCTCTGGTCTTTCGCTGTCTATCCCATCGCTTGTGCGCGTCGTCTTTCTTTCTCTCGCTTTCTCTCTTTCTCCTTCTTTCATCGTCTCGTTCAACGACGCGGGAAAAGCGGGAGAGGAAACCGAGAGCGAGGAGGAGAGCAAAATATACCGGGAGACGGAGAGAGAAACGAATCGTTCGCGGTTCTTCGCGGTGCGGGAAATGTTCGACCTCGTCGAGATCCCTTTAATATCGCCGATGCAGCTCTCCTAGCGCGCAACGAAGCGTGCCGCGAGTCCCAAGGAGAGACACGAGCGATCGCGTTCGTTTCGCCAGCGCGTTTTACTCGTTTTACTCGATCGCTTTCTAACGGACCGATGTTAATTATAGTCGCCGCTTCGGCCAAATAATCGCTCAAATCGAGCGCGCCCGCGATTACGACTATCGGGGGAAAATTGCGAAACGAAGATGTCCGGGACGGGCAGCCCGGTCGCTGCGCGAGATAGCGTAACGCTGCGATAATGAGTAAAATATTACGCCGCGTTATATTACAAAAAAGAGAGACAGACAGAGGGAGAGAGAGAGAGGGGGGAAGAAGGAAAAAACACATTTTTACAACAAGTCAGCGCCAACACGAGCGACCCTGGTTCATCTACCGTTCGAACCGATAACGATAGAGCCGACGCATCGATTAGCGTCGCGTTCGCTTCTCGCTGTTAAAAGCCGAGTCGGAGTTCTTGGAATACGTAGCGAGACGGTTTCGTCGGTGGATCATGGGGCGGGACGATTTACCAGAGCGTTACCACTCGGCTTATTGTCGCTACCGCCAATTGTTTCGTAACGACGACGATGAGTTTTCAGAATGCCGGACTAATGTGCGACTAATAGCGGAATCGTCTCGAGGTGCGGGGAAAATGGGAAATAATTGCGGTGGTCGAGTCGGGTCGTCGTCGTTATGATTAATGGCTGCGTTAAGTCAGCCGAGTACAAAGTCGAGTCTTTTACTCGCCCCGTAGCGTTTTCGGTAATTATCGGATCCCCTTGTACGGATCGATTAGATGAAAAAATAAATTCAAACGCAAACGTCGCGATCGAGAGAGTACAAAGCTGACGAAATCCAAATTTGTCCGGAGTTGTGGTTCGTAAACACGCTCGCGTTGTTAAAAAGCGTCTTGGAAGCGATAGAACAGGATACCCCAGCGCGATGCCGTCACCGATATCGTCGCAGCCGAGTTGTAAAGAGAGAAAGAGAGACAGCGAACGCGAGAAAACGAGAGAGCCACCCGGACTTTGTTAGGCCATAATAGCGCAGCCCGCAGGGAGGACAGAAGTCTGGAAAGACTCTCCTCCGTCTGGTCCATTCGCCCCCGTCGCGAGCGAGCGAAAAAAGCTCAGCCGAGAAGAGCCCCGACGAGTAGACATACCCCTCCGTACTCTCCTTTCTCTCCTCTCGAGTTTTGTTTTTCCGGTCCCTCGAGAGATACCGGACACACACAGGCTAAGCTAAAAGAGAGGAAGAGGGAGAGAGAGAGAGAAAGAACGAGGGAGATCGAGGAAGAACGAAGCTTGGCGTGGGTGGTCAATAGTTTTGCCCTCTCGATTCGAATCCGCGTGGACTGAACGAGCGGCTGTCAGGCGCCGTCGCGCGACCCGACAGCGCTCGAAGCGGTTTCGTGCGGCGCGCCGATTGGTCGAGGTCGCCGCACCATTGGCTGTTTTTAACAGCGGCGGCGCGCTGCACGGAAAGAGGGGTTCGTTGCTTAAGAAGCGGAACTGTCGATTGGACAAGTCGAGCGAGCGGCGCGGCCGATTGGTCGTACGATCCGCGCGGACTTTCCACGAGAAACCGAGCGCGCCAAGAGAGGGGGTCACGCTCGGGCCACCCCGACGGTAAGGTCGTCGGGGTGGAAAACGCTCAAATAGGGTGGTTTAACGCGAAGCTCGGTGCCAGAAGGACCCACCACTGCGAGGGTCTCTACGCTTCTCCCCGCTTGTCCTGCGCCCCCTCTCCCCTCCCGCTAGTCTTGCGTCTCCCTTCTTTCCCTTCCGGACTCGTGGGGCTCCGGGCTCGTCGAAACAACGTAACGACCAGCGAAATTAGGTAATTCGGCCTCGTAATAATGCGTCGCCGCGCCACCATCCTTACCCCCTATCCTCTTTTCTCCTCCTCGCGCGCACCCGGTAATGAATCGGGCACGATGGAAATTAGGGGCTCGCCGGACGCCTCTCTCGCTCTCTCTCTCTCGCCCTCCGACCCGCGTTCCCCTTTCTTTCCCTTTCCGTTCCCGCGCCACTACTGACTTTCTTGGATGTTTGTTAAATGCGTCGGGGCCGCGGGAGGTGTGTAATCTGCACCACGAATTCAGACGAGTTTCCAACTTTCGAACCGGAATCTTATCTCTCCTCGCGATCGCGCGACTGTTTATTACGAGCGCTCGCTCGCTCGTTCGCTCACCCAGCCGTGCCGTCAATTACTCGAAGCGTAAAGCGAGCGCGCGCGCGCATCTGCGATCGATGATTCGGTGTAAGGACCTCTCGCTCACCGGTCGGTCCAACTTACCGCAAAACGAACGTTATCGGAACAAGATCTGTCCCCGCCTACCTACCTACCTACCTACCTACCTACCTACAGGCCGAGTTTCTCGTCCGTCTTGCACCGACAGAGAGACCGGTGGAGGGGAAGGGAGATTGAGAGAAAAAAATGAGAGAAAGAGAGGATACGCTCCGTAGGAGAGGATTACTCGCGACACGAGTAGGTGGTGCCGCCTTTTGTTTCTTCCTTACCGTTTCTCTTCTTCGCTTTTTATCCTTTGTCTGGAGGAACGCGATAAGAAAGATGATGCGTCGGCGAAATTCGATACCGAATCTGCTGTCTCGCACCTGCTCGCCGATCTGTGACCGACCGTCTTGATCATCGCGATGCGCGTAGTAATGAATGAACTCGTTATTATACGCGCAATGGTACTCGTCTCGTTTAAATTTCTCTCCCTTATCTTTCCGTCTTGTCGTCGATTTCATCATCGCGTCCCGGCCTTTGATTTCAAAGTGACGCTTTTTTGCAAGAATTCCGGCGAAGAGCGGCTCGCGTTTGTCGCGTCCGCGAAATCACGCGGTCGAATAATTGCTTATCGAGCGGAGCTGAAACAGTGTCGGATAATTGAGTTGAAACAAATCGAGTTGCTCCGTGGCTCGCAATCAGCGTACGCCAACGATTGACTCCGATCATCTAGGCATCTCCCTTGTTCCAATACCCGCCTTAAAATCGGCCTTTTGTTAATGAAACTAAATTGCAGATATACTATATAGATTCCGTGTTTTGTAACGCTTAATTATATCCAGAGATCTCTAGATTTCCTACGTTGTTTACGAAATGACCAAGTCAATTATATTTGCACGTCCGACTAGTCTCTCAGCAGGGATTAATCGCTCGTTTTTCTTATCGTACATTTCCTCTCAATTTTCAGCCGGTGCCGTACACCGCGCAAGAGGGAGCTCTCCCTCTTTCATTTACCCACAGCTTCGCACACAGTGGAATATCGCGGGGAGAGGCCACCGTGCCTCCTCGTCTCCTCTTTCGCGCGCGCGAGCGTGTCCAAAGTTTTTCGCCGTCTCGCTCCCTCCGGGGGCCCACGGAGGCCGGTGCAGCGCGGTGCGGAAGAGAGTCGGTCCGAAAAAAGTTTATCGCAAAATGGCTGCCCGTATTTACGTGATTCGGGGGCGGAGGCTTTTTCCGAGCTTCCTCCACCTACCGTAAACCCGCCGCCGCCACCACCTCCTCCTCCGCGACTCGATGGGTAGTGCAACGGCGTGGAGCTGGAACGACCCAACTGCCGAGAAAGCTTTTGCATAATAAAACAGCCTGTACTTTCTCCTACTCCCGACTCTTCTCCGCTTGCCCTCTATCCCCATCCCGGCTACGCAACCATAGCTACCGATCTTGCTCTCTCTCTCCTTCTCTTTCTCTCTTCGTCCGCCTCCTCCTTCATCCCCTTTCTCTCTCCCTATTTCCCTATTTTCTCTTCGCCGCCCTCTCCCTTCGATCTACGAGAAGAAAAAGTATTGGTACCGTACACCTGTGTGCCTGCTGCTGGTCAGATTGTAAAAAAGGGGGAGAAACGTCGATTTCGAACGCGAGAAGGGAATAGGGGCGGCGGGGAAAATGGGCGTTAGCTTCCTACGCGTATTTTCCGAAAGCGGAAACCGCGTATGAAAGGGACAAACCGCTACGGAAAAACGGCGTCAGCGGCGACGACGAGAGCAGATCGTTTCGACGTTATAATATCCGGCGAGATTAACGTTATCCCCTCCGCCGCCGCCGCGTCCTCGCTTTCGAGCTTTTTAACGGTCGTAAATATTCCGTTTTAAAAAGCGCGACCGTGATTTTTCCCGCACGGTTGCTCGTTGTCGCGTTTCCCGGGCTACGCGCCTAATATAGCAATTTCATCGGGCTAACCGAGAGAGAATTAGAGAAAAAGAGAGGGAGAGAGAGAAAGAGTCGTTTGTGTATGTTACGGTATAAATCTAAAAGTACACGCGCGACAGACTGCAAATTACGTAGCGACGGCTGTCCGTTTTTATTCCGCTTAATTCGTTCGAAATTGCGCGCGGGAGCCGCATAATCGCGACGCGCAACGTCTGGATAATGCAGAAACGACAGTGCGCGCGGCCGACACGGGATACACGCTCCAGCTCCGAGAGAGAAAGACACAGAGTATTACGGTATTATAGCGTTAATTTGAGCGCCACTAAGAGGAATCGCGGGAGACAAAATTACCGGCCATGTACTAAGCGGCTCGGGCTAATGCAACAAACAGTTGCACGCTGAAATGCGCATAAAGTGAAGATGCACAGCGCACGCTACGAGTGTCACAGAAATTATTGTCATTAATATTATTCCAAGATGGATTTTTTTGGAAAAAATCGTAGAGAGAGAAGTATAAGAAACAATTTTATGAATTATAAATTCACGTTTTAGCATAACGTAAATAATCTTATAAAAAAAGAGATAAAAATTAAAACGTATACACTTGGATGCACAAGTTGTTGAAACCTCGAGATAAATTAAATATGCAATCTAAATATTTTTTATAATTTGGCACTCACGATCAATCGTCCATAACGATCTAGCCAAATGATAAAGCTTATCATTTTGTCGAATGATTTCCGGACGATCCACATCTTTCCGATAACAGACTTGGAAATCTTTTGAGATTATATGAATCTTTATTCGGCCAGAGAGAGAGAGACAGAAAAGAGAGAGAGAAAGGGAGATTAATTATGGACTGTAATATATATACGTATGCGCGAAGCACAGCGCTAACTCATCGTTATCACGAAACAGTTAGCCATTATTTTGTCCGATGATGCCTCGCTATTGTCTCTCTCTCTCGCTCTCTTTGTCCTGTAATATCTTCGTCCATGCGTACGTGTGTGCGTATGCGTGCTCTCGGATCTGGTGGAAAACGCGTGCGCGTGTGTACACCACGGTGGTTAATTTCCAGTCAAATTTCATTACTTGACCGCGGCAAGCGGGTAGATGGCCCGTATGCGAGCCCTCGTCCCCGCCTGCGCGAGCAGCCGGGATTGGCGGCCAACATTATTGTTGCACAGTTGTCCACTGTCAGGGCCGTAAAATGGAGACGCGAGGCCGTGGTATTATTAATGATCGCGTCCGTTTTCCCTAACTCCTCTGTCTGTAGCCGGACACTCGCGTCTTTGCGTCCCCTCTTTATCTCCCTTCGACCTGTATTCGCCACTTGTGTGTGTTTATATTAAATCGATGAAACTCTCAGGTTACCGATACACGTGTGTTAAACGAGGATAATGATGAGAATGATTAGTCGAAATGAAAACTACGTGAAAAAAATTGAAAAATAAATATATTTCTCGTCCAGTCTAATATAATAAATCATTGGTAAATTAATACCGCCTTTTCACATACCTGTCCTTTTTCGAAGAATACACGATGCATTATACACTCTTACCTCTCGTCTCGATAAGATTATCACGCTTAAAAAAATTTGATGCAATTCAGTCCTGAAATAACTCTTCGTGTTTTATTCGCTCGATGAACAGATCGCGACGTCGTCTGTAATTTTGGTGTTACTATAGAGCGCGATTAAGCGTATTTCTGCGACACCCGTGTATTATAGAATGATAACAAAGATAGCAGCGGTCTCGTCGCGTTGTGATTGTCGGGCGGGTCGTATAAAAGCCGAGCGCACGGCTGGCAGGCCACGAAATGCCGGTCGCCCGGTAATAATTTAACTGGGAGTCGAATTAGAACTGGGATAACAACGGTTTCCGGACGAGCCCGTCCACAAATATGCCATATACAGCCACATACGTGCGCCTGGCTCGTCGGATCTTTCGAAACATTTATGCGTCGCTGTATACGTTCATTACGATTGTAATCGATCGAGTGAGACCGCCGCTCTTCTGCTCTCTCGCATTCCCTCTCGCGTCCCGTCGTGCCATTTAATAAATATCAATTTAGTTCCAAAGGCGATTTTCATACTATATTGACAATAATTATCGACAATGTCTCTCGAATAGATGTTACCTCTCGACTAAAATCGTTTCGATTCATATTTAACGCTATTTTAATACGTAATCGAATGTTTTCGCGGTCTTGAATACTTTTATAATGTCCTTACTTACGTCTCGCCATCGTGAAACAATAATGACTAATAACACGCTTCTAAATGCGATAAAATATTCAACGGCTAATTATTTTTGTTGGACGCTCTCGTGTAATCGTTTTTGACCGGGGAAAATTCTCCAAGTGATGAAAATCGGCAGCTTGCCCGCGATATTTTCAACGAATGTATGAAGCGAGGGACGCAAAGCGAATAGACCCCGATTCGATAAAAACAAGATGTATACCGTGAGGCGCATAAATCATTTCGCCACTCGTTCGAGGTAATTGGCGCGTGCTACGATAATGGTATCCAAAGAGAATTCGTTATGATACACCAAAGGTTCCACAGGTCTCCCTCTCTCGAAGCGCTCCTCGCTCGCTATATTTGTCTCGATCCAATTTCTCCCTCTCTCTCTTTCACGATTAGCGACAAACTCGGACGATACAACTTTACTCGCGCAAAATCGCGTGTCTTACGAAATGGCGAAATTAATAACAAGTTCGCCTTCGAGAATGAATGTCCAGGAATAAAACGCCGCCAAGAGGTAGACACGATAGATCTTGGCGAATTCGAGACGTTCCTTTTTCGCTTACACATTTCTCCTTCCTCGGTCTTTTCTCTCTTACCGCTCACTTCCTTCCTTTTCTTACCTCAGAGTTGCTCTCGGCTATTTCACAAACCTCGTGCACTCCTCTCGAATTAAGTGAAATCGGCCCGAAGGAAGAACGCCCGTGCCTGAGCTCTCTAAGCCGAAGAGAAGAGGAGAGGAGAGGAGAGGAAAAAAAGAAGACGGAGAGAAGCTGAAAGGATGAGGAAAGTAATCTTTCGGCCCCGGCGTTTCCAATCGACTTCATTCTCCTCCACTCGTCGTTTCGCCGCTCCTACGGCCCTCCTGTGGCCCCGAGCATTTTCTCACGCGAAAACATTTCTACCGTCGTATTTCTAGAAAGGGAAGCGTGTAAATAGCGAGGATGACGCGGCGCTCTTCTACTTAGCGATCGAAGTCACGGTAATTTACCGTCGAATACCGGTCCTTTTCCCGTAATTCCTCGGCGAGCGCTCGCGGGGCATAGTAATTTCCGTAACTCGGCGATAAATCATCGAAACAGCGAGAAACGAAAGGACGACGTTCATTCTTTAGCAATGTGTAATTTTTATCGCGATCCAAAATAAACAGACGGACGATATTTAATAATAATTCGTCGACGAGCGCAAAATTAAATTTGTCGATGCGAAAATAACGCGGAATTTTCTCCAGGACTCTCGTCAATAACGATTACACGTTTCGGAATATATCTCGTGCCCGCAATCTCAAACTTTTCTCAAATTCGAAGGGACAGAGTATCGCGTGTGTCGAATCCAAATGTACATACGCGAGAAGCGGAGCGTTGTTATCGCGGGTCTACCATGTCCCCCCGGCTTCGTGGAAGCCGCGAGCGGTCGAAATTTCGAATTAATTAGACAACGTTACATAATTCATGAGGTACGGCCGGCCGGGCCGACCGACTGGCTTTTTACATAATGCGTGCGTCGATCTTTCCTCGGAGGTGTCCGGCCGGCAACCGAGCGGAAGATTGTTTTTCGCACGCACGAGTTGCCTCGACACACGCGAAACTCGCTGCCGTCTGCCGTCTCCTTCCTCTTTCACTCCACCTCTCTTTATCACCAAGATTGCGTATCCACGACGAATCGATACACGCATCGCGTCGAAAGAAGAGAGATAGAGAGAGAGAAAAAAGAGAGAGACTCGAATCGCAAATATTTGACGGCAATCTTTCAACCGTAAATCTGTCTATCTTCCGAGATCTATGTTTTGGTTTCGGGACGTTCGGGATGCAAACGCGCTTCGGCGAGTCAGTACAACACGAGCGGTAGCGGCAGCGGCGGCGTATTGTGTGTCACCCTCTGTGTAGCCGAGATAATCGATGAATGATTATCCAATCGTGGCTAATGCGGAAACTATCCGTTTAATTACGTTTAGTGCCTCGGACCCACGTCGCAATCCGCTGGCTTCGAGCTATACGCGCGCTGGCTCGTCAACGTAGGCCGAACGTGGAGGCAGAGGGATGGGGGATGGGTCGCATCCCCCTTTCGCGTATGCGGCAGTCCACGATAGTGGTAGGTACACGCTTGTACGCTTGTACGGTGTCTGTCGGAAGCGGAAGGCGGACGGACGGGGGTTTCAGGACGACGAGGGAAACGAGGAGGACGAAGAGGGCGCACATTGGCTTCGCCACCGCGCTACGAGGGAGGCGGCGCGGATAGCATTGGAAAGGGGTTGGCTACCTCATAGCCAGAATTGAGCCGCGACCGCCTAACTGACGTAATCAAGTGTTCGCCAGTGGTACTCAACGCACGTTCGAACGCGTCTTTTCGCGATCGTCTCTAAATATCGAAACTCTGCTTTATCGCTCCGGAAAATATACATTACGCGTAACGCGACGATCCGTCGATCGAGCTTTAACGCCGAAGGAGAAATTTAAAAATCTTGCCACGTGATTATTTATACTCTCGCGTGTAAGCGCGAGAAACGATGATAATTATTAGCCGAGCTTAATTGTTTCCGTTGGACAGACGTCGGTCGTGTGTTTACAGGGTGTACGCGAGCGCGTGGCTCGCAACGCGCCGAGAAACACGCGCGTCCGCGGACAGGCTAACTAAGCGGCGCGAGACACGCGCGACATGTGGGAAACACGATCGTTGCGAATACGCTGTGGATGAATGCGACGCGCATCGACACTCGTGCGCGTTATACGCACGCTGGATGGATCCGATGCTCGTGTATCGCATCGAGTCACATCGCGTCGCGACGCTGTAACGTGTTCATTTCGTTGTCGCGGCCGCTGTTGACCGGCCCGATAACGCCGATCGACTTTTTGCCACTGTCGATATCGCACGGTAGACTCGATGCATGAATGTTTTAGCAGAGCCTGAATTGAGAACCTTGAGATCCCGGATCTGTTTGTCTTTTTGTAATTTTTTTCCTAATCTACTCTTCAACATCACGTATATATATCTATTTTATTTGAGGAACTTATGTTCGTATAGAACATGAAAATTATGAGTATTATGAATGTGAAAAAACTTAAAGAAGTATGCATATAAAAAGAATAGAATGGAAAAGATAAATTTGAAGTAAGTTTCTGGATATATAAAATTAAAGTTTGACCGTAAAAGAATTTTTCGTCTCACTTGGCGATAAAATTAGGATATGTAAGTAGTTAATTTTCTCCATCAAGTATTAATCGATTTCATTTAATTTATTCCATAGTCTATTGTTATACTACTTTATATTTGCATTTCAAAAATATATATACCAACTGTAATAATAACTGCTGCCTGGCCGAAACTAATCCGTCTCGAGAGCCTCGTTCGTCGAAAAAGAAGAAGACAGTAGTATTACAAGCGTGAGATCATCGTCGATGGCTATCGTTAGCCATCCTTGAGGAAGCGCACGAGGCTGAATATACATATCGGAGCTGATATAAATAGCTGCGTGTGTGCATTGCGTGTGTCGCCATGTGTCTCCCCGCGTCGCGCAACCCCGAGTAAATGAACCTCCCGTGGAGCTCCCGTCGGTCACGGGCATTGAAATAAACAAACAAGCATTGGGAGCAATATCCCGCTTCGTCAATATTTGCTCGACGGTTAGTCGACTCGAGAAGGAGAGAGCGAGAGTCAGAGCGAAAGCGAGTGAGAGAGAGGAGAGAGAGAGAGAAAGAGAGAGAGAGAGAGAGCCTCTACGTCGCCGACATCTCCGTCGCCTCCTCCGCCTCCGCTTTTCTTCTTCCTCCTGCCGCGTCTCAATGTGTACCGGCACCTTCGTCTCGAGCAACACATTTGCTTCCACTATCCGTAGACGCCCGAGGGCTCGGAGGCTTGACGGTGGTGGCGGCGCTGAGGAACTGAGAGGGTAAAGTAAACGGCAATGTAAACGCCGCGTTTACATTTACGTGTTTGCCGAGTAACTCAAATATTTCGTGCAGCCTGAGTGTCCGTTTCTTCGTGTGTGAAAGTCTACGATGCACGATGGTTTCGTGGCACGCAACGTTTACCAAGAAAGAGAGAGAAGGAGAATCCTTTCCTTCCTGCTTGCCTGCTTATTTATCTTTCGCCAAATAATGGATCTTCTTCTCTTTTTTTTTTTCATTTTTTTTAGCAGACGAAATCGACTTTATATCGACGACGCGAGACTCTGAAGTCTCTCTTCCTCATCGAGAGAAAAAAAATGGCAGGAAGCATGCCGATCGAATAAGCGGCACGGATTGAGGACTTTAAATTCTTCATGGAAAATTCAAAGTTTTTCATTAACGTCTCCGCTCTCGGCGAAAGTTTCGGCAGAGAAAGCCCGACGATGCGGCGCATATTTCATATATTATTTTGCGCGACAAGAAGGTTGATGGCCTCCCGCGCAGGAGAGTAGATACATACGGCTACGATACATACTGCTACGATGTCTCAAACGAGCGAGCGAGCGAACATCACCGCTAGCGGGTGTTTGCGCAACCCTCTTTCATGCTACACCCTGCGGCCCTCCATCGCCGCTCGAACAAAGAACACTGTGCTCTACCTCGCCGCACCAAGCGCCTTCGGCGTTAATATTTTAAGCACACTTTTCTTCCACCGTACACCCCGCTCCATCTCCCTCCTCCCCCCCTCGCAACCTGCCCTTCTAGTCTTTCCGCTTTTCTCGCTCGTCGTTCTCTCCTTCTCGCCGAGAAGTCGCTACGGAAGGGAAGCAGGCGGTGAATTCGTTCGTTCGCTCGCTCACTTGCCCGACCTGGAAGCGTCGTCGCGATAGATGGACGGCGAGGAGAAACGGGGGATGAAAAGAGCCGGGAGAGATAGAACGGTCGGGGGGAAAAAAGAGGGACTGAATTTTGCAAGGCAAATTAAGTGTGCGGTTTTACGACAGCGGCTTTCACACCGTCACCCCTCGCGCTGCTTCGTCTCGCCCTGCACCTGTGAACCCGAAGGGGATGTTTAAAGAGAGCCCCCTTAACCGTCCGCGCGTTCGCAGAGTGCTTGCTCGCAGACAACATTTTTGCGTCCCGCGTACATCGAAGATGTTGCCGATTAATCGGGAAAGACGAGCGGAAGGGGCGACAAGATAGAAGGCGCCTTGTCTCTCGCGTATTATTACTCCGAAAGATCTTACAGATTGTGTCGGGAAAATATAATCTCTTTAAGGGAAATTTTATTCTTCCTTGATTTATATTTCCGCGTGGAAGAGCGAAAATGATCCATTATGTTACCAAATTATCGCGACAATCTTAACCGTGATTCGCATGGATTTTTTTGTTCGCGAGTCGGTTCGATCGCAAAAGAGAAGCCGATCGATGGAAACGCGTTTACGCTGCTATTAAATATAGCTTGCAAGCACGAAGCGAGCAGAGTTCTCTTTGGTACTTACGGTGTACCGTGTTGCGGTCATACGTATGAATAAATCGCGAGCGCGGTTAAGAAGTCATGCGAGGAGGAAGAAAGAAGAGTCGCTTTTCGTTCAAAGTTTTACGACTCCTCCGCACGACAGCCCTCTTCCGCGCCACGTCGCTATCTTTCGCCGCAAATGTCGAGGGGGGTATCTCTGTCTCTCGCGTCCGGCGATATTCGCGAATCCTTAAGCGATGTGGAAAATTTCTCAACGTACTCCGATGTCGGGGTAAACAACGTACGTGTTGCCGTGAGGGAAAATTCAACCTTATCGTATTCCGCTCTTCGCGCAGCGGGGTTTACTGCCGCATGCGAATCGCCGATTTTCGCGGTAGCAGAGCGCGCTTTCTCGCGTGTAACGCGAGAAAAAAAAGCGCAATATCGTAATACAGTGATAATGCTGCCGAGGCAGCATTATATATCGCGTTTTCCTCGCACGGGATTAGACTTAACGGCGCACCGGGTATATACTATACGTATTCGAGACTCGAGGGCGAGTTCAATCGCGAGGTCGCAGGTGCGCGTATCTCAAAGGCTGCGTGTTCGTAAATTCTCTATCGTTTCCACCATCATTCGCCTTCTCGCGGATATAGTAGTTCCTACGAGGTATGAGCAGCATATAGTTCCGGGGTCGTCGAACCCCGCGCGATCCTGAACGGCGACGAGCTCACTTTCGATCTCGCGAGCTGTCTGTTAGCCATCGCTCGAGCACGCGCGATCGTTCAAAACTCGACCGACGTCGCTCATTAAATTATCACAAGTTCCGAGTCTGAAAGCACAGCTGCGGTTGTGTAACTCGCCGCTCCGCTACGGCCGTGACATTTTGTCATTAAAAAAAGATCTCTTAAAGGTGACCTGCCGCCGCAGCATAAAGCCGATTATTTTCTCTCGCTGGAAATTTTATTTTCAAATATCTCGATAGCGTGTTCAATTTTGAATTAAAATTCCAGAGTATTTCTTAAAGAAGCGAAATTGCTCAATCGGAGATGTAAACGGAGATCCTAAATTAAATAAAAAAATCGTCGAAATAAAATGAATAATTGCAATTTTCGAACATCGATATTAACAATTCGCAAACAGCGGTCGATCGATTTGTTTAACGTGCCGTCTCGCGCAACCGGGCAATTTTCGCGTATTCGTTCGACACCGTGATCCGCTGACGGTTCTGACGCGTTTTTATCGAGCCGTGCGGTTTCGCTGTTCGGGCGAATCTTCAACGCGGATGCGCTGCGACATATTTCATAAATCCGCCGATATATCTACCGCGTGTCTCCTCTTTGATCCCCGCGAGAGGACGATGCAACCTTCCGTTTCGTGCGACCCTCGCGTGAATACCGCATGTTGCGTCGCGTCGACGAAACGACAGAAGCCGCGCTCGCACACAAGGTCGTAATCTGTTCACGGTGGCTCGTATCGCGGCAGAAAGCGCGTTGAAGCTCTGGGGCGTGTGATATCCAGTCGCTTCGCGCTTTGATGCGCTCGTTCCATTCGTTGCAGCTTTATGCTCGCGTTGCAAATATGTTATGGGTCGATTAAAAAAAAATCTTTTTTTGTCAAGCACCGCGGTATTCGTGCGTTCGGGGACTGGATTTTATCATAAACTGCGAAAAAATTTTTTCACGATTCCCGCAGCGTTTGCAAAAGCATGTAAAATGACCGGCATGAAAACGCTGTACGCGCGTGCAAAACAGAAAAACGACATTTAAAGTTAAAAATAAAATTCACGTAGCCGTGACAGAGAGAATCTAGTTAAATGCGAAAATACTCGAAATACATGACGGAATTTCGCGTTTCGACTCATTTAATGCGGGAACACTGCGATTCCAATGGAAATCCAGGACAATCCTGTACATACATTGACGTGCGGCGATCCTAGTTCAGACGCAACAGAGGAGCTTTCAATCGACGAAAGGCAGACGGACAGGGTCGAAATCAATAGGTACGCGTCGCTCGGATAAAAATGTCAATATCTGCGCGCAACTAGTTTGCTTTACACCGACCCGACAGTGTTCGTTTCGTTGATTGTACAAAGTAATTTGGTTGATTTAACTGACGCGTGAATCAACAGCTTTTTTCCCTTTGAACGGACAATCGGTCGACGAGCCGCTAGCGTCAGATTGTTCATGTCACGATTCACTACCGGTGTATCCGGTTGTCCCGTAATTAATTGCTCGCGATCAATAGTGCTTTAATATTAAGAGTCACGCGATCCCAGTTACCGATGTACATAGATATTCGTGATAAACGAGAAAAGCACTGTAATCGAATCTGTTTTCAAATCGTTTCGCACAAAAAAATATAACGGAAAGAGAGAAAAGATTTATAAGTTTCGCAAACACATCATCGATTTTGTAGAATTACTAACTAAAAACTTATCAAATGTTAACAATCTAATTAACATTATTAAATTTTTTTAAGAAAATTTAGAAAATTTCCTACATTTTGATACATACTCTTGTCGGTGTAATTCTCGAGAAACGCGAAACAATGTTGAGAGCCACTGGGACGCAAGGGGTGCAAAATATTTAGATTCGATCATAAGTGCCCGCGCTTTCGCCTAGAGGCCGTTCTTAACAACCCTTGTTTACGTTTACGGCTTTGGGTTTGACGATCGCGTGCTACGTGCCCGCTCGTTCGCATATGCGCATGCACTCATACATGTAAGCGCACGCGCTACACACACGACCTCGAAGATAGAGAGGGAGCGAGCGAAAGGAAGAAAGAGACGGATTTTGCCACCGGTGGTAGGTGCGTGTAGATACCAATCTCGGTAGCAGGGGTTGAAATCGGCCGCGGTAACCTAGCCCCATAAACTCTCTACGAGCTGCCGCCCCTCTCTCGGAACTTAATTCGTTCGAGGGTTGGCGAAGAGCCGGGTGAGAAATCGAGGGGTAACGAGAAGAGAGAGAGCGAAGTGGAACAAAGGGGCGACGAGGGAAGCGGAGAAGGAGAGGGTGCGAGAGGGTCGCGCGTTTATGGGGTGAGTTTCACGCGATGGCCATCGCCATTTATTGCCAATTTGCTAAATGAAACGTGCCGCGCGTACATCGTACGATTATTAGTACCCTCTGTCGCGCAGTTCACCCCAACTCGAGGACTCGAAACGGTCTATCGATTCTGCCGATCGTTAGAGATAAAACCCAAGTGGATATATGTTTTATTATCGTCTGTAACTATTTTATCATACTACGTCACGCGGTATTCAGAGATTGAAATCGATATAATCTCGATGAATTCAGGCGAGGTGGGGAAAAATGATGTCTTGGTTTTTATCGGCGATCATCGGTGTGTGAGTTACATTCCCTCGTATTTTTATACAACATCGCGAGGATCGACCTCATCGAAATTACAAGTTTTAATTTTCACTAAAATTTGATGACTACTAAGCGCGAAGATAACACTCGTGCGAGAGGAGAAACAAAAGGAGAAGTACGTGCGAACGCGCCCTCGGGCAAGAGGCGATGGTTTGGGTTTAGACGGAACAGACGCGGGAACGAGTCATAATAAAAAGATTTATTCGGCTTTTATCCCGGAGTTATTCAGCTCTTTCCGCCCGGGCCGTGAGCTCGCGTTTCTCTCCTTTCCTCTCTCTCTTTCTTCCTCCCTTCTACTTTCCTTTCTCTTTTATAAGTCTCTTCGGGCGGAGCAGCCCGAGCGGGAAGAGGCCCGAGAAGATGAGACGTAGATAAAGGAAAAAGAGGGGTAGAGAGCCAGAGGGTTCTGATTAAAATATACGAGCCGCAGCCTCACGGATTTCTTCTTATAACCCCGGCTCCTTATATATTCTCTCCCCTCTCCCCGGCCACACCTCTTCTTCGTTTGCGCGCCCCGGCGAGGATACCGGGCGCGCATTCAGGGAATTCGAAATGAACCCGCCATCGCGAATTCACGCCCTGCGTTCCGTGCGAGCGCGGAATTGGACCGAACGTATATTTTACGTGCCGGATTGGAGGGCGGATGCTGGATATATCGGGATTATACCGCTTTATACGCCGTCAAGACGGGACCGACGCCCGTAAACACGGTTTACAATGAAAATCCACCGCTATAAAATCTCGCTATAAACGTTTCGGCCGAGTGTCGCGCGCGGATTGCGCGCTACTAATCGAGAGGAAGATTAACGAATATACGCGCGGGAGATTTATGGGGAAGAGGGGGAGTTGATCGGACGCGAGTTGTCGTTTAATTTACACCGCCGATAAATCGCGCAATTAGCATCATTCACTTATTATTCGATAATTCACAGGCGCGGATTATCCGCCGACGTCTCTGCGACTTTGGCGTTGTTTCCGGCACGCGCGAGCCAATCCATGTCCAGGCAATCGAGGCTCGAGTACGCGCTTCCGCCGAATTGTTCGCGTACGTGTTTCCCGATTCCGACGACGCCAGGGTGACAATCGTCACGTCGCTCGCTCGGGCCGCCGTATAATTTTGCTGCCGATCGGGAAACACGGGCGCCGAGTGCGAGTTTTACGACCGGGTAAGAAAGGAATGATCGCATAGCGGGATGGAAATTACTCGCGTACGAACGGGGTTGTAAAGCTGTCGTCATCGTTGGCGCGTACTCCCCCGTCAACTCCGATTTTACGAATCGCTTAACCGAGAGACTAGCTCGTAACAGCTCGCTCCTATACATCTGTCACTGCGTATCGCGCGATATTTATATTATGTTGACCAATTCTGACTGCTTATAATTCAAAAACTATATCGTGACATCTTTGTAAGGTTACGCTCTAATTTCTGAAATACACAAAAGTGTATTGTACGCGGTAGTTTTGTGCGTGCATCTCGGGTAAACAGGATGTCGGTGTATCCGCGGAACCGATACACAACCGACAATGATCCACGTATGTATCGGTGTTTATGGCGATAACTCTTCGGTCCACGCGCGATAACGATCCGCGATATACCTCTAAACGTCGCGTCGATACGTGGCGGTTTTGTGTTTCGTAAAACATTATCGCTCGTGTTACCGATGCTAATCAATTACAGTTTGACCAATGCTCGCTGCCGCGAGCCTGCAGCTACACGCGTTATTTGCGTTCACTCATTTATCCCGGACACCCAATTCCGTCATGTCCGCGCCTCGCGAATATGTGCGGCATGCGGCAAGCGACATATTGAAATAAGATTTCCTCTCTTATTAAGGCGATACGATATACGTATTTAATTACAGGGTGTCTTGGAATTCTCAATTTCAATCGAAACGACAGAGAGGAATTAAAACATCAACGCGTGTAATAAAGCGTGACAAATTCTTCAACAGGATTCTCAAGAAGAAGAACGAGAAAATAGCACAATGTTGTGAAAGCGAATTGTGATGTCGAAAGCGGAAGCGTCAGAGTTGGAAACTAGCAAAGTTAAGAGCCGCGCGTTATCACCGTTCATTCTCTCTCTATCTCTCTCGATGTGCGCGGAATATCCATTATTAGATCGCGGAAGATTCAAAGGTCTGTGCGCCGACCTAGGGGGTCCCGGGTTATACTACATCCGCAGACTGTGTCGCTAGCTCCGGGTCTTGTTTATCATCGCAGTCATATCGAGGGAAGGGAGACGCGCCGGAGATTCAAAAGAGACTTTAACCGTTCCTCTTCCATGGCGCGGAGGTCGCGCAACCGTAACGTAATTACGGGCGCGCTTAATTTGTTTGAAGTACATTGCGAAGTACGACGCGACGCGGCAGAGGTGTTAATGGCAACGCGAGATCCCCCATCCACCTTGCACCGCGAAGCTTGTCTCCAGCTCCGAGTCTTTCTGCCACTTGCAGGATGCTGCTATGCGACTACGGGCTGCCTTTCGCAAATTACGAAAGGGAGAAAACTCGACGAGAAAACGGGACAGACGTTGTCTAAGACGATGAAACGACGCGTCGCGGATCTATACTGGGGCGTCGTGTCGCGCAAAAGTTCCTCTTTCAACATATACATCCAATCGTGGGAAAAATGTCGCAAGAACAAAATTTTCCGAAGAAAAAGAAGACGCAGGCTTTTGTTTCTATTTTTATAAAACACATGATTTTGATAATATATAAATATTAGTTGTTGAAAAATACTCGAGAATCTCTCTTGAAAGCCCCGATTCGAGGTAGAGTCGGCCCTGCTCTCATTTTCGGCAAACAAATCTGTTAATTTGGCATTATGCAGATGTACCGCGTTAATATTTATCGTATCAATAAGGAGCGTGTAAAATACGATCGGCATTTGCCCACCTACCAACAATCCGTTAAATAATGTGCAAACGGATACGTGGCGTACGTGTTCATTGTTATTTAACATCGGTCGCTAGCAATAACAGCGATGAACGTAATGCGCCCGGTTTGCGCACTGCCGGCGCAAAATTGTCCGATACGTGAAATATAATATTCCCGATAGAAATAATGGAGAACGCGTGTGAATCGTTAATACAAATAAAGTAATCGCTCATATAAATCAATGGCCCGTCCGCTCTTCTCTCCTTCTCGGCGAGAGAGATTTTACCCGTTAATCTCAAATTGTCGCAAATTCGCACGCCATGTGTCAATCTCACGATACGGCACCGCGTACGGTGAAAAAAGATAACGCAAACAGCGTGTACGGATAAATTCGCGTCGCCTCGCAATATTCGGAATAATTAGTTAATCCCATTCGCGCCCGTAATGCCCACTCTCGTTTACTACACACTCGAAAATAATCTCCACTTCGGTCTCGCCCTGAAACTTGAGCGTTACTTCCGCCGCGGAAACTCTGATACATCTCGTATCTCGGATGCGCGCAACATTGCTTTCGGATTACGAGTACTAGGAGTATAGTACTCGCGCAGAGTGCCGAGAGTTAGAGGAGTCAAAGGCGGAGAAGGAGGAGGAGAGCAAGAGGAGGAAATGGAGGATGAAGTGGATGAGGACCGTAGTAGATATACACTTACATAACATCACACATACACGGATATATCACAGCGAAGCAGGTCGGTTGCCTTCAGCCATATCGCCAGCGAGTTTGGCCAGTCAGCGAGTTGATCTTGTTGGTGTTGGAACGCGTTGACGTGGATGTGCATCGTTATAGCGAATGAGAGGGAGAGAAACGGAGAGAAAGAGAGAAGGAGAAAATCGACGGATAGAGAAAGAGAAACATATATATATAGAGAGAGAGAGAGAGGGAAAAGAGCGAGTAGGCAAAGCGGTGGAGTTTCGAAAGGGACGGAAGGGGAAAAGGGCTCGTAGCCAGAGGGGCCGCTCGAGCGAGTCTGTTAATTGGACCAATTACAGTAATTACTGAAAGTTTCGGCGCCGGGCTACACGAGGGAGCGAGACGGGGAGATGGGGCCGTAATACGGCACCACGACGAGCACACGCTCGCTGCCGCTGCCGCCGTCGCCGCCGTCGTCGACGTCGTCGTCGTCGTCGCCACCGCCGACGCCGACGCTCTCTCGCGCTCTCTCATTTCCCTCCGTTAACGCGACACACCGACACCGTACATCGACGCCACACATCGACGCCACACATCGACGCACACAACGCCCACCGTCCGCGACATGACACAGAGCCGGGTATTAGCGATGACGCGTACTGGAGGGTACTTGCGGCTGGATACGCTTGTTTTCGTATTTAACCCCTCGGTGTTCCCGCGCACACTTTGACCCTCTCGGTCGTCGCTTCATTCCCCGTCTGCGTTATCAACTTCCATTAGGAGTAGTTGTACGCAAAAGTGGCTCTGATCGAATTAGCGATCATTATTCAGTATCTATGGAAAGCTTCTCGAATTGAGAGCTCGAGAGTTGGAATTTTTACTTGTTAAAAAAAGAATTTGGTCGTAAAAAAATATATCGAGGAGAATAAAAAGTTATATGTGCGCGAAGAAAAATCGCGTAAACGGGAGCAAACGTTGCCAAAGACGAGGGACAAAAAGGTGTTAGTAAAAGAAAAAAAAAAAAGAAAAGGTTGAATCATGGGCAAAGTGTCGGGTTCCAGAGAGCCGCTGCCGGAATCGCCATAGTAATAAAAAGTAAATGAGGAACAAAGCTCCCGCGTCTTTAGTGATCGGGAGTGGAAAATATAGCCGCGGGAGAAACGAGGGGGCGACTGGAGACGTGCTGGGAATAATGGTGGCGGAATTACGCGCTTGGCAACGGCTCGAGGGGGAAAAGACGGATCGAGATGGTGGTCGGGAATAGGAGTGAGAAAGGGTCGACAAGAAAATCGAGAGAAATTAATTTATAGGGCCTACACAGGTAATTAAGTTTTCAGAAGGCCCTGACTTATCTCGAGCCCCTCCTCCTAAAGTCGGAATCCCACACTCTTTGCTCAGCCGGCGGAATCATTTTCGCCTCTTCTTCCTAAGAACGTTCGTTCCATCGCCGCCTGTTTGACAATGGGATTCGAGACTACGCCTCCTTTCCCTTATTCCTTTCGCCGCGGTAAATCACGTTTCGTTCGGATCGAAGGGACGTTTCGGATCGCGAAACTCGTTGATTTTTATTATCGTCGGGCCGCGATTTATTTTACTTCGTTACGTCGGTATCGAGACTTGCGTTCGCCGTTGCCCTCGGGATCGTAGAATTATTTGTGCGCGCACGTGCGCGCTTATGCTGGCGGATAGGAGTGTAAAAATCTGTTATCGCCCACGCGAAAATTCTTCGCGATGATAATCTGGGAAAACGATGTTGCCGCCTGCATCGTCATGAGAGGGTTGCGCGAGAGGATAAGTTATCCTTATCTCGCCCTCGAGCAATGTCGTTTCGCCCACGACTAGGAGGGAGCGACGGACTGGTATCGCGACGCCCTTCGCCGATAACGCTTTCCCCCGGGTCACGCGTCGATGATGTTTCATTTCCGAGTTGCGTGATACCGCGGCCTCGCGTGTCAAAAGCCACGCTCGAGCGCTAACAGGGATCTTTCGGATTAAATTATGTCAGGACAATTATGGTTTTTCTCCTTGATAACTTTAATTAAGAGAATCGTGTATATATTTTATTAGAATCTTAATAAATATTTTAATAATGTGATTGACGTTTTCGTGAATTGAGAGAATGAAAAGATTTGCATTTGGTTGTGAAACGATTTTAGATAACATTTCTGAAAGTTTCCGTAGTGAGAGAGCATTCTCCGTCAATCACGCATATTCGCGCGCGCGCGCACGCGCAAACGTAAACGCAAACGAGTTATACCAATTTGCTCAATAATTGTTGCAGTTATGTTAATTCTCAATCAGCGACGCCGTTCGCTTCGCCTCTCGTGTCCGCGTGCGCATGCAAATTCGGTGTACGCAACGCGACGGGGCAACGCTCGACGGAGAGACGGGGTACAATACGGAAGCGCAGATACGCGCGAATTGGCGGAGCGTGACAGCAAGCGCGATGTCGCGCGTGGGCGGCGATAATTGGCTCGCCGAGATTTATTTCGCTCGAATAACGCAATCCGACGCGTCTATTCAAGAGTGAGCGGAAGAATACGTTTTCTAAAGGCTTTGAAAATTAGATTCGGAATAAACTCTAATATTAAAATTTCTCCATGTAATGTCATCTCTGAAAGATAATCTAGGACATTTTAGATTCTATTTTCGCGTCGTTTTGTATTTGCGATCAAGTCGTGCAATATACTTTGCGATTCTTCGTTTCACTCTCTCTCTCTCTCTCGCTCTTTGTGTCTCATCGACATCCGCTCGCGAATCGAGCGAGCACGAATATCCAGGTTTACACTCCAGTAAAAGTTTCATAGCCATATTCCACGTCCACACGTCGTTAATTTTAGCGCGAGCCAGCGAGCGATTCATTTTATTTTTATCGACTGACCTCAACACGATCGTTAAACCGCGGCGGATGTTTTCCCAGCCTGTCGGATTCCCTTTCGAGCGAGATCACAAATATACGCCCTCTTTTCGACGAGACGCGACTCGCGATCGAAGGCGATAACGCGGTGATGATGACGCGGTATCGAGGTGAGTTCGGTGAAGGAATTTGAATTACGTACATGTCAGTTATACATTCCTTTTTTTCCATAAACATAATTCTTGGAATAAAATTGTAGCAAAAAAGCATGACGTGTATGCGCATCTAAAACCAATGCAGACACGGTAGTAGTCGACCGGGAGAATGGATGATCGCGAGATTCGGTCGATTGACACGGAGGTCGATAGCGGGCGTGTCGCCAGGGATGGCAACGTGTCAATTTCGAGGAAACAGGTGCTCAACGCCTCTGTGACAGCATGTTCGAGTTCTATCGGGTGCGCTGCGGCCAACGGAGATCGCGAGGCGGCGAGAGCGGGGTAGGTGGTTCGAGGGGAGAGAGGGAGAGAGACAGAGAGAGAGAGAGAGAGAGCGAATTCCGTGCGCGAAGCGGCATCGTCGATGCTGGCCCGCTGGATGGTCGAGTAGTAGGGGGCTAACACGGAGATCGCGTGTTGAACATACACACAGTTAGCACCGCGCTCGAGGGGGTTAGTCGGGAGTAATGTCGGCTTGCCGGATGTTGGCAAGGGTTGTTAATAGGCCACCACGGTCCCTGTCCCGACCCGCTCGCCTCTGCTTTCGCTCCGCCGCTCACTTACTCTTCCTCGTCGGATCCCGTCGCTTGCCGGAGCCCCACACCGCCGCACCCTCGTGATTGTATCAACAGCCTCATCAGGCTCATCCCCCTAAACCTACTCTGCGCGACCGTCGCGCCCCTCGACTGCCACCTACCGCGTCCTCGACTGTGGAATTCAACGCGTACGTACGTACGCATACATACGTGCGTATACCTGTGTATCTAAGAGCGAATCGACCAACGTAGATTCGCAGAGATCTATTCTATTCGTAAAGTGAAAAGTTCGATTCTCCGATGAGGGGATGGATTTGGAATAGGTCGGCGCATCCCCTCGATGACGTTGTCGGAGAATTAAGAAAACACGGGTCGACCCGCATATGCGATTTAACGCGACTGCCAGACGTGCCCGAAAGCACCCCGGCGAACAAAGCACGAGGGGTATGCGTACCTAAAAGGGGAGCAACCACATGTTCGTGGATGCAATCTACCTATGGGGTACCAAGAAGGTAATGGATATGAGAACTCGCCACGGTCGATTTTCGAGGGAGAGAATCCCCTCGGAGAATCAAGACGGAAGGGTGAGAGGATTCGCTTTCTATTTTGTATACTTTGCCACTCTCGCAACGGAGCGTCCCTACATTGCTCGTTATTGCCCCTCGGTAGCGTCCTCGAGATACCCTTCGTGAGAGAAATTTCGGAAAAGCAATTTCGAAATGGACATCGTAAGAGCACAATCACGTTCGAGACTTTGATTCTATAAATTGCTTTAACCTCATTAACGAAAGTGGGCGGTTGCGCGCTCGCTCGCGCATAATATTAGCGCATAATATTAATAAAACGCATTCGAAAGTGTATATATACATATGCGTATATATCGCGGCATGTAGAAGGCGTGTGTCCGGTTACGTTTGTATTCATTAAAATAATTAATTAAAATAATGTAACGAACGACGCAGTCCGCAAACATCAACGAGATTAATATCAAATATAAACATCGATAATATCTCGATAACGTCCGCTCGTTCGATCACGTACGTACCCTCTGCAATTGTGAATTTTATTGCGCCTACTCTACTGCTGCCCCCATCAATCGTCCTTTTGCCTGACCGCAGATATGTATCCAACCAATCGAGGGCAGGCTCATGTACGGTGGCCCTTCGATAGGCCGGAAATGGTTGCCACGCGACAAATTGGCCGACGATTGGCACCCAAAGGGGAAATACGCGACAGGCAAGAAAGAAGCTTTTTGCTTTTCCGATCTGCCTCGTCGTCTCATTAATTCTATTTCTCGATATAATTGCTGTCGTCCGACGATGTAATTATTCGAGTGGAATAATAAACAAGAGGAAGTATTCCTCCAGTCTTCAATGTTTTCGAATGTACTGCGATCGTATAAATGTCTCGACAATACCTTGAGAACGCGCATTGTTTCGAACGATTTGACGAAATCGACGCGTGTATAACATGCATAAAAATGTTGGCGCGTGTTTTCATGCCCGCAGTGTTAGGGAATATTTTTTTTTACGCGGCTCTCGACATTTATCGCTCGTATATACTGGCGGCAGATATTTTTGTGTTTGTCGTTCTCGACATATATACGCACGTATCGACTGATTGCGGCGATTTAAAATCATACTCGTTTAAATATTGCATATAACACGCGTTTTGCTAAAATTTCGAAACGCGTTTCATACTCGGACAGTTATTTTTAAATATTTGTACTAATAACATGTACAATTAGGGAGACTTTTCAAATTGCGAGGAAAAACAAATTCTTTGCGAAATGAGGAAAATCTTTTTCCCGCTTTTGCAAATGTGTTTCTTTCTTTTTTTTTACGCTTGTATCCCAGTTTCCACTTTGCAATTCTTGGCATGTGATTTATTTTCTTCGCAGACTGTACCCCAGCCACCCCAAGTTTCTTCCCCGAAAACCCGTACATCGGCACTATGGTGCACGAGGTAATGAAGTGGCAACACGGCGTTTCCAGGGGTCGTGAATGGGGGTGAGATTGATACCTCCAGTCACGTCGGACGGCATGGAGGGATGAGGTGTCGAGAAACCGGATCGTGCCGATGTAGGGGAGTAAGTAGAAGATAAGAGAGAAAAAGGGAGAGAGAAAAAGAGAATATCAGCAATGGAAGAGAGAAAGGAGAGGCGCGAGAAAGAGGTTGAATTCGCTCCTGGAAAGTTAGACGGATAGAAAGAGACAGGTAGAGAAGTTTCGGTCGGTTAAATATTCCCCAACGACTTCCGCGTGTTAATTCAAGAAATTAGGAAGAGCCAGATCGGTTTTCTGCATTATCACGATTCTAATTAAAACGGGTATTTAAATGATACAAAGTACAAGCGTGCAATTTATTTATTCGGTTCCAAATCTGACGATATTTTCATAGAAATATGTCGTGAAAGATTACTATCTAGATGATAAAATATTTCTAATTCGACCGTACATTCGCAGCATCTCTTTTCACCGAAATTCCTCGCACATGAGTCTGATACGCGATAACGAATGGTACACTTGCAAACAATGAAGAGATCGCCCTCTGAAACTTGCGCTGTGTGTATTGTTCGGTTCGACCCCATCGGAATCGACGTATTCGAAACTCGAGGAGTCGAGAGGGACCTCGTAGACGAGGGGAGAACGAGAGAGAGAGCCGCAAATGAATTTTTCCCAAGCGGGCGAACATGCGAGCGCCCTCGACTCGGTCGAGTCGGCTGCCTATCTACTATGGCACGACGCGCAGAGTGGCCTTTCGTTCTCGAAAAGATGTTAAGAGCCCCTCACAAAAGTGACAATGCCATCGCGCCGTCGTCGTCGCGCCCGGCGCCAACGGCGCGATAAGCAGAATTTCGAGAAGAGGGATTGAGACCTTAGTGTGTGTACCGTCCACTCGAAACCTCCGGCCAATATACCTATCGAGCGCGCCAACGACGATTCTCATCTCTCTGTGTCGCGACGAATTACACGGGGAACGGGGGAGGAACCAATGATTGCGAGTAATTGCTTTTCCGTCGTTGCGTATCTTTCCTACATTTTGCGCAACGGCCGCAACGTTATGTTTTCACGTTTCGATTGTATTTGTTATTGAAACGTATCCCGTATAAAACGCGAACAAAATTCAATTTTTTTTCATGGACCAAAATACGTTCGATTTGTTTCGTCGCTCTGCCTCTCTCTCTCTCTCTCTCTATCTCTCCTATTCTCTTTCGTTCTCCCCGGGTCCACCCCCCTCCGCTCCTCCTCTGTGTATTCGACGCGATTAGCCCGGGGAGTTATTAAATTGCGCGCGACTCGATACGATGTGACACAAGCGGCAAACGCTTTGGAGTATTCATTAAATTTTGTCGCGTGCAAAACGTATTTGCGAGGCAAATTAAAAACAAACAATCCCCCTCGTAGCGTACTTGAGTATTGCAATCGAACGCAGAAACGAGAACGCTTCTCTCCTTCTTTCTCTTTTTCTCTCGATATACCCGACATTCCACATGCAACTCTAGTTTCTCTAGTTAATAACTACTTTATGAAAGAAAAATTAGAACTTGATTACTTTATAATTATTCGCGTCCGCACACGTAGATAAATATTTTATTACAAAATCTGCGATATAATTACGCAAAGAAAATAATAATATCTGTCGGATACCGAATATGGGAGAATTTAAAAATATCAATATTATATTGTATATTTCTGCATTCTTGGTCCACCCTCGTACAATACGACCGTTTGCAATCATTTCGTTCTTTTACTAAAATAAATGTAAAATTTATCTATGTACTTAGCCTTCTTTCCGACTCCCCTTACGTTCCATGTTCCTTCATCCCCGTCCCATGTTCTTATCCACCTTCATCCGGATTAACCCCCGGCGCGAGCCTGGCGCAGTGATGAAAAGATTTCCCGAGCCCGTAATGCATTGCCCGTAAGCACGGACGAATGCCATAACGGTACGACGATAATGACTCATTAATGCACGAGATATTTACGCTCCGAGTTTGCCGGGAGAGAAGGGAAGAGGATTAGCAAGGGAAAAGGGATAGGCTAGAGTTCAGACACTCGGGGATTGATTATCTCGTGCTGTTACACAGTCACCTGCAGGCGTAGACAATGTTTATAACTACTACGTATCTCTCCCGCATGTGCGTGTAAGTACGATGAAGCGCGGGGTCCAGTAACCGGAGGCGGGAATCAAGTATTATCGTCGGCAAATATTTATGTTACGCCGAGGCTTTGAATCACGTTTCCCCACCTCCTCTTCGTTCCTCGTCATCGAAAACGGACGCTTATTTATTCGGCAGATTAGGCCATCGCGCGCGCGAAATTTTCGTCACGTATCGCAGACATTGGCGTACTAATAATCGTTTCGTAGATCGTTTCGTCGCGAGATCCAAAACGATCGCGCTATTTACTTTTATCGCCCGGTCATTGCAAAATTGGAAAAAGAGAGTGCGAAATGCATTTTTTTATTTCGCGCAGCAATCAGAGAGACTATCGAATGAAACAATATATCGGCATATACGTCGGTCAATGTATTAGCAACAATATTGCAACCTTGGTCCGTGTATACACGAGCGAAATGCATGTTTTACGATGTTTAGATTGTTTATTACATATATGCAATAAAGATTTTCCGTGTTTGGCGTAACGTTTATTTACCGTCGACGGAAACACTCGACACAATGCGTTATCGCGCGCCGATTGACGCTTTAGAAATTAATACACCGATATCATATATTAATTCGACGCGATCGATAATACACGCGGCGAAACGACAAACTTGTCCGATCGGACAAGTCCGTTACGACGATCATATGTATTTTTAAAGACGCCACTCGAGCGTAACGAACTTGAACGACGTCTAATAAAGGTCCGCCATTACCAGTCAATTGCTCAGTCATCGTTAAGGTTAAAAGTCTACGAGAGCGGTTTCGGTGCTCGAGGGGCGATAATTCGCAAACGGCTCGTTACGATGAAACATCATCGCTGAACCGGAACACTTGTGCGCGCTACTTTAAAACCGCGTGTACAGTTTCGTCGAAAAATCAACGATACATTATCGTACGCAGAGTCCAGCAGAAAAAGTATAATAAGTACATAAATCAGGCGTGTCTCTTTAGAAATCTTCCTAAGAGACTGCTCCGTTTAATAAATTATCCAAAGAAAGATTATCGAGGGTCGACCCCTGCGTTAGAGGAGCGAGAATCCGCACAGATACGCTCACAATAAAGACACCTGCTTGATCCTGTTTAAGCCAACGAGAAAGAGACGCGCCACGTAAGGCGAGAACACGGGGCACGCACTCGTCGGCTTATATCTACCCGCGCGCGTTGCATACCTTAAAAGGTAAGGAATTATTTTCACGAGTTCCAGGCAGGCAGAAACCTTGTCTCCCCCTTGCGCGTCTCTTTCTCTCTCTCGGTGTTGTAGGCAGGTGCTCGATCACCCCGACCACGCTTGAATTCTTTCTTTACGACCCCGGACTACCTTTCATTACGGAAAAACGTCTCCATTCAAACGCTACGCGTTTTAATCCGCATCGTCCCTGGTCCTGTCCTGACCGTATCCTTTATCGCGCGTTCGGAAATCCTGAAAGACGACGATTGCATTTGCCTTGTTCGATCGAGCCGATTATCGATCGCGAACCACGGGTCTTCTCCTCTTGCAACGCGCTATAAAATATCGCGAATAAAAATCGCGCGAGACGGAGCGCGATTAAATCGCGTAAACCTCCCTCTTTCTTTCTTTTTTCTCGCCGGTAATTCGCTCGCTTTTTTTTTCTCCTCTATCGGATGTAAATCGGAGGTTCGCACGTACAATTATATCGCTATTAAAAATTTTATCTCGCACTCTGCCGCGGTCGAACGAAATCGCGCTTTCCGCGGAACATTAATGCAACGGGGATCATTAACCTCGCGTACCGCGCGCTAATGGCGTCGTCGATTATAAAATTATTTTAATTCGCGGATATCATCGGTGTCTGCGTGTAGGTGCCTAATTAAAAAAAGTTACGATACAGCGCGCTTGCACATCACGCGAGCGCGCGGCCGTTTCGAGAACTCGCGCGGAAACATTAATAATCATTAATTAAAGAGCGTATAAACTTTTCAAAAATGTTTCTCCGAAACATATATATATATATATATATATATATATAAACTGACTGGTTGGCATTTTTGCGGCCACGATGTATAAGACCACAATCCACTTTTCTCGCCTGGTATTGCTTTGCCTTTCTCGCATCCCTCATCTTTTTCCGTCTCTTCTTGTTCTGCACCGATCCTCTACCTACCTACCTACCTATTCTACCCTTTACGAGATAGAAAACGGGGCTAAACAGTCCTGTGTTTGTGGTAGAGCGGTCGGGCAATAAATCGCTCGACAAGCTGGTGGAAGCCGATCTCGACCCGACGAGGAAAGAGAGCACACGGCTCGAAAGGAAGCGGGCAAAAAGGGAACAAAGAAAAAAAGAGCGCGCGAGTTCACGAGAGACGGAGAGAAGGAGAAAGAATGATCAGAAGGAGCAGGTTATATACGAACGGAGGGATTCGGAGTACTTGTATCCTGTTACCTTGTTTGTTACAGACAGGATTCGAGAGGGTAAGCAGAGATCGGTTCTGGAGACAATGGTTTTCTCGACAATGAGAGGGCGAACGAGACGAGAAGCGAAGAAAGGAGAACTTAGGCCGCTCACGCGGTGTTAAGGTTCGGATTTACAGAGACACATCCGTCCTAGAGTCTCGTTTTCAGCATCAAAATTGTATATGTTTCACAAGCAGATAAAAATAAAAGTCATCTCCCTGTTCATAAACTATCCGATACGTATAAAATTTCAGATTAAAGAAATTCTTCAGTCGAGCCGTTCGGTAAAAATTTCGCGTGCTGTTATCGCATTTACATTATCAACGCGCGTCCATATCTGCCCCTTATCTGCTATGCGAGTGACTTTACTCTTAAGTTGGACGTAAATACATGGATCAATAAATAGATCGACACGCTCAATTTTTTTTTTACGTATCTCATCACTCGGCTGATAAATCGAGCGCATGTAGACGCGGAATAATCAGCGTATGTTCTTTTCGACGTGATGAAATTCGATTTAAAAACGATCTCCTATCTCAAGTATATTGATATGTATATATCGTCGATTGTATAAACCAGTATAGAGACTTCTCTTTTTTTTTGTATATTTCGAGGCGTAAAAATCGAATCTGCTGGAAAGAAATATCGTTCCTGTTTTCTACAAAAGACACGAAAACATCAATCTTTTTCAGGCGCATCATTTTTTCTGTGCCACGAAATATCAAATTATATAAATTTTTGAAAACATGTAAATTAAAAAAATTGATGAGGATTTCTGTGTTAAATATTTATTACTTTACATTAATATTTTTGTCATCACAGTTAATGATAAATGCGCATTGTGCAATATTTATGATTGATTTATAAGGATTAAATGTCTGCAATGTCAAGAAAAATATCAGACAATTTTTATATCATGTGAAATTCATAAATACTGTAATACTTTAGGCATTATTAAAGTATTAATAAAATTGTCGAGGAATTATAACTCACACCCAGATTAAATGTTGTCCCTATAAGTATATTATATATTAAAAAAACTCTTTTAATTGTGTCCAATAATTATTTTTTAAAATATTAATTACTTTAAACCGTTTTATAATCTGTACATATTTGCATTTTACAGATGAATGTATATTACAACTTTGCCAACATTGCATATTGTATTCGGAAGTGATTTAAATTACTTTTTATTTTATATTTTTGAGATAATAAATTTGCAAAAATTATTTCAGATGTATACATACATGCATACAGAATACAGTATGTTTTACTGCTACATCTGTTTTACTGCAAATTCAAATTTTTATATACTGATAAGCATCGGGAAAAATTTTAATCTTCCTATTATATTTATTTTTTTATAAATTTTGTAAGAATAAATTGCTCTGTTGCTCTTAGTTACTAGTTCTACAATTTTATTATTTAAAGTTATCTAAAGTATCGTTTTTTATTCTTATAGTTGTATTTAAAAAAAATGGAACATTTTTTGATGAATAGCAGAATTTTATAATGTACAATTTCTATAGAATTGCTCAATTCTATAGAATTGCTTAATATTAGTAAATTTAAAATTATTTCTTCTCAAGCGCTACAAACGTCAACGAAGTTCTCGATCGGAATCGTAAATAGTTTCATAATAGATATCCTCTGGCGTGTTTGCTCGGAGACTAAACAATTTACACATCGTCTCATGTATACATATTAACCTATCGCAATATGACCGATGTAATGTACGACCGATAGCAATTTCGTCATTGGTCCCAGAGAGAGATAGGAAAAAAAATAACAAGTGTATTAAATTGAACAATTTCGTGGAATTATTGTGCAACGATACGTGTAACAGTCGCTTTTTTCTACGATATATTCCAATGTCGCTACGATATATACATCAATATCGCTACATTAATATCGGACGCAACATAATATCTACAGACCGAACATATTCAGAACCGACGATTTACAATAGCGAAGTGGCGGAAGAGGGTGTTTTTTTTTCCCGACGCGGGAACGCAGAAGGCATCTTTTCTTGACTATAATCGAAATGAGTCTGGGACGGGAGAGGAGGGGCGGGGATTACGGATAAAAGACGCCACCGTGGGCAATAAAGAAGTAGCTGTATAATCTCGCCCGGGCCGAGGGCGAGGGTATAATGTACTTACAATTAGGTATCCCTTCACGTTGTATTTGCTTTCATTATTCTCTTTTTCTCCCTTTCTCCCTCTTCGTTCCTTCTCTTTTCTACTCTCGCTCCCCTTTCTCCAAACAAATCTCTCTCTCTCTTTCACGCTCGGCAACCATCCCATATATCCCTCCGCCATTTATGCTTTAATCAGCGACGCAGTCGAGGTTAAGGGATCTTCCCTGACGCGATGACCCCCCAAGGAACTTCCATCGTCTCCGCCTCCCTTCTGTATATGTGCATATATATACATACGAACTAGCGGAAAATACGGGGAAGACGGGTCAGATTCCGCCCTTAGGGTAGAAATTTCCTTGCTCTCGTTAGAACAACTCGGGGGAGAGAAAAGTACTTTGTCCCTTCTCGGAAAGAATAAATAAACGAAAGAGGCGAGACGTGAGAGACGGACAAAGTTGGTTGGAGGAAAGGGGCGCGCGTCTGGGAAATCAGTTATTATAATTAAACCGTCCCGATTATTATCCCGGTTGCGTTTATCGTCGGAGCAAGTCGATCAGGAGATTGGCGCATTCGACACGCCCATTAATTCGCTCTCGAGCTCGTAAGTGGATCTTTAGCTCCTCGAGCTGAACACGATCGGCACGATGACGAGCAGCATCGTTCGATCGGCGGCGATCGGACATTACGAAGTCGCGAGAATAAGACGAGGGCGGCAGAGTTTCGTTCTTCATCTCCAAGATCGCGATATTGGCGACTTGTACGATGATACGCGCGCGACAGCATCGTCGTGTAATTACTCCATTTTCCACGCTCGAATGAATGCGTTCTTTCCTATTCGACTTTGGGATGCCCCCGAAGGAACGTTTCTCGTCTTAGCGAGATGACAACGATTCATCCAACCGGTGTCTGTAATATAGTGTTCGTCACGGGTCACGCTCCGCTCGTTTCAGCTGTTTCGTCACGCTCCATGGCGCAATAAATCATTTCGCGGAACCGTTCGACCGGAAACCGATTTCGTACGGTGCGCGCTCATCATCGGTCCTGACTGTCGTCGTCGATGACGACGACGACGTCGAGTCGCCGAGGGCGATATATTTGACGTTTCTACCGAGTGAGAAATAATTCTTCTCTCTTCGGTGTAACCGCGAAGCAAATTTCTTGGCCGCCCGCCAAGGATCATCGAGGAACAGAGCGATTTACTCCTCCTCCTGCCTCTTTATTCGACGAGTATCTCGTCTGAAATAATATTCGTCGCATGACAAATACGAAAATCTTTAGACTCGAATGCTCCCTTTTCATCTTGCGAATCAAAGTTAATAAATAGAAATGTTCCACTCTATATATATTCAATAGCTCGATGTTGCCAAATGCAATATTATTAAAATATTTACACCGTATATAAAAAATAAAAGATCTAAGGATTCGTCAAATTTTATATCAAGGAAATCTTTTCGGCGAAAAATCATAAAGAAATGTTTTATTTATTTAACAATTCAGATTGAAATATTCACTTGGTAAATTTTGACCGATAGATGCGATAGAAAAATTTTCAAACGTTAGATCATAATATTTGCAAGCAGGATATATCCCAACTTTTCACTATTCTAACTATTCAATGATCATCTACATATTTGTTCGCTATATCTCGCTCGATAAACCTTTCCATTCTCGATAATAAATTCCGAGCTACACACATATATATATGGGAGGGTTTATGGCTTTCTATACATATGTGCGAGGAGTAAAAAGAAGTGCCAGAGCAGCTTTTTGTTGGCGAAGGGTTCGACGGGAAGTGGACCAAGGCAAGTGCCGAAAGTGGCGAGAGAGGAAGAAAAGCGGCGCATTCGATCGTAAAAACTTCTCGACGCCGCTTTGATTTCCCCTTCCGTAGAACGCGGCACATTTTCCGGAGCGATTGAACGGTCTCGAAATCGGCAGGAGCTTACGCACGTCTGAATATTTAATAAAGGAATTTGGCGAAGATATCGCGCCGTTGCGCCTTTAGAAATCGGTTATCGGAAATTGCAGCAGCGTCTCTGCCGTGCATCGTTACTTTAAGTATTATATTTACGCAGATACGCGATGCCTGTAAGAGGAGAGAGAGAGAGAGAGAGAGAAAGTTGAAGATGTGTTTCGAAGCATCGCCAAACGAGAACGATAGCTGTCATTAACGATCGATACCTACACCAGCATCGGTTTAGTTTTACAAATATAACACGGATCGCGCGCGAGACTGCATCGCGAGAAAGGAGGCTGCGACGAACATGGTCCTCGTCTCGTTATCGGTGGCGGCAACGATCCGGTCAGAGTGAAACCGGACGAGCGATTAAAAGGCCGCGTCTCTCGTCTCGTCTCGTCTCGTTTCGCCTCGTCTCGCCTTGCCGGCAGATAGCGGAGGTCCGAGAGCTTCCCGAGGGTTAATTAAAACCTCTCTAATTATTTATAAACAGTCATTTCTTTTTGCCGCCTGATAATAAACGCGTAATGCTCGCATCGCCAGAGGATTGGCCGACGAGCGCGAGCGGCGCCGTCCGATTGGCGGAGGCGCTCGACGATCGTTCGAGTCCACGCGGACTCGGACCCTCGGTCGTCCTTGTCGCTCCCACGATTCTTCGCGCTATTCCGGCGTCCCTCTCGCTCTCGCTTTGACGTCTGCCGCCGCCGCCGCCGTCGCGCTCGTTCGAGCGCTCGAGCGGGCTCGGTCTACCGGCGCGTAATCTGTAAATCCTCGAGTGTGGAGAGAAAGAGAGAGAGAGAGAGAGGACGTACAAGTCCGGTAAGTTGCTCGAACGGAATCCTCGTTCTCTTACTTCGCTCTTCACCTCCTCCTTCTGCCGCCTCTTACTTCCTTCCTTCGCGGCGCGCAACTCCGTTTTCGTGTCCCGCTGTGTGGCGACGGCGCATCCTTCCGTCCTTCCGTCGCGCTTCGCGACCGACCCTCTTCACTTCATCCGCCGCGAGCATGACTCTCCCCCACCGTTCACCCTATCTCTCGACTCTCCGAGAATCGGTGCTGGTGCCCACTCCAAGTGGGAGGAAGTAGGGGATTTCTTTCAACGCCGACAAAAAACCTCGCCTCGCTGCCCAATATTGATTCGCGCTCTAATCCCTCGAGAAGAAGAGAGAGAGCGAGAGATCTTTCGTGCTCTCTCTTCCCTTTTCCCTCTCTTTCCTCTTCTCCTTTGGTCTTCCGTCGTCGTCATTGCCGTCTTCTTACGTCGTCGACAAAATAAACCGTCGTCGATGGTCTGCGGTATAAGTAATAACATCGCTGGAAAGATGGGGAGGGAAAAGAGAGAGAGAGACGGTATCGGGAGAACGGCATCTGGCGAGAGGACGTGTGCAACGACGAGGGATCTCCCGGGGAGGAAATACAACGCCGTAATTTAGTAGTTATGGATACGGTCCGATATCCAAACCCGACGACCTTAATTCGATAGGATCGGCGGAGGCCGGACTTTTTCAATTAGTACCGTATCCCTTTGTTCTGTCCGAATATTTATTTCGCTTTTATTTCCATTCACTTCGCCGCGATATTCCTTTTCATGTTATTCGTTAGCGGAGGAAAAATAATGAATTTTCAATCTGCACTTGAGATTTCACGAGATGTAGATAAATCTCTTATCACGCTGCGACTCGAGGCGAATTTTTCAAACGTTATCGAATGAAAAATATATCCATTTTAATTTGCGCTCGTATTTTTTTATTAAAATCGTTATCTCTCGTATTTCGCAAAGATTATATCGAAATACGATTTGCAGATATACTTGTATTTTCTGACGTACTTATTGTCGGTATAATGCTCGGCAAGATATTGCGTTGGCCTAGAAAAGCGAGGCGATACAAATTGCGCGGTCCAATTGAATAATCCACGAGGATCGCATCCCTCTTCCATGGCAGCTTCATTCGTCGTAACTCGGAGCTGGTAATACAAATTTAAGGAAACACTCGCGGCGTCTCATCGAGGGACGGAGAGGAGACGAGCGAGGTAGGAAATCGAGGCGGAGAGGTAAGAGAAAAAAAGGAAGGAATAAAGGGGAAATGGAAAAGGATCGTGTGCGCGCTAGCAATGAAAAATAATAGCGGGGCACCGCCCTCGTTTCCCTCTTACACTTGGACGAGGAAAAAAAGCAGGGGAGGGACAGAGAGTGGAAGAAAAGCTCGGCGCCGCGCCCTTTAATCTTCGCCTTTAAGTCACGAACCGTTTCGCGACTTTAGCGCGAAATGAAAAATTCATTTCCACCGAGACGATGACACGAGATACGCCACCTCTCTCTTTCTCCGAACCTTTTTCTTATTCTCGCTCGTAGCTTCGTTTTTCCAGTCGCTTCTTAATGTTCCGCCCATCACTATCATGGAATCCATTACGGCAGAGTCGCGAGAGCGCGAACGTTCATCTCGAGATTCGCGTAATTCACATAAGTTCGATTCCGTGCAAGCGAACTTTTCACTCTTTGCCTCTCGAGAGAGCGATAATGGTAGCACATTCGCCGTGAAAAATTGTCACGAAAAAAATCTGAAAAAATGCCCGCGGCGATGCAGAGGAGCGATTCGTTGGAGAAAAAATTTAGACATTTAGCAAATAGAGACCGAAGGAGTCAAGTTGCACCTTTATTTCCTCGCGACCGCCTTACGTAAGACTTAAGTTGACATTAATTATTTCCCGCGAAAGCGATTACGCGCTGCCTCGTGCCTCGCGATTTTATCAGCTACCTGGCCTGCCCGGATCGCTATATTTTTCTCGACACGACCCACTCTTTCATCGTGTGCACACGTCGCGATTTGCATGCGACGGACGGTGTTATGCGCCAGATAACGAGCGCATTGCACCCGGCGGTGCATACGCGAGCATTAATATACGCGCGGCCGGGCGATACGCGGCGTGCATAGAGGTCGATTCGTGCTGATTTTTGCACGGAGAAAAATTTAACACGTAAAGTGAGAGAGAGAAAGAGAGGGGAGACCCGTATTTATATGAACGCGCGTGCATGCGTGACATGGTTACTTTGATCGAATCGCGCTTGTTTATCGCGAAATCTCGTTAATAACCTTCCCTTCTACTGTCGATGCATGAGACGAGAAAAAAAAAGTGTCGAGAAAGAATAGAGCGAAATAAAATAATTGGCGATAGAAAATAAGAAACGAGAGAAACTTGATTGAGAGAGGAAAAAGTCTCAGATGCGTGTGTATTCTCACACCGGGTTTACTGTTAAACGAATATACATAAAAATGTATTCAAGGATGAGTAATAAAGCGCGGGTAAATGCAATAATAATACCGTAGGAGATACAGTATTATTTATGCTAATAAGTAAATTAATTATAGAAGAGATAATGCGAAAAGGAGAAAAAAGGGGAGAGAGAAGGATGTAATATCGAGAGGGACGACTAACAATCGTGTCAGAGAGGCGAAATAATTAGTACCGGTCGGAACTTCCCTCCCTCCCCTCCCACACCATCCCGCCGTCCGATCGTTCGCTTCACGTTGCACGCTCGCACGGTGTTGTCTTATGCAGATGCAGATCCAGGCGGAACGTATTAACGTCAGGTACCTACAAACTTGCCCTCGCCACCGCGCGCGTACCTTCGCGCGTGCATATGGCTTTAATGGATGTAATACATAACCGCGTGCTCGGTGAGAGAGTATCGATACGTATATACGTATGTATCTACGTGCACGTATATGCGCACATGTGTGTATGTTTGTACAAGTGTGTATACACATCTTTGACGTTTCTCTAATAACTCCGCGAGCGAGGAATGGGGTATATCGAGTCTCGGTCGTGTAAAACGATTGCTCGGTCGGATCGCCGGCGGCGGCGGGAATCGAACGGACCTGACCGGCGGACCGTTTAATTTCCAGGTTACGAGCCACAGCTCTGTACTTACTAAATTTCACGGATCATTAGTAGCCGAGTTATAATTAGGAGGTGATTCTCGACGAGCGCTGTGAGCGCGTGTTGTTATTAGCTCCGATAGGTACACACGTGCGTTCGCGTTCGTGCCGCGCGTACGTGATTTCATCGCGTAAACTCGATACCGGGACTGTCGAGATGTGTCTCGGAAAGCGGCGCGAATTAAAGGAAGAGAGTACCTCCGGCTACGAGATGATAGTTATTACGTGGAAGAGAATCTTACCCTCTCTCTCTCTTGCGTTTCCATTGAGCGAGCCATTCTCCTTGCTTGCGGTTAACCCGGATCTTGCGCCTCTCTCACGCCGTCGTCCTGAAAACTGCTCCTAAACGCGAGGGTGTATACGCCGGTATCGAATTTCGATTCCGATCCTCGATTGCCTGTACGCTCCCCAACTTGGCGGCTAGAGTTTCTCGAAGATCTCTCGTTATTTACTGTCATCCGCTCCGGCTACTTCTTCCCTCTGTCTCCGTCTCTCACGCGCGTGACGGGTCGACCGGACAACGGATACCTAGCGGCAGAAACCGAGAATGACCCTTGAGAAATAAGAGACTCGGTCGAGCTGTTCTCTTTCATTCTTGCGCACATGTCAAATTATCTTTAACTCGATGGAACATTTTCGAAAGAACCGACTGTAACATGATTTTGCAAAGGATTTACGTTTCTTCAACGATCGTTTATAACAAAAAGACGTTTATATAAAAACAAATAATCGACCTTCCGAATTGCGTGCTTTACGAGCAACGATGAAAATCTCGCGGTTAACAGCATTTCTCGAGAAATCGTTTAGAGTATCGCACCTAAGCTCTCGAGCGATGCGTTTTAACGGTAATTTATCGGCTCCCACATCGAAACGCGTTATGCATCAGCGGAGCCACTCTTCCCTCCTCCTCTCTTGATCGAAGATAAACGGCGCATTGTCTCGGTACATTCTGACTGGAACGCCGGCCGCGTCGCTGCTCGAAGGAGGTAACGACGATCGTTCTTACGGGGCGCACCCCCGTATATGCAGATGGGCGAAGCGTGCAAGTGTGCGCCGGATAGGCCATTATGCTCGCTCGAAGGACTTGCCGGTCCGTAGTCTATGCCTACGCCAGCTCCGTATTATTATTCCGAAAGACAAGCCATTGTCGCGACGAGAGCGGACGTTTTCCGATCGTTATCGTGGAGCGAAAGTGCCACTGACAAGCAAGCGGTTGTAGTCTTCCGTAGAAAGTCAATAGCGCGTTAAACAGTCCTCGTCACTTCATAAGAATGCTATGGATGTTTGTTTAGCGCAGCTTTAAACAAATTTATAATTTACAAATAATTCTTCGTTTTACTCGTCGTCATCTTGCGATACAATAACGTTTGCGAAAATTGCCGGACTTTCGGGTCGATATATCGTCCGATGAAAAAATCCCTACGGCGAAATGGCCCTTCTTCTTGCGGTTGAACAGGTGACACGTTATCCCGACCATGTGACGCAACACTTGTTTCAACTTGGCGAGGGTCTGTTGAGCCTTTGAGGAACCCCATCGTCCTGTAAGGAAGTAAAGCGCACTTCGAACAATCCGTTAAAAGATAATAGTAAATAGACGGTCGACAAAAGAGAGAGAGAAAGGGAGAACAGGTGGAGAAAGGACTTGGGAAAAAAGCGGTAAATTAGCAGGCTCATACGTTAGTCGGCAGCGCCCATTACGCTAACGTAGTGGGTTGTTATTAAGTCACCGGCCGTCGCCGATGCGATGATTATGGACAACCACCGGCGCTCTTGTGGATAATAATGACGCCACGACGTGGATCGGGATAATAATAACGCAATAGACGGTACGATGGTTAATCGGGGAAAAAAAGAGGGGGCGGAAAATCATCGGGGCAAAGTAAGAGCGTGCTAGAAGAAGAGGGAGGGGACGAGCTGGAATCGCGTTGCTAACGAAACGTCGAACCGCATAAAGTGAAGTCGATAGTTCGAGAGAGGATGAAGGGGGAAGACCGATGCTCGATGACGCGGCATTCACGGTCCCCCGATCGGGGCGATTTGTTTACTGCGTAAATACGAGACCGTTCGAAGAGGGACCGCCGGCTGTCGCGTACAGAGACCCTCGTTTGCGATTTTATAAGTGCTAATTGCCAACGTCGGTTGCTTAAACCTCATGAGAAAGTAAAGAATATTTCTGCAAGAATAAAAAAAAAATTACACACATCCAACAAAACAATGCACATACATTTCCCTCGTCTTAAAATAATTTTTATTAACGAAAAAATGTACTTTATATCGACTAAAATATGCGTCATTAAATACAATCTAAACGAATTATTTTGTATAATGAATACCTATACATGGTTATTTGGCTTTGAATTTTGATTAAAGAATCTGCGTGAAGCACGAACATGATTTTACGAGCACTCTCGCTACTTTAATCAACATGTAACCGATATCAAACGTTATTCGAACTTTTAATTATGCATATACGCGCTTATACGTTGCAGCGCGTACGCCGTGTGCAACGTCGTGTTATAACATCGGTGAATACAGACTGTTTAATGAGAATAACCATAAACGACCGTCGTACGAGATTTCAACGTCGTAACGGCGGATATAAGCGGTTAATACCGGCAGACTGGCCCGAACGATGCAGCTCTCGAACGAATAATTATTCGTCACGCATGCCCGATTACATTAATCGTCTCGTGCCTCACGCCTCACGGCTTTTGACCGGCTTACGACCTCGTATACACGGATCGAAGGAGTATGTCTCCCGAATTCGAGTCGCAAAAGCGGATTACGTACTCCCGGGACTGTATATAATTCGTACTCTCGGATAAGTCATATTATATTCACGCATCTCGTTTGACGAGATAACTTGTGGCGTTTTTGGCATCGCTGTTGGCTCTCCCTCTCTCTCTTTCTCTTTCGTCGGTAATCACAAGCTGTAACATCTCTGGGATAAACTCGGAGTCTTCGCATACCAATGGCAAGTCGTCTATTCGCCACCGCCGTCGCCGCCTCAATTGCGTCTAATTAGCCGCTCGGCCGCGCGCGGAATTGAATTTCAATCGTTGTAATTCGCCGATTCGCTTCGTGCGTGCGTGCAACGCGCGCCGCACGAAAGTGCCGCGGCTGGCGGCGGAGGGGGAGGGGGAGGGGGACAGGAAATCAGAAGAAGGACGAGCGAGCAACGAGCGCGAACGGAATGGAACGGGGATGGAGGAACGACGGAGAAGAAGCGATGATTCTCGTCATTGCCTCGCCGGCCTTTTACGGTTTCCCCCTTCGGCATGGGTCGTTACAGTCGCGATTGCGATTGCGCCGCGGGACTCTGGTTGCGAGCGAGCGCGGCCCGTAATCGCAAGCCTCGGTTAATTAAACGTCGACGAGCGATTGTTAACGATCCGCCGCGCCTCGTCGTTAAAGATCGCGCTGGAATCTCTCGAAGCGTGTCACGGCTGCCGCATCGTCGCCGTCGCCGTCGCATCCGATCGCAGTTGGTCGTCTCTTGAGCGTATTAAAGCGCTCGTAAACGCATATATTACGCGTCGAATCCGCCAAAATGCGTTATACGATTAATTCGATGCGAATATGACTTTGTCGCGTCGCGAGATCGGTGGGCGAGATTTCTCGAAATCGAAATCTCCATCGGTCGATAAAAAAGCAGCTCGAGGGGGATGATTGCAGGGCAGGTCGCCGGACCGGACGATGCGCGTGGAACGCGAGCCTAATCTCGATAACAACAGTAACGGAGACAACAAAGGGCAACGGAGGCAGGGGTCCTGGCGATGCAACGGGTTCGTGGATGGATTTATTTAAGGGCGTGTATTCGGCGGAAGATACAATAGCGAAACGACACGACGTTGTGTGTAAAGGGCAGGGCGAAAGAGATGAGGAGATGATAGATGGATAGAGAAAAAGAAAGAGAGAGAGAGAGGAAGCTACACGTACAAGGGGACGTTCGGTGGAGCATCGAGTCGTGTCCGTACGCGAAGGTTTATAGCCGACATCTGCGGCCAGTTTTGACCCCCCGTTGGCGTGACGAAACGTCGAACGGCACTAGGGTAAGGGCGGTTTAAGGGCACTAACTGGCTGCGGGGTGAGCGTCGCGCTGTCGCCGTCGCCCTTAGCTGCTGCTGAAGAGTCGGAGAGGATACGGCAGCGGCGTGGCGACCCACACGGGAGAGCTACGCGGCAAATCGACCGTTAAAAACCTTCCATGGTCTCCGGGTATAATTCTGTTAGTCGTTCGACTCCCTTCCTCTGCTTCGTTCAGCCGCAGCGCGACGACCGTGACGATCGTGACTGCCGTGACGAAATCGCCCTCTTTGCCGTCACCACGTCGTCGTATTCGTCGTTGTCGTCGTCGTCGTCGTCCTCGTCGTGCCCGCTCGTTTCTCTCGACTCGAGTGTGTATATAAACGACGCGACTGCCCATTCGTTTTCTGCGCGAGAAACCAGACTTCCTCTCTGGTGACGCTTAGCTTTCCGCGTACATTGAAGTTTTCAGGATGTATGGAGTTCCCTAGTCGACAAGTTTTCCCACATATGTTTGTGTAAAAATATCTTAAATTCGATAAACCTGTATGTAAACATAAGTTTTCAGGAATAGCTCGATATTTCGGAGATATAAATATCCGGAGATAATCAGAGCATTACACATCGACATCAATGTTAGAAATTAAAAAAGTATCCTACGGAAAATCGGTTGCCACTGTTTAACAATGTACAGTGAACTCGATCTAACAGTATTTTTGCGGAGAATCTTAAATTATCTCAAGGCAATAATATCTCGTTAGTTAATTTAATCTTTCGCGGCTGACCTAAAATCGAATTTTAAGTCAAGCCGCGTCCATTTTAATTAATTAAGTTTCGCTCCAATTTAAACGCGTTCTATTACGTGTTTAGCCACGGGCGCCTCAGTCGCGGCTATAATGATGCTTTTTTTCGCGCTGACATTAATATCGCGCTCTGTAATTCCTTCTTCCTGCCGCTATTAAAGTTGAAACGACGGCGAATTTTTCTTTTTCCCTGCTATTTTTCCCCCTTGCTCTCTTTCTTTTTTTTATACAGTTACCGAGGATACATTTTGTTCCTCTACAAAAGGTTTCAATTAAAGAAGTTACTCGGTGCGGTGAAAAATGTCTAGTCGCGGTTGCGCGTGTAGCTTTACAAATGTGCATTACGCGTGGTACGCGGCTCTCTCTCTCTCTCTCTCTCTCTCTCTCTCTCTCTCTCTCTCTCTGCGAGTGCATGGCAAATGCACACCGGCGATGCACACTGAGAGACCACTATATTCGAGCATGCGTTACACGCTGCGAGTACACGTGTATCACGTCCTGTATGCGGTGGGATGTAGGCCAATGGCGTCGGGCACAAGGGCGATGTTATTTGATTATCGCGCCCTCGGCGTTGCCCGCTCCGCGCCATACTCGGCTAAACAAAGGACGCGACGAACGACGAGAAATCATTACCGAGAGAACAAACTCGTGTCCAAGGTAGCCGTCCTTGCCTCGCCGATGTAAAATGCATTCCCGGCGCGTCGCGTTGCAAAGTGCACGACGTTTGCATCGGCAAGCAACCTTCCGTCTACGTATTGAATTTCGCGTCGCGGGAGACGAAATAAAAACGCGATCGATAGCTCATTGGATCATATTGGACGTCCAAAGTCCTATTACGTCAACCATTATGGCCTCGATCGAGAATGAAAATTAATGGGCCAAGTTTGCTCGGCAAATTTCGCCGCTTCTTGAGGTAATCGAGTAAAGAAGAGACGTTCCCACGCCAGTGCGCCGCGCGCTGTAAAGCAGGTAATAATGCCTGGCTTGTCCAGTCTCATTAATTAATCCTCCACCACGGAGGAGGAAAAAGAAACATCGACGAGGCGAGGCGAACAGACGGAGGGAAAAGAGCGAGAACGTGAGAGAGAGAGGGAGAGAGATGGAACGATCTGCCTGCGCTTCCTCGGGATATCTGGTCGGGCCTGATCCATAAATACACTTTGCCGTGTTAATTCCGTGTGCCGACCAAGGGGCCGAGCAACTACCGGTATTAACCGAGTCCACGACACGCGGTTACCCCACGAAGAGTAGTTGGAAGATGCGCGGTGGCGGCCGGGGGGAAACAGCGGTGAGAGGGGGGATAATCTCGAGCTCGGCCGTCCCACGTTGGCTGCAATTTGTCTTCGGGCGTTGGATAAAACGTCAACGGCGGTGTGTTATTTGTAATTTGGATAACGGTACACCGCGCTGCCAGAATCGCGGAAGGCATTTGTCAGCCGCAGCTAGAGTCGCAGCTTCGAGACACATATACACATTCGTATACACGCGAAATCTAATATTTCCCCAATAACGCCACCGTTGTCGACCCGTCTCCTCCACTTTTTTGCGATTAGCGCGGGTATTAATCAAAGGTTGCCCGCTTTTATCAACCGTGTTGACGCCACTCGATCGGCGAGAATCGCTCGACAATTCGATTAGGGATAATAACGTAGCTTTGACAATCTCGCGCGACAAGAGGGACGAGAGTATATTTAAATTTTGACATATTGGACAAACCATCTTGCCATTTCGAGAAAAAGATTGCAACGGAAACGCGTCGCAAATTTTTTCAGCGTGGATAATTTCGGCAATCAATTAATATACGGTAATCATTCATCGATCATTACGTTAATTTTTTTTATATCGGCATACGCGATCTGTTAATTATTCCGTTGCGACGATAATTAAAATTGATTCCTCGATGTGTATCGCGGAGAGAAGCAGTCGTTTGGTACATTTGCATAATGGAAAAGTGTCCGAGCAATAAAATTCCACATTCCATTAAGCTCCGTGTGCGTGAGCGCGGTTAGTAGCGATGGTGATTCGACATTTAGTTATTTTCAATCCAGCCGTGTGTGAGCGCGCGTACATATGGCCTTCTCTCGCCGACGTCCCGGAGCAAAAATATTAACGAGAGTGCTCTCGCGGAACGCCTCGTCATCCTCGCAAATCTCCGCGTTGGCAAGACCCGTAGGTCTCGCTCTCGCGCGCAAGTCGTCTCGCGGGCCTTCTTCGAGTCGCTTCGCCCCATCTCCTTTCCTCTCTTCCGGGACGAATAAAACAGGCGCTGATCGCCAAGAGGCTCTCGGCCGATAACGATTAATTAAAGTAACATTCGTGCCGCGCGTATAATAGTAAGCGATGATGGTTGCTCGGCGGACGATTACGTTCTCCGATACGCGTCACGAATTATCATCTCCGAAGAGGAGCGAGATACGAAACTCGAGAGCGAAGAAATTATCCGGTTTTTTACGCGAATCCGACGTTTTCGCGCGCGTGTAAAGCGAACTCGTCGAGGGAATTGTCGTCATAAACGTAATTTAGCGAATCTATCGGGCCGCTTCGAAAAGGGATACGCGCGGAGGAAGCCGGTACAGCGGCTCTGTGACCGTCGCGGTCGCCGCGGGTTGAGAGCACCGGCGCGGTTAACCGCGGCAACCGCAGCGACCGGTTCGAAGCCGCCTGCCGGCACGGCACGACGCGGCGTCTCGCTCGTCGGCGCTTTTCGCGCTATATCGCGCTCTCCCTCTCGCACCGCTCGCATTCCTACGTCTCTGTCATTCTCTCTCTCTCTCTCTCGCGTCCCGAGCGCCGAGCTCTATGCTCTCTCCTCGCGTTTCCTTCCTTCCAATTCTCTCGCGGCCGTTCGGTGAGCACCGAAGCCGAGCCGGGCCGAGGAGAGCGGCGTCGAGGACACGTAGAGGTATCCACGTTGCGAGCGAACACGCAAACCGCCGGGCTGGCGAGGTGGGGTGAGGTAGGGCGAGGCGAGGCGAGACAGCTTCGCGTAAACCGCAACCGACCAAGCGCGACCGACAGCTTCGCCAACACTCCGCGGCACTGCCTTATATTCCTTCTCGCCCCGTGAAAACAAGATAAAGAGCTGACGGTACGAAAGAGCGCGCGATTGTAGAAGCGAGGGGATTTACAGACTCGCCCGGCGGCGCGTACCGCGATGAATCGCGCAAAAAGCGCGTACGGTCCTCGCGATAAACGGAACCGCGATCGTGACGTATGCGCGCGTGCGCGCTTCACCGCGTATTTATTATATTTCATTAGGGGAATCTCTATCCATCCGTCTCCTTCTCTCTCTCTCTATCGTACTTTCTCTCGCCCTTTCTCGCCTTTTACGCCAGAGGCAAAAGGGGGATGAAACGTCGCGCATACGCGTACGCGTATTACCTATCCCGCGTCCCGCGAAGCATGACAATGGGCTTTTCTAATCCTCCTTTGGATTAAGGGTCGAAAGTGGGTTGCGTTGCACGGTCGCGAGAGAGAAAGAGAGAGAAGGAGAACTCGAGATAATGGGATCGACGTTTCGTTATGTTACCTTTTCCATTCTCATCCTCGGCCTCTATACTCTAGTCGTCCTCCCGGCCTCCTTTCCCGACTCATCCCACGCAACCCCGACTGCACCCAGCCTTCGGTGTCTCGGTTCGTAGGATCCATCTACAGCGCCCTCAACCTCCTCCTCCTCCTTCCTCTCTCGGGTCCGTGTTTTTCCTCGTGTGGCCCCCTATTTTTCATGTTTCGCTGCGGCTTCGCGTAGCACCTTTATTCAGTATAGGTACGTTCTCGCGAGGCTCGGGGGCGAGCGAGCGAACGATCCGCGCGGACGCAACGACCGCGCGTCATCTGAAAAAGTCACCGCGCCATTGGCCGAGGTCGCGTTTTCATTCGACTCTTTGCCGTCGTCGAGTCGATCGGCTGCGCCAGACGCGCCGCGATTGGCCAAGTGTCGGCTGGAGCGGCGTGGATTGGTCGAGGTGCGCGGCGCGGTCCGCGTGGAGTAAGCGCCTTTACGAGGCGAGCGGACGATAGCGGCAATCAAGTAGGAAACTGCTTGGGACTGTGTGCCGCGCGATATTCACATAGGGGCACCCCCTTAGCACACACAATCGCGCGTACAGGATGGTACTCGCTATACACTCGCGTACACAAACGCATACGCGCCAACGACAACGCGTGTAGGTATATCTCTCGCGTGTATACTCCGTATACGGGTGTGCGGGAGCACGTACGGACGTATGTACGTGTATCCTCTCCTCTCCCCCCCTCTCTCTCTCTCTCTCTCTCGCTCTGTCGCTTTATGCAGCTATGTTGTATAGGGGTTGGGAAAACGGGTGGAGGCGCCATATTTGTGGTAGTGTGGGAAGTGAGGGAAATCACGAGTGGCGAGAGAGGCAGTCGGTCGACAAGCGGGGAAACGAGGCGCGGGGAAAAGCGAGGCGGAAAGGCAAGGACGGGGGGAGGGGGGGAGAGGGAGTTTACGCGGACATCCGTGTCAGCCCGGTGACGGCCATTTTGCGAAAAACTTTCGATTTGTTTGCACACGCCGTAGCGAACCCGGAGGAACGACTAATACCGACGCGTATGTCCGGCATACCGCTTTCTCTCTCTCTCTCTCTCTCTCTCTCGCGGTCCATCCTCGTTTTATACGTCCGTCGCGTCGTATTCGTCAACGACCGAAAACTTTTCGGTATCCGATGGACCGGCGTTTCTACGCTCGAGACTCGCAAAAATTTCAACCAGAGTCGGAGCACGACCAAAGTACTCGTATCTGCGCGAATAATGACGCGGCGAGCTGCAAGTTTTTAGTCCGTCTCTCTCTCTCTCTCTTGAAATTGATATGCTAAATTGTTCAGATTCCAAAGACGACCGAGCGCAAATATTATTTGCACGCAATTTTGCTGTTGGACGTTGTCGTCACTGTCGGTATCGAGGCGATAATGCCTCCGGCGTAATGGAAAAAAACGGACGGTAATCAACGTCGATAAACTGCCGATGTGCGAGAGAGAGAGAGAGAGAACGTCGAGTCACTTTTTTATGTATACATTCGCGGAACAGACAAATCGGGAGCGCGTTGCGTTGCGTAAAGTCAAAGTGCCGCCGCCGCGAATGTCGGTCAGCGAAACGATCAAATCGGAACGCTAGGCCGCTTAATGACGATATAATTTCCATTTTGCCGGAATTGCCATTCATCGTGGGTGAGCGAGCGACGCGTAAAGACGATCGTAAAGGCGTGCGTAGACGATCAAAAATCATGACGGACGTATCTCGTTGCGAAGCTCGATAAAACGCATCGAGCGCGCATAACAATAGTAGTGACGAATAAGAGAGAGAGAGAGAGAGAGAAGAGAGCGCGCGAGAAAGAGAGATGGATTTGGTAAGAGGAACACGTAGAGCAACGTTTTAACGAGCCGTGATTTTCGTGCTCGCCTTTTCAAGATCCTTACGTAACGCGACTTAATTGCGAAGGAGCTATCGCGCCGGTTAATACGAGCGTGGAGGAGACGAGAGACATTCGAGGGGGATGCTTGGCGGCTTTAAACGCGGAGTAGCGGGGCCGCGAGCGAGGGGCGAAGGATGACGGAGGGAGAGGAGCAGGGGGGTGGAGCGGCGGAGAGGGAGCCGGCGCGGCGGGAAGAGAGTGGTGGGGGATCTCGCGATCTCTCCCCCCTATCGCTTGTTCGCCAGTCGCTTCGTAGCCGTTATCGCGACAGGTTCGTTCGCGACGCTCGGCCAACTTGACGCGTTGTCGCTCGACACTCTCGCCAGGGGGATCGACCCGGCGTCGTAATTTCGTCGAGAGAGGAACGTTCTTAAACGCACGCGAGTGTTGCTTCTTTTCGGAGTGACTCGAAAACATCTGCGCGCGCGCGCGCGCGCCCCGTCTCGCGTTTCGAGTAAACAATCGAGTGTGTACAGCGTGCCAGTGCGACGTATCCAGTGTTATTCGCGACGCCATCGAGAGGAGGCTGCGAGTTTCGAGTAAATATAGATCGCGATAAATTGAGGAACGTGTTCGTCGGCGGCGGAGGGGAGGGTGTGCGGTAGAAAATAATCTCGGCCGGTGTTTTTTCGGCGCGAGAGGTACGCCAACGCGCGACGGCGGCCGCGGCGGGCGCAATTTTTCCTGCCTTACCGACCGAAAAAAAAGGGCACGCCGCGCGTCGCTGGCGAAGAGACGCGACGGCCGTCGACGGGATCGTTGATCCTTGTGCGCGTCGCGCGTGACTCTCCGAATGAACGCAACGGCCTCCCGGCGACCCGGGAGAAATCCGACGACGATCATCCGCGTCGAGACAGCCGCGCACCGATGGGACGGTAGTGACGAATGAATCGGAGACCGCCGATGGATTTTCGGCGAGGAAACAGGGTGCTGCGGATCACGTTTACGAACGCACGTCACGGGACGACACGTCATCGCCGAGAGTGTCCATCGTAGCGGTCGCGGGATCCCCCGGCTATAATTCTAATAGTCTTTCCCGTTGTCGGCGTTTTTTCCGTTATCGGTTGTTGCTGGTTGTGTTGTTTGTTATTGTTATCGTTGAGAGGAGTGTCATATACGTACTCGTCGAGAAATAGTGTATCGCGTGACATGACGTGTTTTCGCGCGCTTTAAAAAAGTGGGCGCACATCGCCGCAGTGTATATGTGTGTGTGATATATATATATATATATATATATATATAAAAGTTGTTTCCTCGCTAAAGCGGGAAATCACGCAGGAAGGATGTATCCTAGCGCCGGAATCAACGCAGCCGCCGTGGCCGCCGCCGCTGCCAGGCATCCGGTGAGTAGTGATTGCTCAATTATCAATAACAATAATAATAACCTGTTTATTTATTCGCCGGTATCAACAATGGCATTCGGCGGATAAACTGCGTAACCGCAGTTGTGTGTGCGTAACCATTAAATAGCTATCGAATTTAATCGACGTAAATTCTCAGATCGAATAAATTATGTTGCAACGCTATCTCCCTCTCTTTCCCTCGAAATGCTCTCTCCGATGATGTAGCGGTAACGAGGCGGATATTTGACGGAGCGATTCGCGATCGTATCTCGAGGACGAATCGTTCGCTTCGATTTATAGCGACTTAAACTCATCGAACGTTTCGCTCGTTCCGCATTCTTTCTCTTTAGTTTTCTTTTTTTTTTTTTCGCGACCGCTGCTCCGGTTTATTTTACAGCACGTTGCATATTTAATGTACCGCCGCGTCGCGCCGGCGCGGCAGCGTCGCGCGAGCGCGACGATCTGATTTACGTTGGTAATTTACATCGCTGTTAACCCTGTTTAACCTCGTCCTTGATCGCGCGCCGCGTTTCTGACGCAGGTTATTCCGATCTCGTAAATTGTCGGTTTCTTTTACTTTTCGCGAGAAAAAGAAATAATTACGTTCGCGAGGCGAAACGCACGCTCGGACGAGCATTTCTTTTCTCCGCGAACGCGAGGTTTTTTCGTCGCGCGGTCTCGCGCTCGATCGCTCTCCCGTTACTCCGATCGGGCGATTTGCGCCTCGCAACACGATCCGTCGCCGGGCGAAACTTCTCGAGTTTCGGTCTGTCGAGGACGCGCTAATACGCGATTCCGATCGGCAGAAACGCTCGGACGTATATCGGATTTCGCGCGCTAGAGTTTCATCGATGCGTCGTATCGCGCGTTACGAGGAAAATCGTAACGTCGTCACGTCGCGGTGACGTAACGTAGATGCCACGTGCTCGTCGCGGTCGCACGTGTTGCGAAACGCTCGCCAATATCGAGCTACCGATAAGTAAAAGTGTAAGAGTACATTGAATATGTATTCGCGTATACGCACAAATACGCACACGCGCGCGCGTTATCTCACTCTCGGTCGCGCTTGGAAATATTCGGCGATACGAACGCGCGGAACAATCGCATTCGCCATCGTCCGACATTAGCCTCGCGACCGTGCGAAAAGCGTTTCGCCACGGTACGTCCGAGTCGTTGATCCGTGAATCGAGCGATTCGCTGTCCGCGGTCCGGACTTGGCGTCTGCGTTTAATGGCCCTGGTCGAGATAATGGCGACTTAGTCGTCGTCGTCGTCGTCGTCGTCGCGCACGACTCATCATCCGCCGCGAGACTGTCGGAGGATCGTTGCGTAGTCCCGTCACGTTCGCCGTTTCTCGGTTCTCTTTCTCGCACGACTCTCGTGTTGAACGTTTCGCCGACGATTACACAGGGTATTAACGCCTTTTTTTTTTCTTTCTTCTTCATCGCGACGCAACTCTCTCGCGCGTTAAAAACCCGTAACGACGCTCGCCGTAGAATGCTACGGACAAACAATTTTTTCGCGACTAGCGCGCGTTAATCGAGTCGAATTACTAACGCTCGCAAAACGTGACTCGTAGAAAGAGACACGGTGCGTATTTATCGGTCGTTATAAGCGATAATAGCTGTGACGTGCGACAGCAAAAGTCAAACGTCGTTTTATTCCGTGTCGTTAGCCCGAGAACAGGCGCCCAATGGTGAACATAATGAGAGCTTCGAAGAAAGGCTCAACCCCTAATAACAATATAATAATAATAGGTTTACGCCGGATGTGGCCAGGTAGTCTGGTAGCACGTGAAAGATGAAAAAGTCCCCTGAAAAGGATCGGTCTACAGTTTGCCGTGCGTATACCGGGAGTGTCTCGTAATATTTACAAAACGCACCGTACATGTTGATGACAGTTTTCTTTGTATTAAATATATTCTAAATGTATATTTTTTAAATTTTGTTTTAAATTTAAAAAATTTTTTTACTTTAAATTTTGTTTCATTGAAAACTAATATGACACTAACGTCGAATTATGCTTTTATACAATGTATAAAAATTACGCGTATTTAATCTTGTCTCGTGCATTCCATTAAACATTAAAAAATTGTATTTTATTTTTATTTGGAATTTTTACGGGTGTTCTTCCACGTGTATATTTAACGGCCATTTTCCCTATTAATCTTGAAGAAATTTGGAGCTGTTTTGAAAATATGTTCGCGCATCTCGTGTAATATTATGGGACCTACTAAAGAGCAGGTTAGGAATGATGGGGCGATGAGCGGCGATCCGTAACTAGCGGGAAAGGACGGACGGTGCGAAGCGCTTCGCTGACGTTAGTTAGTAGGGTACACGTTGCGAATGTCAACGGGGCGGGTGGACGGCGTTACACGCGTACACACGCGTACACGCGCGCATTAGACCGGACCTCGCCGTCGGGTTTACTACTCCCGTAAACTCCACGGCGCACGTTTGCGCAGGACCCCCGATTCGGTAAATATTGATACTTTTAATCGGTCTGTTTGCTCCGACACGCTGTTCAAATGCGTCTGAATGCGCGCAGCTGAAAAAACTCGCTTGCGCGCTCGTCAGCGCGTAAACCGGTCGTAGATTCCTTCTTCTCGCGTCTTCCTTATTTTTTAATTTATTCTCGTACGAGAGACGCGCGACGATATATACTGCTTAATTAGCGATATGTTAATCTTGGATTGCACACAAGCCGGCGATTTTCTCACGGCACGTACAAGAAGACGCGTAATACAGGAAGCTCTAGCACTGCTCGTCTAACGATCGCGCTACTCGTGTTGACCAGATCCTCGAAAATTCCCAAAGTGCCAAGAGTCGCGCGCGCGCGCAACTTTATAAATACCGCCTCGTTAAAAATTCAGATTCTTCCGTCGATAAATGCAGATTCTTTCTCGCTACCGTGACGGACTTAATTGAATTAGAATCCCCGTGTACATATCGGCGATATCCGGTGATATATGCAACATTGAAATTCGACTCGGCGAAATTACAGGGCGAGACCGCGCGCGATAAACGCGCGATGCGGTGCGAATATTCGACGGCGAGGACAGGGGGGGGGATCTCGGGACGATCCGGTCCAGCCTGTATCGTCCCGCGTCGGTAATTGCTCGTATTAAAATACGAGATCTAAACTGACGCGGATCGTCGCGCTACGCTTCGGCGCTCGGAGCTCGCGCGCGCACGGAGCGCTCGGAAATATGGAATCACGGTGATATCTTGAGCGTCACGTCGTCCATTATGCCGATGCGGCCAGTAAATTTCACGCATTATACTCCCATTATACGTTTCCTGGCCGAGCCGGATCGCGATCTCGTGCTCTCGCCCGACGTAATTACACGGTGCCGCGCTGCCGAATGGATGGAGAGGAACTCTGCGGCGGGATGTACGTCCTTACGTGTGTGTGTGTGCGTGTATATGTGTGCGAGCGGCACGGTGAGCAGCGACGGTTTTAATTTCCACTTTCCTTACCCTGCGCTTTCTCTTTCCCGCGGCGGTCTTATCGCGCAATAGCACATCTGCCGATGCTAACGCGTAACGCGCGAGGCGTTTACCGATTTTATCGCGTCTGTATTTACCTTTAGATACAATTATACGTTAATGTGCGGTGACCGCGTAGGAAGCGGTTTCGCGTGATACACGCAATCGATGATGGGCCGGGCGTGATGCCTGCCTTTCTCCCCTTCTCTCCCCCCTTCTCTCCTGCCGCGATCAACACGCTCGATACGACGAGCGATTTATCCCGTGTCTCTTTGCTCAACGACACGCTTTACGACGTAATAAATAATAATCGCTGATGCGCGATCCGAAAAAGAAAGGAAACACACACGCGTCACGATGATTAAATATGTCGCCAGAGTGTATAATTATTCGATCGTCGGCTGTTGTTACTAGGAAATTCTAAACGCGATTATTTCGCTGGTAAACGCGTAAGCGAAACGAGTGAATCGTACATTTTCAAGAATCTCTCTTGCCTACCTGAAATAATTTGTTACAGTAGTTAAACCCGAGTTGAGATTTTTCCCGAAGTAGACCCTAGCTTTTAAGATTTTTCCCGAAACTCTCAGAGGGTCAAATTGCTTTACTAAAAGATCGAAGAAGAGCCTAGTTGATAGGTTGACCGACCGACCGTTGTCATTATTTCCAATTTAGCTTCCTGCAGCTTTCTTTCGTTATCCGAATACACCCATTGTCTATGTTTCATTTTGACCCAAGCTCAAATTTACCTTAGGTCTTATCTCTGTGCAGATATAATTTCACGTCTAATTATCGCGACGTTCTTCTGCTCGAGATTAACGTACCATAAAAGATTCTCGTTACAGAAAAAGCCAACGTCACATTTGTCACGGAAACCATGTTTGAAATAGTCCCCGTTGCGGTTTTGCGGATACTCTGTATACGCATAAAGCGGTAAATACGGCTTGGTATCTGCAGGTAGTAGGAAGTAAAAAGAAAGTCCGAGAGAACCTCGTCGAGAGGTCCCTTCGGACCTCTCGGATCCATTCGTACGAGAGAATGGCACTAATTGGCGTTAGACTTGGCAGTTTGTCGTGTTTTTCCCTTCTCGTCTCTTCCTTTTTCCATCTCCCGCTGTTTTCACATTGAGCAGCATATCGATAAATGTCTGTTCAAGATTTCGTGACCACGTATCTTTTTTTTCCTTTCTCTCTTTCCTTTGTCTTTATCGATGACGAAAAGATTAGGTTTCATTTGATAAATTGTTGATCAAAGGATTAGATAATAGATTTGAAAGTTCACTAAATCGAGCATCATTGCATTATTCAACATAATAATAAAATATTCTATTCTCGTGCATGTATATACATTAAGTGTACTTTAAATTGTCCACTGTGTTTGAATAATTTTGAATCCACTTTTTTTTCAACGAAATTATCGACGGAGACAAAGGTTATCACAATTTTCTAATTTTCAACGATATATATCTCTATAATTTCGTTGGGAAAAAATGGATTTCAAATTAATCAAACATAATAGACACTTTACAAAAAATTTATAATTTTATTTGTTTCTCAAAAAAGTTTTAGCTTTTTCAAAAAGCCTTTTGTTTCAAAATCATATATTTATGATTAAAAAATTATGAGTGTCCCGATACATATTTTTACAAAGGAAATGTTGACTAAATAAAGTCCTTAGCGAAAGAACATCCTGTGCAGAGACTAACGCGTTCTATCGACAGCTATTGCAGTTATTCGATGTTATCCACTATCGTGTGTCTTTTGATATCTTCGATTTTTCAACGAGCAGAAATACAAGAGCGAGCAAGAGAAAGAGAAGAGAGAGAGAGAGCGAAAGAGGTCGTGACCGTGCGACGACACCGTCTCCTCTGCCCTGCGGCCAATCATCTTACAGCCCCGACGAATGGAGAATTGACACGTAAACGCCAACGGAATTATTCACCGCTAATGGGAAGATGAATGCTATGGATAAATTTGCGAACGGGTATTACTACCCGACCATTAGACGCTCGCTATGGATTACGTCGGAATAATCGAGTTTGTTGGTAGCATCTCTCTCCCTCTCTTTCTCTATCTAACCATCTACCCAACTACCTATCGATCGTTGTCGATGCAACGCTTTTTCGAATTGAGCCACATAGAATGGTAAATCGCGAAAGTTTGCAGTCGTAAAAAGTTTGGACAAGTGGTGGGAATTGTAAACCGTCAACTGGAAGAGAATTTTATCGACTAGAAATAAATTGTAGAATTTTCACATATTATCTGCAATTCTGAAAATTTATAATTGAAGCAAATTAGCATTGAATTTATCGAGAATCGTTTCAATTGCGGGAAATTGGCGATACCGAAAACGTTAATGCAAAAACTCTCGTGAAAAGGCGCAAATCGTATCGAGCGTATAACGAATAACGTTAGGAACACTTATATCCCACGAATGGTTGAGCGACCCTTACGTTTCCGCTCGTGTCTTCTCCCTGGTATCGTAACACACGAGTGGACGAACATCCCTATTATTTTCCACGAGATCGTCCATGACCACCCCAGTCGTCGTAGTCGCTCCCTCTTTGCGATCGTCTGTAATTTTTCGGCCAGGCGAGACGAAGCGAGACGCTCGTCTCGTCCCCTCGAGGGCTTCTGGGCGTTAAGCCGAATTAACATAAGAGAGTGTGTGCAAACACGGAGAGTCGGTAGAGCGAGGTGGAAGGCAGTGGGAGAGACATACTGGGTGAGAAGAGAGAGGAGGGGAGGTGCAAGCGAGAGACAAACGGAAGGAGAAGGAGAGAGAACACGATGGGAACACGTGTCCCACACGGAGATAGTTAATTACTCGTTTGTGCTACGCCGAGTCGGAGTCATCTGGAAGCGAGACGGGACGAATATCGCGCGGGATAGACGAAGATGGACGATGTATCGAGGGGAACGCGCGCGCGGGAGTGAATACACACGAGGGAGAGAGACGCGATGCGGGCGAGGGAGCAGGATGGCGCATTCCTGTTTCATCGGACCCGTTGAGACCCATGCTTGTCACGAAGGTGGGGTGGGTGGCAGGCTGTAGGCGCACGCGAGAGAGAGACGAAAAACGAGGATGAGGTTAATGATATACACGCCGGCTACCGTATACTACCGTCTCGAGCCGCTCGTCCGCGGCTACCATCCTTTCGTCTTTTCCTTCCTTTTTTTCCACTCGTCGTTCTCGCGCGCTCTTCGTTATTCGCTTTCTCCGTTTAGTACTTTTTGTATATACGCTACGATATCTTGTATTTTTTATATTTACATCGTGTATTTTATACAGACAATATAACGCCAATATTTTTGAACAAGAAGAGAATACTAGAGGGTACTAGATGCGCATGGTTTCGTCGCGTAAAAATTGTTCTCTGTTTTTCATAAAGCGAAGCATTCTTCTTGCTGTAAAGAGATTGACTTCTTCCTTTGAAATATGAGAAGCTACAAAATAGGAGAAGCGGTTTCCTGTGTAGAGTTCTGTACCAGGTATTACGAAGTCGGCCCGCGGGGATAGTGATAGAGAAATAAAAAAAAGGGATAAAGAGTTGAGTCGCGCAGTCGGGATCTACATTAGCTATAGCTTGTTCGCAGATAAAGGTCGACTACGCTCTTAAAAACGCTCGGTCGACCGTCGAGAGATAGCTTCGATAATGGCTCGACAACCCGGAGACATCAGGGAGACATTCTTTTCTCCGCTCTTCTTCGTTCCACCGCATTCGTTTCGTTTTTCGACTTGTATTCGATCGCCGGAGGGAAGCAACGAGTCTGTCCTCTCTTCCTCTCTTTCTTTGCCGGACCGGACCGGGCATAGAAAAACGATTAATGCGAAAACGAAGCTTTCGGAGCGCATCGAATTGAACGCAGTTGACTCGTGAGTGGCCCCGCCGCGTGTATCGATAAAAAATCATTTACTTCTTACGATTGCACGACATATGGTCTTGTAGCTCTTTTCTTGCGTCTTTTTTTTTGTCAATTTTATAGAACGTGTTAATGTATTCAAAATTCCATAAATTTTTTCCTACTCTTTTTTTCGCTCTTCTTTCCGATTCTACTAATTTCTTACTCGCGAGTATTTCCATGAATATTTTTTCTCTCGCCGAAAATCATCGATTGTCACTTTCAATTCGATCGGGGTGCGCGTTATGACTCAGCGTGATCGCGCATTTATGATCCACGATACAGACGGCCAGGGGTGTTCGCAAGAGCGGCGATTAGAATCGCAATTTAGATGCTCTCGAGAGATGTGGCCGCGTGCTCGGATTTCATTGCCTCGTCGCACGAGGGTAGCAGACAACACAACAAGGGGTGCCACTCGTCCTCCACCCTCGGTTGTCGGCGTGGGTAACGAGATTATCGTGAAAAGGGAGCGGTAAGAGAGTCGGTGGTCGTCCTCGTCCTTAGAAATTTCATTTTGACGTTACTGGCTGCGCCGCGATGCGCGGGATGTCGTAAAAAGAGGGGGAAAAAGCCGGTAATATCGGGCCCCGGGAGATCGCAAGGGGGCGGCATTGTCGCGAGTGTCGAAAGCGAAAGAGGGTACGTAGGTACGATCCCATCTTCCCCTCTTTTCTCGCCTGACTCCTGCCCCGGCGTTCAGTTTGGCGGTAATTATAACATATTCCCGCGATCTTTCCCCTAGGTCCCGAGGGAGACGACCCTCGTGTTACAGATTCCCCGTCGAGTATTACGCGACGCCCTCGAGGACCGTTGATATTACGAGAGGCGCGATGCTCTATCGAGAGAGAAAAAAAAAAGGACAGTTCGACTATCGCAAAATATTAAAAATTCACAGAGAAGTTGCGGCGTCAAGTTTGATATTAATTCGACTTATTCGCGCGTGTATCTATAAGATGACTGTTCTGTTGACAATGCGGGATGAGAATGCCTCGATAGAATCAATCTGCAAAAAAACTGCGAAGCGAGAAAGAAAAAAGAGAGAGAAGGAGAAAATGACGAGCGTTTTACGTAAGGGTGAATCGTTCTCGGGGAGAGCAGCTCGTAAAAGGGCGGTACCGTGAACGGCAGACAGGGGATGGAGAGGAGGGCGAGAACGGGGTTTATGACTGTAACAGATTAGGTGGCCGAACTGCCAGGGTGGCTCCCGCCGTGCTTCCTATTATCGCCGGAGCTTTTGTAGCGCCGTCGCTTTTGTCGAAGTCCCCTTCCCTTCCCTTCTCTTTCTTCTTCTCCTGCTCACGTTTCTACCGGCAACCGAGCGTACCAGACGATGAAAGGGAGACGAGGAGAGCAAACGGTTGTTCCGGGGAGTTGGGAGAGGCGACAGCAGCAGCGGGCCACGACAGTTGGCCGATATTTGAGCTCCCTTTGTGTCGTTAAAGTACCACGCGCGGCTCATTCGCGCAGTCCGACAGAGTTTTCTCGTGGCGCTTTTATCTACCATCGTAGTTTTTCTTCTCTCGCCCGAGAATCTCTCTCTCTCTCTCTCTTTCCGTCTCTTTCTCTCGCCTTCAACGAGGTCGAGAGCCGGTCGAGGATGAGAAGCGCAGAGGAAAAAGACTCTCTCTCCCCGAGGTTCAACTAGTAATTACCTGGTCTACTCAGAACGGCCGAATCATAGCTCTCGGGCCCTTTGTTTGCCCGCGGCTTCTGTTCGCTTAATCTTTATGCCTCCCTTTTTTCGTATGCTCTTTTTTTTCATCGTTCTCGCTTCTCCATCGCTCTGTTATCTCGTGTTTCACCTCGAGCCTGTCACGTCTAACATTTCTTTTTATGCCGTACCCGACGTAATATCCGCAAAATACAACAGGATACAGCAGCGGTTCTTAACTTTTTGATCTCTGTGCGCGACAACTATATATTACCACTGCTGTATACTCTCTTTATTATCGCGCTGACAAATCCGTAATCGCATTTTGCCAATTTCTTTTGTATCCGCACACTTGACTTTTTTTCTTCCGTTGAAAACGCATTAAGCGATTTTTGGCGCGATCGCGTTTCAAAAGGAGGACGTCGGTTTCGATAGAGAGCAGTCATGCCAACATTTGCCAACGGTAAAACGGAGTGTATAAACGTCAGCATCCGCGTGTTATTAAGTTAAGTCCCCTGTGCAACGATCTCTGGCGTGCACAGCTGGTTGTCATCGTTGTCGTCGTCGTGGTCGTGGTTGTCGCGTCGTGCGCACGCGAGACGCCATGCAAAGCATTCGAGTGTAAATACATCAGCGTTTGAGGGAGGAAGAGAGAGAGAGAGAGAGAGACGAGGAGAAGACCGTGTATACGAGAAGAGAGAGGCGAGAGGGTGGCACTTATTCACATATTCAGCGCCGTGTCGGTGTGACGTTATTTCGCGAGAGCGCCGATCGTATCGCCTTAATTGCTCGCCGGGTTAAACTACCGCGGTCGCCTCTTATCGAGCGATCTGCACGAGTGCCTGCCTATGTCGGGACAGAGAATCGCGCGTATATTCGCGTCAGGTGTTTGCGGCTCGCTTGGCGTCATCGCGGGCTACGCGGCCGGTTAGATTGACGCATGTAAAAGAACATGTATTATAGATACATCGCTGGCACAGATTACCGTCTTGCCTCGTGAAATAGCATCTTGCGCCACAATGCTTTTATTAACCACGCTCTGTATACGCTAACTCTATATCCCTTCCTCCCGCGCCCCTCGTAACTTTAAGTAGACGGTTTAGCGAGAATTACACGCGAGACTGCGCGAGTCTCAATTTAACAGTAGAAACGCTCGTTCCTTCTCGAGATCTGCCTTCGTTTCTGGTACATTAAAGAATGTTATTTCTTCCGTTTGCGCGCTTTAGAAATTTCTATTCATTTTTTCAAGTAGAAAATACACACAGCGTACGTACGCGGCGAGATTTACCGCGACGTGCGTACGTGTAAGATTGCGCGAGTCGCACGACGACGGGATGTATAGCTCGCGTCGGAGTAATGGTTAACGAGAGTAGAATGAAATGCATGCGCCGCGGTGGCGCAGCGCAATTTCAGCATAGCGAAGAATTACGTGCGCGAAAATCGTCTCGTTTCGCGATAGACTCGCTTTCGCGCGCGATGCGGGATGCGCGTCGCGCCGCCTCGCGCTATCATTATTCTATGCATTATTTATGTCATTCCCGGTGTGCCGAGTACAATGTGGGTCTACGAATCAAAATGCATTGCTTATGCAAATAGCGGTCGTGCCCCGCAGTCTCGGGGCGAATTCGCAGTCTGCTACGGGGAATAATCATAATGATCAATAAGATACAACCGCTTGTACGTCCGTTGCCCTCTCTCCCTGCTTCGTGTATTCTCACTCCGCACCTCATGCAAATCTTGAGGCGTATTGTCTGGCGATATTACAGGAATTGTTATCGCGTTGCATAATTTCGGTATTCGATCGTGCTCGGGTTTGCCGAGCGAGCGAGCGAGCTCGGCAATCGGTTTGCATGTATACCCGCGGCATCGATTTCCGTATCGTTTTTCGTCCAATTTCTTGATGCGGAAATTGTAAAAATTGCATCAATCGGAGCTCATTACATCGTCGATCGCGGTTGATTATCCTGCGCGCGCGATATCAGATATTCCGGAGGAAATTCAGATTACGGTACTTAAACCGTTACGAGATGAAGCGCGTTTCAATATCTACTCCTCTGCCGCGCGCGATATTTCGACGATATTTCGCGACCAGTGGTCTCTCTCTCTCTCTCTCTCTCTCTCTCTCTCTCTTTCACGGAATAACGGAAGGTGGTACAGAGGGAGGTTCGCTTATAGGGCGAACGCGGTCGGTTCTGGTCGCCGGGTGGTTTTGGAATCCGCGCCACGAGTCGGTGGTTTTGCGGTACGACGAAAACCACCGACCCTCTCTCGAAGCTCTTCCCGTCCGTTCTCCCTCTGTTTGCGTCGTTCTTTTGCGTAATCCCGCCATGGCTTAGCGAGTTTCTCACGAGAGTCTCTAAGTAAAGACGAGTACACCCGGCCACCGACTCTCAGGACCGCCATCTCTTTGATTAGCGAGCTACATCGGATGTTGCCGGTGATACAAATTGCTGTTTCTCTCGAGTGTTGCGTTGTAAAAGTAACTAATCGAAATTAATTCCACCATCTTGTTCTTGGCAACAAATTACAATGACATTTTTAACAGTAGCTTTATAGTTTTTTAATCAAATTGACATGTAAATGGAAACATGTCAAGCATCTAGAAATTTTTAATATTGTAAATTATAAATAGAGGAGACAAGAGCAAGTTTGGAACATTTTCGCCCCCGGAGGATATCTCAGGAAATAGGCATGCGTCCGATTAATCCAGCAGCATTTGAATTTGCATTAGACGTACTAATGCAAGTCCGTTTAGCGTAGCTCGAGATGAGCAAATGTTCTTGGCACTTGAGCGCGCGCGTGCCTGGTGTTTGGTTACGGATTTGATCTCACAGGCGGGGACACCGTAGAGAGCAGTTAACCTGTCCGATAATACGTGCCGATAATCAGGCATCTAGTGGATGACGGACGGCGCGATCGATGGAGGTAACGTAATTAGACGCGGCGATACGCGCCACTTAAGCGTACTTGAGTGGCTGCAAACGCAACCGATTGGGTCTAGTTGCCGTTAGCGTGGCCGGGTCGTCGTCTCCCTCCTCCCCCTCCCCCCGTCGCCGGCCGCAGGGGCAGTAACGTTGCCCGTAAACGGCGACGTTGCCCGTCGTCGGCTTTAACGAACGTCCATTGAGCGGCCTCCTCGCTCCATTGAGCCGTTCGCGATAATATATTGCGAAACGCGGCAATCCGGTATGATGCCGGCCCTCCGCGTATTAAATGTCGCGCGAGACTCGAAAAGCAATAAAAGCGCGATCGTTGCGCTTTAATGTCAATTCTTGTTCGTCGTTATCCGGATCTGGCTATCGCGTTTTCACGCTCTTGTCGGGACGCGCGCGCGCGCGCCCCGGCTCTCGATCGCGCGGAAAATAAAAAAAGCGCGGCGTGCGGGCAGAGGGACGGGGATGATGATGCGGGAGAGGAGGCTATCGGATAATTAAATCGGCCGCGACACGTAAAGGACACTGATTGACGTGCACGACGGCTACGTTCTCTCATTATTCGTCGAAACGACATAATTCGCGCGCTTCGCTTTTCGACGGACGCTAAACCGCGTCGCACGCCCGCCGCTCGCTTGCTTTCCCGTCTCTCGTCGATGCGAAAGGCCATCGGTCGCTAGCCTCATTCGATTAAATCGTAAAAAAAAAAAAACGATAAATGTTTCGCAAACAATCCCAGAGGGAAAAATATCCCTTTTTTTGGTCTCTATCGACAAGACGTCACTGCATTTGTATATCGTATATTATAATATTAAAAATATTATGTTTTCGATATGTCTATATTTTTATCATAGCTATTTGTCAAGTCATAATATCAGAAGGCATAATATATAAGAATTATGAGTGCGATTAATTTAAAAAAAATTATTTTACTGCTAATTTTGATTCTGATGGAGTCACATTTTTGCTATATCAATCTGTTAACGAGCTGCACTGGAAAGTGGTAAGCTGCACGTCGCGGTCTGACGCTCGTTGCTCCGTTCCGCAGGAGCGGAAGCTGATGAATTAATTGGATTGACCGTCGTGACTTGTCGCATACAAATTGGATCAGCGATTTTGCTGCGATCAGCTGTTCGCCAATTCGCGTTAAGTTCGCTCTTTCGTTCATTAACATTCGATAAATGAGAGAGAATTTCTACTCTCGTGATGTTGCGTTTAAAAAAGTCGCTCGCGGGGAATGTTGTACGTGTATGCGCTTGTACGTTTGCAAGCAAGCACGCAAGTAAGCGAAATGTATAGAGTCTTGTTTAGCCCATTCCGGGTTTCAGCCGTTTAAAGATATTGCACGCCTGGCCGCGCAAATCCTCGGCCTAATTTAAACATACACGTGTGATAATGTACACGTCGGGAGAAAAGTCCGACTCGAATCCATGAAGATTAATAAAACATGTTGCGGTGACTATAGTATACAAGCTACAAGACCTTCCCTAACTGCACAGCAAGAGATAAAAAATAGTACAGAGATTGGAAATATGTTTCCAATAAGATAATATAATAATTTTTTTACAAATGTAACAAAAATAATGTGAGAGATTTATACATGTAATAAAAAGAGGTATATCGGTTTGTTGAAAATTTATATTTATATATATTTTTTTTTTCCGTTATCATTTGTTCGGACCGTATCGCGTGGACTGACCGATGTCACGTACAAGTCATTAGCGCAATAATGCGTCCGGGAGTTGATTTTTATTTTACGAGTTTTGGCACGATTTTCATTACGCGGTCGCGATCGTCGGCAAATCGTTAGCGAGTTCCTGCACGAAACACCGCGATTCCGGCATTCTTTGGCCGCCGTGGAATCTAGATCGTGCGACGCGCGAGAACGATCGGACGGGGGAAAGAGAGAAAGGGAGAGGGGAGCTATTCCGGCTTTTACGAGGCCATAGTGGCGTATCCGTTTTGCGGGGCACGACGTGCAAAACGATCGATAACACGCTCGTAACGTTATTACTAACAGGTATACGGAGGTGGGTAGCACCGGTAATAATGTGGCTTTTACGCTCGTGGGCGCTGATACAGCAGCTACCAAAGTCAGTCTGCATTTACTACAGCATACACCGCGACAAAAAGAGATAGCGCACCTTGCGATATTATTTTATAATTGAGATTGATGTAAATAATGAACCTTGAAACGCACTTCAATAGAGATGAAAAACATCAGAGAAAGTTTAAAATCGTTGTTGTTTTTCATATCTAGTTTTAATATTTCTAAATTGTTTTTTTTATTGTTTATCTAAATTGTTTATCTAAAAATTATACATATATATATATATATATATATATATATATTTATTTATTTAAATAATTTTTTTTAAATAGTGATGATGAATAAACAACAAACTTATGTAAGTCGTAACGATTATTGAGATCATAAAAGTGTAGGATTAAAGAATAATGTTTGCGACATGACATGCTACTTTTAAATCATTACTAAAGTTGTTTTTATTCAGATAGTTGAGTACAAGTTCAATCCTTAAACTCAAAAGTAAATAGCAGCGAGGTCGCTTTGTATAATAGCATGGTTTTAAAGGTTTTCCCTTCTAGATAAGAAACTGTGAAGTTTAGAAATAAGTTTTACGTCATCCTCTATATCGTTATATTTATGTTTCGTAAGTACATGATGCGATACGATAAAAGATTCAATTATTTACAAATAGACACTCAGCGTAAATAGAATAATTGTAAACATATTAAAGAGATTGAGATTTATAATATACGCAATTAGTATATCATGTATCAAAGTTTCTGTATAAAAGATACCAAAAGATTGGAAAATCAAAGTTATTATCTGGCGAAAGCCTGTAAACATGATCAAATTTTATTAGTACAAGAACAAAAATAGTTGATAACAATAAACGAAGAAAAAATGTGTAGGTTACAATTTAAAAACAAATAAAAAAAGGTTAAAAAAGAAAACATTTTAATACCTCCATGAGCGGTTTCTTTGTCGTGATGTCTAAGTGGCAATATTTTTTTTGTTTGACCCAGTATATGGATTTGGAGTTACCTGCGGGACATTGAAGTCTCCCAAATAAATTTTAGGATATTATGGGCTTTAATGGCGTTAAGGGATTGCGGTACATTGATACATTTAACGATTTTTTTTTGTTACAGGGTCCACCGCAACCTGGACAGCCGTTTAAATTTTCTGTTGGCGAATCCTGCGATCGTATCAAGGAGGAATTCAATTTCTTGCAGGCTCAATACCACAGGTATCCTCCTTTTTTCACTATTCACAAACTTCGTTAACTACAATCAATCGGGGATGTACGTAATATTTTAACTTTATTTAACAAGAGTAAAACGAGATAAAATTAATTTGTCACAATTATTCAATGCTGACTATAATTAAATCATATAATTATAATAAACGTACGTCTCCGTTATATCTGAAATCTCTTTACCGACGTAAATTTTTGTACAATTTCTTTTTCTTGTATAAATTGCGCGACGATATATTTAATTCCGATTAATTTATCGAAGCAACAATCGTGGATACTTTTGAGCGAGTCGAGATATCGACGCAACCTGTCCTAAAATTTACGCCGGTCTCGCTTTTAGCAAAATTACCGGATTCCCGTTTTCTCAGCGAAATTACACATTTTCCTGGATAGTTGAGCGCGATGTAAACTCTGCTCGGCGGTTAGTAGTTTGTCGGGCGAAGCAAACGGGTTCGCGCCCGTAGACACCGCAGAGCCGTATCCATTAGGCGTGCGTGCAAATATCGCGTGGGCGCGCACGCGAAACGCACGGACCGACGGGCGTAGGCAGATAATTGTTTGTCCGACCGGAAGCTGTGTACATCGAAGTATGCGCACGGCCTGGAGAAGGACCGCGTTTGGATAGCGCGTCTGTGCACGTGTCCGCGATCGCAGAAAGCTCAATGATTTCCTCGTGAAATACGTGTCACGCTATTTGGTAGATTTTGGCAAAAGCTCGTGTTGGCATAATTTATAATTTCTTCGATCGTTCAATTTACGCTTCCAATCGTGGAGTCGTGGATGTAGAAGAAGAATCGGTTCCCATTTTACGAAGATTGAAGATCTAAAGTGCCGAAAATATGAAAAGAAAAACGATGAAAATAGCGACATCAATAATTCTTGTGTCTAAATTGAAATAATTTCTATGTACATTGCGATGAGAATAATATTCGATTGAGATATTAATCACGGAAAGATAAAAACAACTATACGCGAAGCGGAGAACCTATCTCGGTCGCGCGTAGTTTAAGCGCGTAACGTGATTCCTGATAAATCGTCCCGTAAATCGTTGGCACGGCGTCAATCTGAAATAATTAATTGACTTTCCGATTGTGCGAGTATTGCCGCTTGCGTAACGAGAGTTGCCGCTCGCGAGCGCAATCGTTAATATCGTGCTAATTTATCGCCTTATACATGAGATTGCGTCGCGTCTAGCGTACTTTGGAGTCGGCTTTTACGAATATTAAACGCCGCATCGGAATCACGCGCATTCTATCAAATTAAACGGCCTCGCATCCGGTATTACGCGGCTTCTGGAAAGAAATTTCAAAGGATTTTTTTCGATATTATTACGATATCTTTCACCAACTCGATAATACATGTTATTGGTAAAAGTTGTCTTTGTTCCGTTTCTTTTTGATCGTTTGGAGCTTTTACGCAGTTGTTACTATAAGGTCTCCTTTGTTTTTTCGATATTCATGTATTATAAATAGCGCGTTTTTAACTTGATGTCGCGACGCGAAGAATGATGCGCGGAGAGACAATGGCTCCGACAATTTCGAAGGCTGCTGGATATTAATGCTCTGTTCTTGTTCTTCTTACACAGCCTTAAATTGGAGTGCGAGAAACTGGCCAGTGAAAAAATAGAGATACAGAGGCATTACGTGATGGTAAGCCGGGAGAGAAGGATGAGAACGTAGAAAGGGGCAGCGCGTTACATATACATGTACATACACATATACACGTACGCATATATACACACAGAATCATATAAATCACCTCGCCGTTGTTCCCGGATTAAAATGCATTCGTTTTCGTCGCGCGTGAATTTGAGAGCGATATCGCTCGGTCGCGGTCGAGCTATTTCAATTTTCGCGAGCGAATTGCGAAGAAGCTAAAAGAGACGGGAAATTATGGAAACAAAGCCGATTTGACTTTGCCGAGATGAATTTTCCGAACCGCGACGTACCCTTCTAACGCTTTTTATCGTACGTTGCAACGCAATTGGAATAAAAATGACGCGGATACGCGCAAAATAATGTGTCAGAGGTATAATTCTGGGGGGCTGCGTACAGAGAAGGAAAACGCGAAAACGGTGAAATTATCGTCGCGTCGAAAATACGGGAACGCGGAGAGAAACGTGGACGAAACGCACCCACCCTCGCGTTATCGTCAGGTATACAGTCGTGAAACAGCGACAGGAGCGGCGAGCGCGATGCACCCGAGCGTTACAAGCATACGAACGCATTCATTTGCCGCGATACACAAGCGGTTTTGTCGGCTGTCGTCACCGCGAGATTATTTTCCCCCGCTAAACAAAAATACGACGCGGGCTTGTCGTCGTTAAAAAAGTTATCGCCACCGACGACGGGGTCTTTGTCCCGCTCCGATGTCACCGTCGACGGGTAACATGGTGGTCGGCCAAGTGAATATTAATATGCGCTTTAACGCGTCGGGGAAAAGCGCGGCGCGACGAGGATTAACTCTTAATGAACCTGCGCACTGCCGCTGTCGATTCTCGTATTGATTTCGTATTAACTTTCTTTCCGAACGAGGGGTGGATTAAGTGCGCGAATTTTCTCACGATTATACACCTCTTTCGCAGAATTATTAATTATCGCTCGACGAGAATAATATTTTCGTCGTTTCGCGTTTAACAACAAGTATCTGAAGCGCGCGTCGCATCGTTTGTATTTACATACGGCTTCGTTGTTAATCGAACGCGACGTAAATTCGACGGATGCGTTTTTATGAATTATTCGCTCGCAATCGTGACGCTTGCAATATTTTCCACGATCCACTTTGATAAACATGAAATTCATACGCAGATACACGCACACACATATATATATATATATATGCATATACACAGACACGCGTATACACAATGGCCAGTATATAACAATTATAATCAATGTTTGTTGCGGCTGCACTAATTGTGTGTTTTTAATGGCTTGGCTGTGCACCACCCCTCCGCAATATCCCTCAATTTGGGGGCGTGGAAGGAACGAATTGGTTCGGAAGGTTAAAAGAACACGTGCGAAAAAATCCGGGGATTAAACGAATCGTTATGTCATCGAACGACGCGTTTCAAACGATGATGATATCGCACCCCGCATTCGCCACGGAACCCAAGTCGAACCCTCGACTCGTTGATATCTCGATAATCCCTCGTTTAACGGCGTTATATATTCTCTATATTGTGGCCGAAACGTGCGTCACAAGACTTCCCCGATGCAAAGCGAAAGATAGAGGCTCCCCGTGCTCTCCTTTATTTTGCCTCCACAGCTTTTGAATGTCGCCTGCACTTACTAATGTTTAGCTTACACGTGTGATTTCCTGCTTGTTCTGTCCAGTATTAAGTTGGAGCTGGAGAAACTCGCCCAGGAGAAGACGGAGATGCAGCGCCACTACGTCATGGTGAGTCCACAAGAGCTTACAGAACCTATCGCAGAACAAATCGACAATAAATTATATTTGTCGCAAAAAAGGGATTAAACGACGCGACGCGTTTTTCTCGTTTCACACCTAGAGATGATTCTTCGTAGTCTATTTTATCTCTTGGCTGAAGCGATACAAATAAGAAATATTCTAACTCACTTGTTGAATTTGTGCCACGATATAATTGAAATGTAATTTCTATAGAAATATCTATTTATCTCTTTTTTATTTCTTTTTTATCTGTTTTTATTAAACTTTTAATTTACATTACACGTTTTAAAAACTTGAAGTGTGTATTTTTCGAAAATCTGACTCGCGATAAAATATTTGTCTTGCGCTATAAGAAATAATTTAGGCTTACATGGTGCGCGTGCCACGTTGTTTCTTGGCCATTGTGGCTCCTCTTCTGGCTTTGTTTTTCAGCTTTGTCCCGCGAGGGTACGTACACGTAGACGCTGGTAGAGTCGCGGCTTACTTTCGCTCGTAGATCTTCGTTATCGCGATACACCGTCGCCGTGTATGCGTCTTCATTAAGCTGCGTGAAGCGTGAAGAGGTGCGCCACTTTCTTCGCGGGAGGTCGAAGAGTACCGCTTTTAATTTCACACCAGTTGTGCCGACATCTCGACATCTACATTTTTTTCCCATCTTTCATATCAGAACGGAAAGAAATTAGAGAGAGGTGCGTTTATAGAGCGTTTATCTTGTCTGTCGTGTAATTTCCGAGTTATAGAGTCCGCAGAAAAGCACAAATCTAGATCTTTGCTAAAGATTAAAAAACATATATATACACATCATCTTTACATCTTTAAATTTTACAAATTTATGACAAAAGTATTTATCGTTTCGAGCCGACTGTTTTTTTCTCTCTCTTTCTCTCAATCGAGGAGCAACGGAAGCACGCATCTATTTGCGGTCACATCGTAAGTTTATGGGCCGGAGTTCGTTGCCCAAAGCTCGCGAAGCGTGCATTATAGGCGGGCGATAATTTATAGGCCGTAGTCTGTGCGCGGCCGCGCGTTCGATGCAAATAACTTGATATAAAATGCGCGGCGCTCGCTCTCGCGTGGACGTGGCACTTCCGCCGATTCATGCCGACGCGAAGATTAATCGTGCGATCGTCTCACGTACGTACATACGTACGTACGTAGCGTGTACGTCCTACAAGAGCGGCGTTGCCCAGGTACGCGCTCTCGCTTCCTCGATCGATCGATCGATCGATCTTGGCGTCGATCCCTTTATTCGGCGCGTACGGTCGATCGGCCGGCGATTCACGTGCGCGCGTGACAGCCTTTAAAATGTATACATATCACACACTTTATATCCCACTTTCGTTCATATATAGCGCGCGCACGCTTATTGTTCCGTTCACCGCGCGGTAACGTGCATACGTCGGCGCGAAACAGCGAAACCACGGAATGCACTTAATCAAATTTCGATTGACGAGCACACGAAAGCATATTTATTGCGCTATCGTTCTATCGCGCCGTTTTATCATTGATGATTGATTACCGACGTAGCAAGAATTTATCGTAGTATCGAGTTTAGGCCGGCGTTAACTAGCAACAGGTATGTACATACGTGCTCGCGTCAGTCGGCTAAACGGCTTTGCGTCGCGCGAATCATCGATTCCCGCGACCGTACAATCGTAGCGCATCCGCCCTTCGTCATCGATCACCGGGCGAACGTCGAGTTAAAGTATCGCGTTACGGTCTTACTCGATAATCGCATCCGTAATTTGCATCCAAGATGCAAGACCGTCGTCTCCTCGTTAGATTATGATGATTTTCCCCGATTACTACCGTGTTTATGTCTCACGAGTAATATAGTCGAGATATATCTCAAACAATCGCTCGTATAAAGCCATTTCCCGTGTCTAGTTTCCCTGGAATTTTTCACGCGACAACGCGGCATCGCGTATTCACCCAGTCGCACGAGAAGGATGCCCCGGTACGAGTCGTTATACAATAGTACGACGGCCACAGGGTATTACGCCTTTACGCCTTTACGACTCTTTTATGTAATTGTGCTCGTGGACTTTTACGAGCGCGCGAATCTCGAGCGCGACGGGAGACCGCCGGCCGCGAAGCACTTTGTCCAACGGCGCTCGCTCGATACCACCCGATACATTAGTATGAGTACGTCCTTCGTTTCCGCTGGCAAAGTGCGCGCACTAACCGCGCTAGTCGCCAGTCGAGTGATTCTCCGAACGTCTCCATTAGATGTAAAAATGGCATTAGGAACGAAAGGAATACGGCGCGTGTTCAGGATGAGAGGATTAAAAGCCCTCTGCGCGATACATTTTGCTTGAATTCGCCGAATCATTTCGTCGTAGCGTGAATACGCGAGCGTAAACAGTTATCCGCGTATGTAGTCGTACGTTATGTTTTTCTTGATTAAATCAAAGCTTCGAATCGACCGCGGGATGGGGCTACATCGAGGACGAAATTTGCAAGTCGTATGCGGTCAGAGTCAGATGTCGGCATCGCCTAAAGTGTGTTCGTAACAGGAGCAATTTCCATTGAGGAACGACGGAGGGTACGATAAGGATCTCTCTCTCTCTCTCTCGCGAGAGAGAACGATCAACAACATATGTAGATACCAATCATGATCGATATCGTCTGGAGAATTGAAAAGGTTCTAGAATTGAAAAGGGATTGCGGGAATCGTTTTCGCAATCAAATTGGTCACGAATCGACGAATAAGTTTTCAGCTATAATGATGCTGTAATAATCTTTTACGAGTGGGAGAGAATTCAATTTGAATGCTCGATTTATCTTCAACTTTAAGAGCAGAGATGAAAAGATACACCGGGATAATAAAAATACACACACCTGAGATGCTTTTCTCTTGGCTGGTATAAAAAAAGATTGCGCGATGAAATGTATATAAATGTCAAAAGTACCGATAGCATCTCGGTAAATATTTCTAGCTGTTGTTATCGAGTTTATACGTCTTCACTCTATTATCGTAGCCGACTGTCGCTATTTACGCTGTTCCTCTACTCGTATTAGATGTCTCGACCACGGAAGTAGCGTTTCCAGTCTCGCGATAATTAAGATCCTGATCTTCCAACAGTTTCGTCTCTCTCCTTAGCAAAGTCTATTAATTAAAAGCCAATTACTTCATTGGAACGGACTCTGATGGTGAGACAATCTTTGTGCAATTCTGCACTTTTTAACTGTTTTCCTCTTTCTCCTCATAAATCCGTCAAGTTATACAAGAAAGAGAGAAGTCAAGTTATGTTCCAGACATTAAATATAAAAAAAAAATTAGTTTAAAAAATATAAGATTTATTTGAACAGAAAAATGTAACAAGAGAGAGAGAGAGAGAGAGAGAGAGAGAGAGAGGAGGGGGGGAGACATGAGAAAGAGAAACATTGTTAATAGATTTTTTAATCGCTTTTCATTTTTATTTGTCCTCGCGACATTTGAGTAAAATCGCGGTAAATTTAAATATATAATTACGTTATATTATATGCTAACGTAGGTTACAAGCTTTCAGCGAAATTATTATTTTCGCAAGAACAGGACCGATTGAAATATACATTTCGCAATTTATTGATAATGCTCGTGAGCGCGAATGGAATAAAAATATGGGCGAATTAATTTATATTTAAAAGCAAAGCGTGCGCGCGGCCAAATTTCTCTCTCTCTCTCTCTCTCTCTCTCTACATTTGTATTTTCTATATGTACATTGTAGCGTTCACAATTTACAAAATAATCGTAATTTCGAAGATAAACCGCGCCGAATGAATATCGAATTATTAAAACAAACGAGTTTAATTAATCGCTGCCTGTCCGAAGCAGGTTCGTAAAATATTCATTCAGACGAATTTGCTCACGTGTTTAAAGTATTAACGATAACTCTACCGCATTGCGCGAAATAGATATTACCGGTGTTGCTAAAATCGTAAATGCCGAGAAGATTGCGTTCGATAGCGTGAGACCGTCTTCGACCGCGTTTCGGCCCCGTCTAACGCGTTTATTACACACGTCTACCCCCGTATCCGCGAGAAAAACTCTAAACCGACTGTCGTAGCTGCGCCGATATATTAAAACGCGGTTTAGTGCGCTCTTTACGACCATCGGGCAATAAAGTCCGTTTCACAACGGTCGTTGATTCTGCCGGGAATAATGCGGCGACTATATTCAAAACGCTCGTTAAAATCGCAAACTGCCGGATTTTCTCCTCCCCTTCTCGGCGATTGTCGTTACGCGCTCCTTTTTTTTTCTCGACGCGTGACCGCATCAAGAAAACGCGACGCGCAAACTCGCCAAGGACCGACAATAACTCGGTACCGCTAAGTACGCGCGAACGTTATTCCATCGCGAATCTTTACGATCGGAAATCTCATGCGTGCGAAATGAGAACCGCTGCACGGTGAGCGAATTAGTTAAAGCCAGCCCCGGCTGAGTCTTGTACACACGATGTAGAAACGATGTTACGAGAAACCGGTCTTTGCTCGACACTCACACGCACACGTGTACTCTGCGCGCGCGCATACAAGTCTCTCTCTCTCTGTCTCCCTCTCTCTATCTTTCTCTATCTCTCTGTCTTTCTCTCGGAGAGGAAGGCGGCGAGAGAGAGAGCTGCTCCTTTCTCGTCTTCCTTTTTCTCATTTTCTCTCGACGCGCTTATCCCTCTTACCGACTGGCTGCGGTCTCGCATTACGGCTCAATTTGGTCCGCTTTTCGTAATCTCGTAATCTCATTTGATCGATATAATCTCAACCCTGCAATCGCAAAGGGGCTCTTAAAGGATCCTCGACGAGGCGTTCTTCCCGCGGCCGTCATTACGGATTCAAGCAACATCTTGGTGTACGAAACTCGATAATCCGATTAATCATACGCGGAATGGCTTTGTCTTTTCTTTTTATTTTATGCGATATTTATACGCCAATTTTGATTATTATTTGCACTCGAATCGCGTTACGAATATGGCTATTACGTGCTGAATAAGATGGTAATGAATTCTTTCATCATTAAAATAAAAATATCATTTTTCTATGCGCATAGTACCATGTGACATTGCATTCGTGGCGCAAATTTATTGGAATATTCCTATCTTTCTGATTAACGGAAAATTTGCGTACAATCTTTAGAAAGGATAAGATGACAAAGCTGTATTGTAAATGCGTGAAATGGGTTCCGTGTAAGCAACCTTCCGGCAAAGTTCAGCTTTTGCATGAAAAGACCGCGTTACGCAGTTTATGCACGCATCACCTTACGCTTAACGTCGACGTCGCTTTAACGAAACGCATATAACGATGTATTCAGCTACACAATTATGCTTACACTAATTACGTGTAATATCGACATAACTTGTGTAATTATGTTCTAATCTCTTTGTTTCCTTTACTTTTGCAGTATTACGAGATGTCGTACGGGCTTAACGTGGAGATGCACAAACAGGTAAGGGATTTAATTCCGCTTATATTATTCAAAGTATCGTCGAAAGCAGGAAGAACTATATCGTCGTGATCGATATGGGTTTGCGGTGATTTATTAATCGCTCGGTTGGCACGTTGCGCGCACAGGCTTTAATCCGAAATTAAAGGGCCGAATGAGGAGAAAGCTCCGATTACAGGGTGTTTGCGACCCTCCGGGATCTTGGCTATTGAATAAATATGTAAACAAGGTAATAACATGCAAATAGCGCGACCGGGGTTGCCGGGGTTTGCTTCTTGTGCAAAGTCGCGCGCGATGAAAAGAAGAAAACAAGCGGATTCGCGCAACTTTTATTAGAAACTATTGAGATCTCGGTGTTTTCGATAAAGCACTCGAAGTGAATCGTGGAGTTTTTTTTATTTATTTTCGCGATCGAATCAAATAAGGTTCTTTGTTCTTTTTTTTGCATACAGACTAGCGTCAAACTCTACGTATTATTCTTGAGTAAAGATTCATTTCGAAAATCTGCATTACAAAGATTTCGTAGTCAAATTTCTTTTGCATTGTATCCATATTCATCCTACCGAACGGCCAATTTGAATTTTTTATTTTCTTGCACGTATGCATTCGTTGACGACAACCACCGCGAAACGTTGATTTCATCTTCTTTCGAAGCGGTCCTTGCTTCTCTTTTTTTGGGACGACGAGAGAAAGGTGGTGCTCGATCGAATAATTTAAAGTCGACGAGGCTCTCGCGAAGGCAAAGGAAGAATCGCGTTAATCGATCGGCAACGAGATTCAATCTCTTAATTATAGAACACGTCGTTTCGAAGTCGAATATTTAGCGAGAGCTGACCGCACAATCCTTAATCAACTATATATATAAATCTTGTAAAAAAGTTGCATATTTTTGTAATTGCTATCTTTAAAGCAGTCTTTCGATTCGTCGTTCGCGACAAGTTTGACAAGTATCTCGTTTCGAAACCGATATACAAATGGATTCTCATCGAATTATCGACAAGCCGGCAATATCGACGAGACGTAGCTTCCGAGTGTCCTAGAGAAGGCATTCTGTACACGCTATTGAACAAGAATCTCGATCACGTAGAATGAATGGCGATTCTTCTTCTCTTCGTCTGCTTTGATATTCTCTCGCCCCCTCATCTACGCCTCCTTCATAATCTATCTTTGGCGTAGGCGTGCAGCGACGTGTAATGCTCACGTTTATTGAATATTTAGCAGCTGTGTGAGCCCGTTATTTTCTCCGCTCCGCGTACGTCCGCTTTGTGTCTCGCCCATTCTTTTCATCTCCTCTCCTTTTTCCGGCAGGATGCGTCCCTCAAATCATGAATAAGACCTCGCGACAGGTCTACAGAAAGCTAGTAGCGACGCAAGTCAGGTAGCAGGTTACTTATCTCCCATCCTAACGAGAACATATTCGAGCGAATAATGTGACGTCGACGCGTTCGCGAATATCTATGACAGATTAAATGGTAATTATACGAGTTTAATTAAAATGTGTCTAATTAAAAATGCGTCTAAATTGCTGCCTCGATAAATTTGTATATTATAACATTTACATTTTAAAATTGGATAATAGAGAAAAGCAACATGTGAAATATTGACACGTATGATGGCGCGAAAGGAAAGAAGGATAATATTCGGAAAGACGATTTTTCCATACGATCGAGACGCGGATTTCCGCTAGTAAGTCTACCGCGTCGCGGTAAAGTTACATACATATTAAGGTTGAATGAGGAGCATAACTCTTTCAAGACTTTCTCCACGTGGATATTCGTACGAGCTACGTGGAACAGGCCGCAAGATATATATCGTGTGAAATGTGGTATCGGAGCGATGGAATATAAATTCCGATAGGAAATCGCAATACGCGCGCGCGCGATCGTGTCATATCCGCCGTTTTATGCCCCGATATCTTGGAGATAAGCACTCGAGACGCGCGCGACGCTCTTTGAAATACGACGGTGATGGCGTCACATATTTTCCCGCATCAGGAGAGACGATGATTATTATCTCCGTTATAATTTTAATTCGTTTGGGATTTATCGCTTCTGCTAGCCGCGGACGGACGGGGATTTATTATTATCAGACGATATTATCGCGTGCGCGCGCGCGATTCACATGCTCGTGTACGATGTATGATATCTCTCTCTCTCTCTGTGCGTGTGTGTATCCGGCCTCATATTTATAAAATCGAAATACCGTACCACCGCCTCGTCGACACGCTCGCTCCTGCCACGCGGTACCGCGATTAATAGCCCGCGCGTTTATGACGAGGCCGGGCGTTGTCGTTCGCGGGCGCGCAATGGAAATAAAACAAAAAAAGGGACGAGAGAGAACGGGCGGGAATGAATAACGGATCCGACGATGCGAAAGAGCAAAATAACGCGGACGCGCTGGGGATTTATCGGGGTGTTACATTAACGCGCCGAACAGCCCGGTAAGTGTCCGCGCATCGAGCAAACGCGTCCATTCTCTCTTCCACCCGCCTGGAGGGGGTTATTAACGTCGCTAATTCTCGGCAATTACTGTCATCATCGTCAGCCGTCTGACCGCAACCGAGCTGTTACGTTTTCCTGTTACACCTGTACGATAATCATTGTCAGCCGGAATCGCACGATTGCCGGATAGTTTATGGATGCGTGTATATCGCACATCTGCGTTGATCGCAAATAAGTTTTTCAATCGGTTATAGCGTGATTACCAAGAGATCGGTTTTATATCGAGGAACAGACATTTATATGTTATATGAAATACACGTATCTACAATGTAATTGTCAAAAAAATTGTCCATTTCGAAATTGATGGATCAATCGAGAGATAGATAGATAAAGAGAGAGAGAGAAAACGTAGTACAGTTACTCGTGTAATATTGACATTACGAATATATCGACTGGGTATTGTTGAAAAATTGATGTCAAGAATATTTAGCGACGGAAAAATGAAATATCGGTGCCTTATCCGTATCATTTTTTCCCGCATCGATGGAGAATGGAAAATGTCGCGTCATACGATGGGTATCGTTTGATTTTGACCCGTTTCGTCGTGTGTCATCGGCCGATGATGATGACCACGCGGTCGCGCTTTGTTGCGTTGGATGGCGATCACGCGCGCCCCACGTTTTTATTTGCAGGAAGCGATGCGTATTGTAAACGCTTTCAGGCATTACTCTCGATTTTACTAACGCTATTACCGGCGATTCCGCAGCTGCAGTACGTGTCGGGGCAGTTGGAAAATTCACGCATGAAAAGTACGGGCGGCCACCACGAATGATTCGATTTCGTTGTTTTGTTCGATTCGCTGGTTCACGTCCCTCACCCTCGTTCTCCCCTTCTTGCCCGCGCTCCCCTTCCTCCATCGCGCGCGTTCTCCATCCCCCGGCGCTTGTCCCCCACGGTTGTCTCTCCATATCCATCCCATATACAGTGCGCTCATTATTCATTTATCGGTTTAACGAGCATGTCCGCGATAAAGCGTCGCGAAATATCGATATCGGATGGTCAATACCCGTTCGGCTCGCGGTCCCTTGTTGGCGCGTGCTCCATCTTTCGCTTGGAAAAAAATAATCGACCGATCACAATTTCGCGCGATGTATCCGAAACGAATTTTCGTTCGACTCGTCATCGAGACGAACGACGATATTGGAATATAAGCAATGAAATGTCAAAGAAATCGTCGAGCGATTTCGAGATTGGTCGAATGAACGAGTCTGTAAAACCGTACGATTCGATATTTTCCATCGAGAGCGTCGGGCGTCGCGTCTAGAAAAAGAAAGGAAAAAATACGCGACGCACGAGGAATCTCGTCGGGCGCTTCATGAATAACTTCTCAAAAGCGTCCGGTATCCCGTCATCCCTTATTCGTGAGAGAGAAGGAGAGAGGCGCAAAGAGAGCGAGAGAGCGAGAGAGTAACTGCGCGAAATGTGTGCGCAGCCGTCGCTTTTTTTCCCGTTTTTATTGTGTCTGCAGTGCCACTGGTTTGATCGGTCGGGCCGCGCCAGGTGGAGGCGGAGGAGCAGATGGTGATTGAGAGGAAAGCGGGCGGGGAGGAACGAGGAGAGAGGTAAAGGGAGAATCGCCGCGCGGCGGGGGCGTTCGTGGGCAGAAGGGAGAAAAAAGAGGGCGAGTCTGGGTCGTCGCGACGAGCGGAGGAACGAATGGGTCGTTGATGTCAGAGGGGAAGAGGGTGGAACAGGGTGCGCGCCGGAAGGGGAAACCCGGGAGCCGCCGCCGGGGTGGAGAGGGGGAGTGAAAGGGGGAAAGGGTGAAGGCGGCAGAGGGTGAACGGATAGGTGGTCGGTTGGGTCGGCGGTGGTTGACGGTGGGGACGCGTCGGTGGCAGTGGCTCCGGCGTTGGTTCGGGAGGGAAAAAGCGAAGAGCAAAATTTGCTATCGGAAAAATCGAGCTCTCCACGCCACCGCCGTCGACCTCTCCACGCGCTGCGCTCCTCGTTTTTTCTCCCTCGACCCCGCCCAACCACGACTCGCGCGATCCTCCCCGATCTCCCGTCGCCACCGAAACCCGGAGGGTCCCTAGCGAGAGGTACGTCGCGTCGGTGTGAGTTTGACATGGCGCTCGTGTATATCGCGCAGCTTGGCGGAGAACGGTTCGCGATATGTGCACAATAAAATATACACAGAAATGTCTATCCTCGCTCGCACTCGTGTCTACGTCCTTCTTTTCTCGGTGTCGCGAGAGAGCGCATCCGCTGGGAGTACATACATGTACGTGTAGATATATACTACATACATGTGTGCGCGTGTGCGACCATACACATCAACCGGGTGTGCTTTCAGCGCAGGAATCCGCGATATCGACGGGGTTCCATGTACCCGATACACGTCCTCTCCATACTTGCGATCTCTCGACACGATAAGTTCTTTCAACCGCGGGCACCGCGCGGCCCCGATCCCTTTTCTCTCCTCCCGTCCGCGCGCGCAATATGTGCGCGCCTCTTTTGCCCCGCGGATACGAGGGATGTTGCTCGGAGACGTTGCGATCCGCGGATAGTTTTATCCATCGCGAATGGATTTCGCTGGCGCGAGAGTATTGCGAATCGAATCATGCTTTTTTCTTCCTCGCCAGTGGAAAGTCGAGTATTTACCTCAAACTCGTCCAGACTGTTGTTCTAGTTCTGATTTATCTTATCGGAAATATATAAAAATCGTCTCGCGTACATAATAAAAAGTTTAGTTCCAATCGTGTTATCTTTTCTCATTTTCTCCTGATATACGCGACCTTAATTAATTTTAGTTATCTAATTCGCGTCCACGCGATACAAAAGATTTGCGCAAATATTCGCGGTAATATCTAAAATTATCGTATGATTTATTAAGCGATACAAGTACACGGTGCGCGGGCGGTCATGAATTTTTATTACGATCTCTTTTTTCCGCTTGGCGTTTATATCGAATTCAAGGTTCCGAGAGCTCGGATGAAACACGAGGGATACGCTTAATTTTCGCGTCTCCAAACGGGCACTTAAATTTCTCGCAGTAAAATTCGCGGCGTTACGCGGGAAATAGCCGGGTCGTTAACTCGGGATCTTAAAGAGTTGGTCTTCGAGGGAAGGGAAGAGTGAGAAAGAGAGAGAGAGAGAGAGAAAAACGTTATGTGTGTGCGTGCTGCCGAGATACTCTCGGGATTTCAGATCCATGTAGACGGCTCTCGCGACCGTCCCCAAGGGAGTCGTAACTACCTTCTGGCCCTGATGTCGGTGGCGGCACCGGGATCGCTTTTATCACTCGTCTTTCACGACTTTTACGACTGACCTCCGTTTCTCTCGTCGCGCCTTCGTTCCTGCGCGTTTTGCGCGGCACGTTCATGCGACGTTTTCATGCTTTTTCCATGTTGTAAGCACCGTATTTAAACCGCGAGCCGTAAAACTCACCCGGCGCGTGTATATCGCGCCGTATCGCGACGTGCACAGGTGCGGCGCGGTGGGTGGTCTGCAAAAGAAAGGAGATTCCGGTCTCGCTCCATTATCATCATCTCGGACTTTATCGAACCTGTCCTCGAGACTATCTTTATTCGAGTCTCGTTGGACGTTAACTATACGCGATAAGATCTCCATTTTGTTATTACGCGCTCTAACGTTTCTCATTCGCTTATCGAGAGATTACACAGATCTTTCGCTTAGATCGTTTGCTAATGAAATAAACCATGAGGGGCATGTTAAACATGTTTAGTGATTAAACATGTTTGTATGTGGAACGTTCAAACGTTCTTGATATCATTCCGTGAGTTGAGCAAAGTTACGTGAATGCAGGCGAGATAAGAAGTTTTCGCTCGGCCAATGTTAGTTCGAACAAAAGGAGAATATCGGTGCGCGAATTTAATGTGCGCCCGGGGATATAGATTGGCGACGTTACACTTCCTTGCGGGTATATTTACATGCTTACTCTATAGTTCGGAAGCAGCAGTTCCCGAATCCAACCTCTGTCGACTTTATTCAGCCAAGCCCGGCACTTTTATCGACGTAGAGACGTTAGCGTTATGTCAGCTATCAAGGGTGGAACGAACACCCTCGAGCTCTTTCGTGCCAGGAGTGTCGTTAAGAGATCACCCTCTTTGCCTACTTTATCATTCTTTATATCACGTTACCTTATCCATCTTTAGGTTTCCTTCCTTCTCTCTCTTTCTCTCTCTTATCTCCCCTTCGTTTCTCTCTTTTTCTCTACGATTTGCCACATTTATTTTCAATGAGTTTAAGAGCGAGGAAGAGTGCCAAAGAAAAGAAAAGAAAAGAAAATGATAAATATCGTCAAGTACTATGTTCAACGTCACGCAATTATCTCGAAATATTTCATCTTTGGTAAAAGAAATAACTTGTGCTTCTCGGATCTAGAATTCAAATGAATCTCGCAGAGTTAAAATTTATTTCAAATCTTGAAATCTCAAAATAAATTCTATTTACTAGATATATGGTGTGTTTTTTATCTCAAGGTAATTTATTCTTTCATCCTTTATGATATTTACGATGCAACGTTAAATCGCGCAATTTTGGTGTTTCTCATAATGCGAAAAGAGTCGAAAAAGAGAGACGGACAAACAGAAGGTGGAAAATTCGGGACGAGAGGGAGCGAGATATAAAGGAAACTGGCGCGCTTAATCACTGTATCATATGACTGAGTAATTGAGTCTGCGAATTGCCGGAGGCAGGTTTCACCGCACCGCTCGGTCTTCATCTCGCAATTAGCGTTAAGTTAATTGTACTTCCTGCGCGAGCTAACCCCACGGACGTTCAGTGGGTGGAGAAGGAAGGAAGCGAGGAAGGAAGGTAGTCTTGTTTTCTCCGGCATTCGCCATGCCAACGGAGAATTACGGGGGTCGCCTGGCGACGATAATTTTCTTGGTGTTTCGGTGGGCGGTCGTAAAGTCGAGTCGACAATGCGGATTGCCGTCGACGTCGTCGTCGTCGTCGTCGTCGTCGTCGTCGTTGTAGTTGTCGTTGACGATGCTATGGCGAATGCGTTCGAGGCGCCCGAGCGTCACGGTAGAGAAGTGTCAAGACACTGGCTGGTGGAATGAGGCCAAGAGGAGGGGTGGAGCGCGCGGGGATGGGGGAGCGAAGGCGAGGGAGACTCTTAACGAGGCGTCTTAACGGCATCCGTAGGATAAGGCGAGACCCCGCTCGCTGCCACGGCACTAATTTGCTCGCTTTGCGCCGCGATGGATGTCATTCAGTCCCGTTCCCGACTTCTCCGCGTTGATTACCGCAGTTGCGTTTACGTTCGAGGCGAGATGCTATGCGCCACTTGGCACGCGATAGAAATGCGTTCATGCGACTCGATTGTAAATGAGATTTAACGACGATTCAATTTCGATTTGCACATACGTCTCATACGTATTCGTATCGATAACGCGTTAATTGAGACGTGTGAATCGAGAATCGATTGTCGATTCAACTGATTGCGAAACACTTGTCAAAGATACAAAATCGGCCGACGAACGAGTGAGAGGAGGATACATCTCGCTAGATATTTACTCTATATCAATAATAACGAGCCATTAGAGAGGACACTGTACATACAGCGAGACTCGAAAGGATGGAGAGCAGGAGGTCGGGTCGGCCTCGGCGGCCAGTCCGTTAATGTTTAGCGCAATCAGCGATAATGGCGGTCTATGGCGCGTTTAATCAAGGCAGTAGCCCGTTGCGGTTTGCGGTTCGAAAGCGGACTGCCCCTCAGCAGGGTGCAAAGGAAAGGGTCAGCGGCGGCGAAGAGTGAGAGGGAAATGAAGCAAGAGAGAAAGAGAAAGAGCGAGTGGGAGAGAAAGCTGGAACAGTAGTAGCGCAGAGAGGATGAGGGACATATCAGGTGGGCTTAGCCGGCCCCACACTCGCTTCGACCAGAGAGTGACCATCGTATATACGCGCAAGAGAGCCACACGAATACGTTGCTGCGGTCGGGATTATCAACTGCGCCTCGTTCTCGCTCTCTCGCGGCTTTCCTCCAAGATTCGCTAGGTAAACTCCGAAACGAAATCCCGCGCAATGATGTTTGTGCGAAAAGTCAATCCATGTTCACCCCTGTTTAAATATTAAACAGTACGTCGTTCCTCTGAATAAGCTCCTGGATACCAGCGATGTAATTATAATAATAATCAAAGGCTGCCGTTTTATCGTCTACGGTAATCGCACCGCTCGATAACACGCTCTTTTCGAGATGAAAAGGCTGCTGCTGCGCTAATAGTGGCTCTCGGTATCTTTCTAACAAACCGATTGTACATCCCTCTTAATAGCCGAGTCAAAGTTCGCTGCTGTTATTGGCTGGCTACCGACACTATCGCGGTCGTGCTCGCGCGCGCGCTGCGAGATGGGTATTCTGGTCGTTTAATATCCTGAGTGCCGCTAATTTGCCGACCGTAACCCACTGACACTCGCTGATCGATCGCTTTGCCAAGCTATACGGCTATCTGGCATCGTCTTCTGGGGAAAGAGGGTAGAAACCGAGAAGTGGATTAATTTGATGAGGCGCGAAGATAATGAAGAGAATTTTCCCGGATTGTTCGCGCATAAATACGCTTGAAAATTTCCTCGGCGTTTTTTGTCAATATTTATTTTTACGCTGTAGAAATAGAAAGCTGTGACGATGAGTAGCATTCGTGCGGCCACTTTCGTTATTCGTCAATCTGAAAAAAATTCGAGTCACCCGATACATCTCCAGTACCGCGCGAGATCGGGACACTCGCGAAGAGCAACGCCGGGGATGGACGGGGGAAGGGATGGACGGGAAGGATGGATGGAAGCTCGAGTGCTGAGACAGCACTCCGACGTTCAAACATCCAAACATCTCGATCTTTCGGGGTCGGGCCGTCTGTGTCGGGTCTCTGCCTTGCCGAGCTGCTGCTGCGACTCGAGTACCACTTATCCTTCTCTCCAGCGAGTCCCCGTCCCTTTCTTCGTCCTCCTTCGACCCAGGGATCTCTAGCCAGAGCCCGAGGTCCTTTCCGCTCTCATCCTCCTTGCTCCTCTCCTTCTCTTTTCCTCTATCCTGACATTTCTAGCGAGACGATGTAGCTGGTGACGGCAATACCGACTGCTAGTGGCAACAACGACTTCTCTCTCTCGGGTCACACGCATATACACATGCATGCCGTACCACACTTGGCGTTCACGTTCACGTACGCCTCGTACACACGGGCTGTGGATGTTCCTCGAATTGCGGCCACTCCAAGTCACCCCTCGCCGCTCTCGTTGCGCGACCACGACGAACCCCGAATTGATTGTAGCCTGTTTACCCTCGAACGTTCGTACATTGCTTTTTTTTCTCTCTCTCTTTCTCTCTTTCCCTCTCTCGACTCTCCTTTGCGTCCCGTCGATTATCCTCTGTCTCTGAAATTGGCCTGAATTATATGTTGCAGCACCGTTTTTCGTCCTTAAATTTCGTTCACGACAATTGTACCGTGATTTGGAATCGCGTTTCGAGTTTTGTGACGTGTGACTAAAATAAATAAATCTAATTGCGTATTTAATGAGAAAAGTGGCGTGAGAACAAAAAAATTGAATTGTATGAAATTGTATTAGATTGATCACAACGCGGGCAACTATTACGCCGTGTTAAAGCACGAATCAAAATCGGAAACCGCATCGCGATTGGCAATTGTATTCTTCATCTCGCGGTGCAACAACCATCGACGCAATGTATGTACAGCCGATCATCGTCATTCGTAACCCGTTCGTCCCGATAATCCGTTTAACAGCGATTTGAGTTATTCGAGTTGACCATTTTACGCGACATGGAGATTTTTCTCTCTCTGCGTGTATTTTTTTTTTATTCGGAAACGCGAAATCACGAACGCTCTTGCGTGCGTGCTTGCGTGCGTGCGTGCGTGCCGCATCGCGTTACAACGTGCAGCGTGTGCGCAACGACGTTGAGAGACGCGCGGAGCGCATAAAATTTCATCGCGGTCTCTCGCGTGCGTCCACCGCGGAAAATTAACCGAATGAATATGGCGAGCCTTCAATATTTATACAAGCAATTTCAAGCGTTGCCACCGCGGCCGTTTCGCCTACGCGTTTTGCTCGCTCGCATCTCCCGGATACATCCCGCGTGTCGCGTATTCGTCACGCCTGACAGTTCATCGTCGTTGCAACGACACACGACGCGTGCGATTTTCCCTCTCTTTTGCGCGCGATCTAATTGATCTCGATTCGCGATTCCGAACGACCAGATATTTTCAAATATATATTATTCACACACAGGTATCGCGGTTTTGTATACATGTATCGATGGTATTACGGACGAACCGCGGGACCCGACACTCTCCCTCTCATTTCGCTCCCGTATCGAATTTCTGCTATTATAGTATTTGACCTATTTGTCAGTTATGTCGCGCATCGTTGTACGCGACAGACGGAACAAAAGACACGGAGCATTATCGATTCTTTTCACTTGGTCGCGCGATAAACGCGGCGGTAAGAGACTTGTGCTGCTGCTGCTGCTGCTGGATGCACCGGTTGGCTGTTTAGCGACGCGATAAAAATTAGCGCGACGCGAGGCGACGCGAGACAGAAAATTGATTTAATCTAACTTTCGGTGTACGTAACAGGAGACGGAACATACGAAACAACGGCGGACAATGAGCTTTCCGCTCGTATACCTTAACGGGCGGCGCTCTCTATCTCGCATCTCGCTCCCGCTGCGGTCCGACCCACCCGCGCTCTCGCACACAGTGGTCCAGCCGTGTGTACACAGATGCGCGCGCGTACACACGGTTACATCCGGTATTCTCCGCAAGCCGCGGGATATTGCAATCACGCGGACGTTAGCCGGGCTTTACAGGCCGAGCGAGCGAGCGAGAACCGCCGCCGGTGTGCAAGGGCTTACCAGAAACCAGGGAGTTAGCCGAACACGCCAGTTTATTTGCTCGCGCAGCATAATACCACCAAAGTCCGACGAGCAGCCGTTGGTTTACTCGTTAGCGCAAGTAACGGCTTCCGCTTGGTCGGCAGAGGTTGGCGGCGAGTATGGCTTTGTTGCCGCAAACTCTCGCTCTCTCTTTCCCTCTCTACGCTTGCCTCTTCTCTCTTTCTCTCTTTCCCTCTAGTAATACCAAATGCTGGCTCTTCGATTAAAAATTTTCCGAGAGCGTCAAGGTTTTTATTAAAAGTGGGAGCGTCGCGGGCGAAGTGAGAAATAAGAAGTCGCGCTTCGATATTCGATAACACGGTATACACAGACAGACGCGGCCGGATTCGTGGGGGCGGCCCACTACCTTCTCTCTCCCTCGAAGCAGCTTCGAGTATCGGATTATCGGCAATATCGAGAGCGCCGGGCCGGGTGGTGAAAGAGCATTCGGTTCACGTCACCGTTTTACAGGCGGGGAATTTTATCGACGGCACTCGGGTGCTTTGCATTTTCATGCCGTGAATGTTGCTGCCTGCTTTTAGACATACGCTATAGTGTTTATTTATATATATGGGAGAACATCTCTCGAGAGAGTGCCTGATTCCTTTGAGATGCGCGTCTGCTTGTAGCCGTGTGTACGTGTGTGTATGATTTGCGCGACACAAAAGCGATGCCGTGTGTATGTGTAAGCGGAATGAGAGGGGGATAGAGCACTTTGCGAGAGTTTCTTGCGGTTTTCGCGATATTACGAGCCGGAGCATCTGCGTCTTCCGTTTCGGTGCGCCACGCGATTCCTTGTAATGTCAAAAAGAACGCAGCTGTTTGGAGAAAAAAGAAAAATGACTCGAAAAGATCTCTGGGAAGATATTTTCTACATGTATCACGATTCGTCTTGGATTTTGCGTCGTAGCTGAAATCTCGAGTCGCTCCCGATACGCCGATAGCGGATAACAACGTCTGTCGCAAGTGCTATTTTAAAGAAAAAAGCCATTCGTGCCGCGAGAGACTCCGCTTCGCGGAGTGAAGTAATCTTCGTTGGTCCAATTTGGCACAACCGGAGAGAAAAATTCATTCTCGAGGCGAGGTTTTCATCTCTCCCCCGTATGAAATCCAGGCCAACGAGAGCATCGCGGCCAAAACTCGGTTTCTCGTTTCTCTACTTGTACCATCATTTCTCTCTCTCTTTCTCTCTCTCTGTCTCTCTCTATCTCTGCTAGTTCTCTCGCGACGCGAGAGAGCAGTAGCGGAGCATCCGAGCCATTCATTATTTTCTTGGTTACCTCTCACCCGGGGAAAACTTCTTGGCAACGCAATTACGTTTGCGACGGCTCCATCCCCGTTGTCGTCCCTTCCTCCCTCAAGCCACCACCATTTCTCGCCCACAATGTTTCCCTCTCCCCGGGTCTTACCACTCACTCGGAATCTTCTGCTTTTGCTATTGCAGCAAACTGCTGTATAGTATACGCCGAGTAGATAGAACTTTACCACACGTTACGAAACACACTCTGCGTGTTATTCTTGCGATCAACACAGGTATATTTGAGTTTCATGGTAATGAGCCGTTTTCACTCGTGTGTTGAGCTTCATGATGAATGCGCTAATCGTTAAACACACTTAACGTGTCAATATACCAGTGACTTTTATAAAAAAGAATGACATTAAAGTTTGAAAAATTCGTAAATTCATACATTTATCATTATTTGGCATCAAGTTTTTAAAGCTCAGTATTTTTTTCTTTAGAATATTTTTCCATTTTTGTTTATTCACATTTTTGTGGATGCATACAAAAAATATACTCTTTTAACATTTCCGTACTCCATAAAGTTACATGTTCCGTGTATCGCGCACATGTATTCCACACTGTGTAAACCTTGCTCTCGTATACGATATCTCGCTTGACTCATTTTCGCGTACATTATAATTAGCGGCTTAATAACCAGCACTCAGAAGACGACGAGTAATTAAAACAGGTCCTCCTCTTTCCGCTCTCTCCGTCCTTTCTCTTTTTCTCTCTTTCTCTTTCCGCTCGTTCACCGAGAGGTCGAGATGTGCTCGAGGGAGGGAAACTTGCCAAGAATTTCAGTGGCTCGGCGATATTTCAATTAGCAGGCTCCGAGGTTCGTTTAAGCGGCGGCGCAAACGCGTTGAAGAAAGCTCGCGTTTAAATCAACCGGGAGATCGCTAGGCTTATATTTTCGAGGCGTTTATGAATCGTCGAGACGGATCGAGAACACGTAGAATCAGCGGTTGGTTCGCTTCCCGTTTCGCGACGAATCGGCGGCTTCCGCTTCCGCGTCTCTCGAGCGTGCGAATTCTACGCGTTGGCGGGGAAACGAGCGCCAGAACCGCCGCTTTGTCGAGATAATTAAGTGATTTCATTTTCTCGACGAAAGCGTCGAAAATGGTCCGCGCTCCGTTCCATGCGCTGCCTGTTGATTCCGCGATAATTAAATGGAGTTTCGCGCTGCGATGTTGCACCGTGTGAATTATTATGCCGAGTTACCCAACTCGCAACGTATGGATCTTTGCACGATTATCCAATGACGATACTTTGAAATATTTAGAGTAAAAGTTGGTGGCTCAGAAAAATATAAAAAATCTAAAATAATTATTTTATTTAACAGACCAAGTTATATATTAAATACTGAATAATTACTAAATTATATTAATATTTTTAGGTATATATTTATTGTCTAAACATCCAAAATGTTTCAAATTGGCATAAAAAACGGCTGGAAATATTCGTTGATATTGAAATAAATGAGGCTTTAGGAAAATTACACTACGCTTTGAAACGCGCGAATGTCTACGCCACTGTGGCAATCTTGCCGGGATTTAATTTAATTCCCGGCAGTCTCTTCCAGCCGGAGGGCGTCGTAAACACCCTCAGTCGGTTATGCCGCACCTGCATCTTTACTCGTTTCCTTCGCGAGGGCGCGTTAAGCTAGCCCTTACCTTTCTTAACGACCCGGAACAAGCTACCCAGGGTCCCGGGCGCAGACTAGTATAGTGTCGGATCAAACAACTTGTAACGCTTGTACTCGGTGAAGGTATATTTTTTTATTTTTTTTTTCAATTTTTTCTTTATTTTTAATAATATTCCAATTGAGCTAAAGGAAAGATACGTGATATATAATAGAAAATTTGCCGTATTTAAGATACAATATTGAGATAGAATATTAGTAATTTGACAATTTTTTATGGATATTACTAAAATTTTTCTTTTCAGACGGAGATAGCGAAAAGATTGAACGCCATCATCGCCCAGATCCTGCCGTTTCTCTCGCAGGAGCATCAGCAGCAAGTCGCCACGGCGGTCGACAGAGCTAAACAAGTGACCATGACCGAGCTGAACACCATCATCGGGGTAAGTGCAATGATATCGCTCGTTTCAAACATGGACCTTTCAGTGTCGTTGTCGGATATTATTGTCGGATTGTCGATCGCGACATACTCGACCGGATTCATGGCGACCCGATGATACGCGTGCGTCTCGGCGTGAAAAGCATTCGCGGCGAATGGAGAACCCCTGCGGGTTGGAAGCCGATGCACGTCCGAGGAATCCAAAAGCGGACGGGACGGATACGATCCTGGCGAATCCCGAATCCTCCTCAATATTGCTCGAGCACTCAATTTCCTCCCTATTAAGCCACCGGCTTCTCTTCCTCCGTTCCGTTCCGGCTCTTTCTCCCCGTCCTCCTCGATCTCTCGCTCCTCACCCCGGTCGCATCCGCTCCCGCCACCTATATAGCCGTTTCTCCCTTGAATCTTATCCGGAGTCTTCCCGTCTGGTTTCCCAGGCCGCCGGGGGTAGGTTATAGTGTTACGATGCACGAACGCCGACTAATCAGCATTCCAGCCACCCCTCCGCCCTCCTGACCTCTCGTTCCCGCGTAGAGAAACTTGCACGGATCTGCGACGTTGTCGGGGTACGTGCGGCAAATCCTTAGCAGGATTCCGAAATACCGCCCATCTTAATCTACTCTCTTCTCTTAAATCTAACCAGCTATATCGAATCGGACAAGCTGCGACGAACTCGCCGCCCACGCCTTTGATTTCGTCGCGTATAGATGAAATATACCAGAGAATAAACATAACGCAACTCTTTTCTTATATAAGAATTGATTATATTATCGCTCTATACATCGATACGAATTTATACGGACGGCGAATGGAATTGCAAAGCTTCGATATCGCGAATGATATTGACTTACGTGCCTTCGTAATAAACACTTGCATAAATGCACCTTGCATCAATCGCGGTTCTTCTTATGGCAACTGCCCATTCAAAAACGCTTACCAAGTGTCAACGATACGCAATATAAGAAAGTTGAGACGATCCCCCTCTAGATCTTTCGACCGTAACTCTGCGTCTGGTCGAGTCAGCAAGTGGCGACGATGACGATGGTGAAAACTGCTGAGAACGAGCCTTGGCGGCAGGTGTCGCGAGAAGATTCGTACGAGTATTAAGACATAGCTATTTCGCTATCTGAAAATAAAAGAGATTGCGAGTCGAGACGCTTTAAAACGAGGAAATGTCGAGAAATGTCGCATTTAACTAATTATAAAAATTATACAAGTTTGACAATGACGGACAAAAATATTATAAATCGCGTGTGTTTCATTTTATGATGCGACTTTTTCAATATAATTTTCAAAGAGACTTTACAATTTTGTTGTTTTTTTTTTGACGTATATTTTCTTGCTCGTTAGCAAGAGCTTGCGAAACGAAATTTGCACCTCGGAAACTTTCCTACAAAATTGTTCGCGCCGCGAGTCAAAGCGCCGCTCTCGTCACTCCGTCGCGTTCCAATGGTATTACGAGGGAATCTCAACGCGAAGATGAGGGTGGTTTCCTGGCACGGGTAAGAGGGTAACACTTCGCGTGGAAGTTGGATCCGTGAGGATAGCAGCTCCGGGTCAGGATTATTATCGCTATCAAGAGTGGAAACTGGAAACCCTTCCTAGGGGCTTCCGACTTTCTCGAATCTCCGACAACGTTTCGTGTAGATTGTAAGGCCGGCCACCTCTTTCTGTTTTTGTTTTATTTTTCTCTCTCTCTCTCCCTTCTTTCTTTTCTTCCTCTCAATTCCTGTCTCTCTTCCTTTTTTGACTCAATCTCCGTCTCCCAACACAGATATAACGTGGCGCGGCATCGGCTCGCTTATACACGTTTCTCTGTTTGTATGTTTTGTGGGTGGCTCTTTGTTCAGACAGTCGACACTCGACGCGAGGTTATTATATCGTTAAGCCATTTAATTATCTCGGCAAACTACTCCCCGGAATATTCGCTCCGGCTTGCCTTAACGAGTGTACATGGTTACAGGCAGACGGAGGTGTGGGTGTAGTATACCCTCCGCTCTTCCGACTCGCCGTCTGCGCACCCATCCTCCCCTCTCTCTCTAGTTTCCTACGCCTCACTCGTCTCGCCCCTCGCACCGTGATTCACGAACCGTTAAAACGGCGCTGAACAGGTCCACAATTTGTCTAGCGGCTTGGTCCAACTAACGAGGAAACTACGGGCGAGATACGCTTAAGATTTTCGCGAAACTTTTCGCCCGCGTTCGCTCGTTGGTTGGTTCGTTCGTCCGACGGGAGAGTAACGCGTAAGTCTTTCCACTTGTTTCGCAGCCTTTGATTTACCCGAGCGAGGTCGAACGCGGGGGTTACTCAAACTTACCGGAGTTTACTCGGCAATTTGTATGCTTTGCTAATGGAAAGTTGCCTCTCCGTTGACTGTAACGAAGTGTATTTTCGCGTAACGGCGGCAGCGGATGGCGGTGGCGAGAAGAAGAGGGAAATTTGCAAAGAGAGAGCGAGAGAGAGAGAGAGAGAGAGAAGGAGAAAACCAGCGGAGAACGCGCGATCGTGACCGGAATTAAGCGGAGCGATTTTTCCAGCGAATTATCGTTGCGTTGCTTTTTGTTCGCTCCCTCGCTGTTTCCCTGTCTCCTCTCGCGGGAACGAAATTGTTTGATCAATTATGACGGGTGGAAAGAGAGAGAGAGGGAGAGAAAGGGGAGGCCCATCGTGCCGTGCTTTTAAATCCGCGCTCGCTCGCTCGCTCGCGCGATTTTATTTGCTTATGCATTTGTCCGCGCTGGAAACGTGAGTTCACGTTCGGCAAACAGACTCTCCTAACGAAGCTGCGGCAACGTACACACTACACCATCGTGCTAAACCGATAGCCCGTAAAAATCATTTCCGAACTCTTCTATCGGGTTCTGGTACCTGCCTCTCTTTCTCTCTCTATCTCTCCCTTTCTTTCTCTCTTTTGCAGTGCAACCATAGCGACCACCGACGATAATATCGACGTGCTATTAAAGTTTCCCCCATCCTTCCCCCCACCCGTCCCCTTCAATTCCAATCTGCCGCGCTCTTAGCGATGATCGCCTCGATTCCCGTGCATCGCGTTTTTTCACGTCTCGCGGAATAATACCCGTTCGCTTTTATCTGGTAATTACAGCGGAAATACTCGAGAGGCACCGTTACGCGCTCTCGAGCCCGTTAATTGCTTCGCCACTTATTTAATCTAATCTTGGAAATTTATCGAGATCCGAGCGATATACGTTCGCGTCGTCCCGCGCGTATCTACGTACGTGCAAACGCGTAATCTTTTTCACGCGATGCTTCGCGGCGCATATCGACAAAGGACGATAGCGCGTCCGATGATGATAACCCGATATCGCGATAACGATCGCGAAAATTACGCAAGCGATATGTTATTTACGCGCGAAATTTTGCTCTCGCGGTTGCAGCAACAGAGGCCCGACTTGCCGAGACTGCTGCAGCAGATGCACGCCCAGCAATTGCCGCCTGGAGCGGCGATGGGACCGCATCCGGGTATACCCGGACTTCCTGGATTGGGCCCAGGTGCCGGTATACCGGTTCCCACCTCTGCGTCCGCGGCCCTTCTCGGTTTGGGTCTTCCCCCGGGAGCGGCCGCCACTCCGGGAGGTACAGCCGCGCATCCACTGTCGATGCTGACAAAGCCGGATCTTCATCGAGGTCAGTCTGACGATTTGAAGCCCAACGGCGGTAAGTCGTACACATTTTTGAAATTTAAATCTTAAAGATTTATTAAATATCAGATCTGCGAGATATATGTATTTAAATTCAACACATGTGTCATATGTCAAAAAAACAAGTTTTGCAAAATTTACAAAATAAAGTAACGGAAGAACTTGATTTAAAAATTGCGAGAAAATTATTTCTTTGCGATTGTTGACTTTGTCAACCGCTGGATACTTGTATAGAATCTCTCTCGCGAATCTCTTAACGAGCGTGAGGTCAGCCGTGTTAATAGAGGAGATTCGATTCGTGGAAGTCCCGGTTGGTTGTCTCGGACAACTTTCGCGCACTCAGCGAATCGCTCGTGATTTTGCGCGCCAAACGATCCGTTCAACCATCTCGTTCGTGGAACGAGTTGCGTATTCAATTTCGCTTCGTGTCTCTCGCGTAACTCGGCTAACCTGCTGTTCAATCGCTTATCTTCACTTCTGTGAGAATAAGCCGGTAACCGATCCTCTCATGAGACGATACGTTGTTTTGCCGTGCTCGTCGTGACTCGTAATCTCATCGATGATTCAGCTGTATACGTAGACGATGAACGTAAACACGATTAATCCGTTAAGAGCTGTCGTCGGTGTAACGGATGAAAACGCTCGTGAGAGCATTTTGAGAAGAGACGGACTACTTTGCGAGCGAGACGATCGGTGACGAGGCCGCTCGAAAGTTGGTGAAATTAAGCGGAACCTTCTCGTGCTATTTTAAATACGGTTTGGAGCCGATGACGCAAACGACCGTGCTTAAATCCGAGAGAAGCTCCTGAAACTCTCGATCTTGACCTCGAGAATCTACTCGGAGGGTTTCGAGTCCTCGTCCCCTCTCTTTCCCTCATCTATCCCTCTCGTTTGCTTTTCTATCTTTCTCGTTGGCACGTCACGCGAGTGCGAGATCTTCGTTCGCGCTCTCGGGAGGGCCCCACGTAACGCTGACGAAGATGCTCCAGACTCGCCTCTCTCGCCTCGTCTCTCCTCTCTCGCCCTTATTCTCGCGCGCTTCTTAGCTTCTCTCCGATGTCTCGCTCGGCGTGTCTCGTTCTAACCACAACCATCTCTCAAGAGAGCACTCAGAATCTCCTCTCGACACGAGTGTACTTTCACAACCCTTCCCTTCTGCCTTCCCGCGACTGCCACCCTTACTCGCTGTCTCTATTCCCTGATGGCCTCCACTCTGACCCTGCCTATCCTCTTCCTCGATTCGCTCGCACCTAACTATGTTACTCAAGCTAGATGTATAGCCTCCGGCCGGTTTGCTCCGCATGTTGTTTCGCGTTTTCCGACTCGTCGAAATTGTCGTAATGAAATATCCGCCGATCTTGACGCGCAGTCACTTCTGTCGATCAATTTCAGAATTTAGAAATTTTATTTGGGATTTAAAATTCAAATAACAAGTTGTTTATTTGTACATATTTGCGAAATATATTCGATAATGTTAGATATTATTTTAAATCTGTTTTCTCTGTGACTATACTCTTATAAATTTATCTTCTTTTTCTCGTCAAAGCGTGAACGTATATATGCTTTGTTTGAAATAGAAAAAGAGTGAAAAAGCGCGGTGAAAAAGAAACAAATCTGTCGCAGTCCACATTGTCAACGATCGCAGATACTCTTTTGAAACGAGATTTCGGCGCGAACCGAGAGACGAGTATTTCTCTCGTGACAACTGAAACTTCTTCCCTTCTTTCCGGGACATTGCCCGGAGCGAATTGTTTCTACCAGCGCGTAACGCGCCCCGTTATCGTTTGCTCTTCCCTCTGGTTTTCGCGTTTTGTCCCAAAATGGTTCCATCTTCGGACATATCCGCCGCAATATCTGTCTTGGCAGTATATGATCATGTATTGCTGTATTTTTTTTACTCACTCGGCAAGCTTACAAGCTATTTTTATGGTCAATTAGAAATTAATGTTGGTCATTATTAGAGTTTATAACGACGTTGACGTCAATTTATCAAAATTTATATCGCTATTTTGATAGAAAAAACTAAAGTTAGCTCTCCAATATTAGAAATAATTGTTTTTTTCATGATTCGATTGCACATTGTTTGCACAGGAATGCACTTTTTTTATTTTCGTTTGCACACTTTTAATAAAAAAGTTATTCAAAAAAAACTCTTGGTGGGGACAACTTCACATTAGCCCCCAATTTCTTCAAAAATGGTTTTCAATCAACATAATTGATAGATCTTCATTTGCACATTTATATATTTTTGTTTTCATATCTAATGAAAAAGTTATTAAAAAAAAACTTTAACTTTGCGTTAGCCATCAATTTGCACGAAAATGGTTTTCAATAAACAGAATCGATCGATTTTCATTTTCGGATGATTTAAATACTCGAGAACATACTACATATACTTTATGTAATAATTTTCCGACTAACGGGCGAGCTGTATATATATGTCCTCGGTACTTTTAGCGAGCTCGCCCCAAGATGGGATACGAGATGCGAGAGTACGTGGGTCCTTAAAACGCCTCTCGGAAATACTCGACGACCTCTTCGCGCTTTAGTAGAAAATTATGCGCGCTCCGCGTCCGTTTATGAGCGCGCGCGCGCGTGCGAGGAGAGGAGTAGTCGAGTGAGGGAGGAAAAAAGAGTTTCCTGGCTGGATAGCAGGAAGGATAAAAGGGGAATGACGGGCATTAGCGAGGTCTATATTGGCGCAAAGAGAACAAGGATATTTCTCGCTCGCTCTTTTTCTCTCTCTTTCGAAACTGCTCCGTTTTGCACGTCTGCTGGACGAGTATCCCCGGATTTTAACCCTTAATACGCCGATATTCCGCGTGATATTTACGTCTGCTACTCGCGACAGTGCCCGGAAAAATATCAGAAAATTCTCCGGTCCAATAAGACCTTTCCCGAGACTATCATTCCCGTTATTTGACGGACTAAAAGGACTATAATAGTAAAACCACTCGTTCGTCGCGATGTAAATGGTCGATGTAGATAGTCGATAATATCGTCCAAATGGGAGCTTAGGAATTAAGGTTTCATCGAGCGACGAAAATGCGCGTTTTATTGTGTAACTTATTTTTAAGGAGATGCCGCGCCTCGATAACATGGATATCGAAACTTTGTCTCTCGCGCGTCAATAAAAATATTTTATTTCCGCGGTGGTTAATGTCGCGGGAGAAAAGAGAGGCAATTTATGGTGGTCCCGGTGCACCAGGAACATAAACGGCTCGTGTAATTCTTACTTGGTGGTGGGATGGGGTAACGGGAGGAAAAAGATATCGTTAAGATATTTCCTACGAGACCGAAGTGTACTAACCGAGGAGGAGGAGAAGGAGAGGCTGGGGAAATCGAGCGAGGGCAAACTATGAACTCAGCTTCTCGAGGACAAAGCTTTTCCGTCTGGATTTTCTTCGCTCCCTATTCCAGCCGGTCTTTTCTTTTTCTCCGTTCCCTCCCTCCTCTCCCTCTCTACCGCTGTCTCGGAAATCCTTGAGAACTCTAGCTAGTCTCGCGTACTCCATCTCAGCTTCTTTTATCTCCTTCTTTTCGCGGAAAAGATTCCGCCGACATATCGCCGACTCTATTCGCTTCGACGTTGTAATAACAATGAAAAACATTCATGGCGCGTCCATTCTGTCAGAGATAGATCCGTCGACTTTGAGAGAATGATATCTGAAAAACGGACGATTTCGCGAATAAAGTCGTAGTTAGGTATATCTCTAGTTTTAACGATAACACGGTTTTTTTTTTTTACGAGTAACTCATACGAAATTTTTACGTTGCAGGTCTCAATCCAGCCGAGGAGAGACATGTGAGTATCACATTTAAATATTAAGTAATTTCTCATTATTTATCGCGAACGAGAGAGAGACTGGCGTGTCGCTGGTACTGCCAAGTACGTAAAATTTCACCCCATAAAGCGGAATTACACTGCCGCTTAAGCGCGTGTATTATTGGATGATGGCGTAGATGGACGAACGAGAGAGCGCGAAAGAGGGAATTAGCGCGATACACGATAGCGTGGAGAAAAGGAAAGAGAGCGAAGAGTGGATGGAAGGCGGAGATGGCGACAAAGGAGGAGGAAACGCGGAATGGACATAAAAGCCTGAACACCGGAACACGGGGCCATAAAAAGCTCGTCGTCAAAAGCACTCCCTTCCGCTTTCATCGTCCATCCGATGCTCTCTCTCTCTCTCTCTCTCTCTCTCTCTCTCTCTCTCTCTCTCTCTCTCTCTCTCTCTCCCCCTCAATTTTCTCGACCTCTCTATTCCTCCGCGTTTCTCTCCTCCTTCGATAACATAAAGCGTTCGCTAGTTGCGGCGCGCGCGTTTATTAAAAGCGTTCCGGAGAGAGGAAAAAAGCTTGGAGAGCGCTCGAGGGTACCGCCGTTCGCGCTCTCCGCTTCCCAGATCTCTCGAGTGTCCCGCGAGATCGTCCTACCGACCGACCGACCGATCGATCGATCGCTCGACAAAAGGCTCGCGCGAAAAAGGCGAATCGATGCCGCCGCCGCGATCGGAACTCCCATCTTCGTTCCTACCTTCTTTTTTTTTTGTTCTGGGATCGATGAATATCGATGAGCGCAGTTAGCTCGGGCGTCGATTAAACGGTCCCGTGCGTCGTAACAGCGTTCCCGCATTAACCGATGCGATGCGGCGAAACGAATGGGCGATTAAGGTTTCACGCTCGTTGAAAAATTCGCGTACCACTTGGCGAATCGCGAAAAACACAGTTTGATATTTGATTTCGCGAATATTTTCGCACCCGACCGGGCGACGAATTTTTTTCCCCCTTTTTTGGAGGGAGTTTATTGATCCTCTTTCGGCCGGTGGTGAAATTTACTACGAGAGCGGAGCGGGCCGTCGAGTTGTAACTCGTTCGATTCGATGGCGATGGCGCCCGCGGCACGCTGCCAGCCCGATAATTAGCGCCCGTTTAATATGCACAATTATTACGGATTGATAATCGGGGCTGCGCGTCCATTACATTGGTATGGAGATAGATGGTAATAGGTTGCTATCGATATTAGCTCTCCTCTTTCGCCCGTACGTTTCCCCTTACCCCTGCCTCGGTGCCTCTCTCTCTCTTTCCCCTCTGGCTCTTCCCTGTGTGAATTCTCTTCCGTTTATCTCCCCCATTCGTCGCTCCGACCAGAGTACCTCTTCCACAGTTTCAAACTGCGACCCTGAGGGCTGTGAAATTGAAATATGAATGCTAATGGGGTTACTCGCCTCGGCGTCATATAATATTACTGATTGTCGAGCAGATATAAGTTCTTTTATATTCTCCTCGTTATATATTTTTCGTTCGCCCCTTATATCTTCATTCATTCCAGAAACACCTCGGACGATCGATTTCTGCCAAGCTTCATTAATCTTCCCCTCCTTTTTTTTACTTTAATAATCTAAGATTTAAGTGATAATAAATTCTAAAGAGCTACGATTACGCGCGTACATCCCCCATTTCAAAGTTCGTTACCTTCTTTGTTCCGTCAAGACGTTTCATCGTACGTATACCGTATTGATCGACAGTCCGATCTCGGCGCGAAGACGTCTATCGCCTTCTTTTTAACGGGAAGGGAGTTCCGAGCCGTCGAACAAATTGACGCCGTACTTACCAAGTTCCGAGGAGCGAAGAATTACGTTCCCATCGATCCGCTTTTTCGCGTCACTTTGAATTTATACCTCCTCTCCGCAGCAACGTGCAGCAAGCTGCACGATAAAACTTCTATTCCGCTCGGCGGCTCGTTACCCAACTGCATTTTCATGTCCTTCCGTGCTCCTCCTGCCTCCATCCTCTACCGTGCAATCCGATCTCGTGATTGGATCGACGAGAAAGAACGGTGCTTGCGGAAAAGAGGCAAACCATTGCTATCGAGGCTAAAAAAAGAGGGAAAAAGGAAGATTGAGCAAAAGAGAGAGAGAGAGAGAGAGAGAAAGAGAAAGAGAAAGAGAGGGAAGACGGGAGTTATATACGACTGTACAGAGAGAAAAAGAGACGAGGGAACTAGAAAAGGAGAGAGAGAGAATTGGCGTCTCAATTCGAAAACCGACGACAGCCGGAGAGAATGCGAGTCGTTATTATTCGCGTACCAGTAAAGTCCCCTCCTTTCTCATTCTTGGGAGCTTTACCTTTCTCTTGCTGCCTCGTCTTTCTCTCTCTCTCTCTTTTTTTTCTTCTCGCGCGCGCGAGATGCGCTTTGCTTCTCCGTTTTCAGGATTTTTCCCGACCCGAGAGATATTTACTCTGTGCGTTGCGGAGTACCTCGGAGCTTTTCGAGGATGCGGAAAAGAAGCTACGATGCTTATAGGTCGACGTCGACGTTAACATCGTCATCGTCATCGTCGTCGTCGTGCGATAAGAGAAAAAAAAAGAGAGAAGGGCGTTTGTACGAGTTACTCGCCAATCTTCTCTCGCCAGCCTTCTCATCGAGGCGTCGACTTTTAACGAATTTATAAAACACCGTAAAGCGGCTGCTCCTTGTATAAAAAAGGGAGACTACGATAGAAAAAGGAAGCGACCGCGGAATATCTTTTTTATCACACCGATACAGACGGAAAAGGGAGGAGCTTTCTTAATTTGCCTCAACCGACACGCAAGCGCGAGCTTAATTGAATTGCGCGATATTTACGCGTCGTTTCGCTATCAGCTCACGATAAATTATCGCGAAAGCTGGTAATTTCGACGAGGATACTCGTGGAGATCGTAATGGTTCATTTCGTTATAACGTCAACATGTAATTTTCGCCAAATTCACCTTGATCGTTAAACTAATTGTATTGGTTTTTCTCATTTCTTATTTACGCATATTAATGAATAAATGCTATTTCTCGAAATGCGTTTTCGGCAATTACAAGATATATAGCATTGAAAAAAATAGCGATGAAAATCTCTCGTGATAATCATCGACATCGTTCGCGAGCATATTTGTATAGTTTGCCGAACATCAAACTTTCATTTTCTTTTTGTTGATTCATTGTCTCAAATTTCCTTGATGTTTTTTAATGAAAATATTGATCTTGCACAGTGAATTTTTTAAACATTGACACGGATGCAACAATATATGCGTTTATCGCTTATTTCGGGCCATGACGTCACTAGGATTTGCCGAACGTTAATTGCGCTCAAATATCAACCCGGAGAAAAAATTGCTTCCCTTTCTCCCCTGGTATTTCGTAGCCCGGAGGCCACGCAACCGCACCAACGACCCTGATATCTCGAAAACAGAAACGATTTTAAACGTTTAATCGAAATCGATTTCGTTATTTACTGTGTATAAGCTCTCGCGCTGTCGCGATGTTGTGGTGATAGGTACACGGTAGCTGTTCCGGGAATTGAAAATCGGCTACGAATCGAGACGCCGCGATATCGATTGTTCATACCCCTACCCCCTCGTACGCCTCCTCGCTTTTTCCTTGGTTCAGCCATTTTCCGGCAGTTCGTTCTCCATTGGTCGCGAAGCTCGCGGTCGCGTTACTCTTTTTTCAACTTTTACGCGACCCTCTCGCCTCTCTCTCCCTTCGTCTCCCGGTCTCTTCCATCCTATCATCCCCTACCCGCCTTTTTAATCCCATCACAGAGTCGAGCGCGCACCAACGAGGCTGTCGCCGGAGGTCGGTAAATTAAATCTCGAATAAAGTGCAAATAAACGAGCAAGGGGAGAGAGAGAGAGAGGGTGGAAGAGGAGGCGTTACCCGGGTGGTGGTCGAAAGTGTGGTACAAAAAAGCGACAGGGTGAGAGCGAAAAAAAGCTAGCGAGGAAAAAGGAGGAAGGGAAGTGAGAAAGGGGGAGGGGAACACAGAGAAAGAACGAGCACGGATGCGGGATCGAGAGAGAATGTGAAAGGGAGAAAGAGAGAGATAAAAGAGCGAACTGACGCGTGAGAGTGTAATTTATTTTAATTAGAGTGGCTGCATTATGTAAGCGGGTGAAGCGCCGATGAAAGGGTCGAGAGATCCTGACACCGAGCCCCCAACCAACATCCCCTTCCACTAACACCCTGTCTCTGCTGTCTACCCCCGGGAACAGACTAATTCGTTCTTGCTCAGGGCTGTGACGATGATAGGGGGGCGTTTTGAAAAATTGACGCAAAGATTCGCGGTTACTCTTGCGGAACGACAAGTTGAAATTCGAAATATTGATTGACGAGCTAAAGCTAAAAGCATGGTATGTTTTCGGAGAGACTTCACAATGACTATAAAATTGAAAGAAATTTTCAAAGATATTAAACGTAAAGAGAGAAGAATGCTAGATTAAAAGTTTGCATCGGTTATTCATTTAAAATTTTATTCAAAATTTTTTTATCAGATATTTGATTCAGTAATTAAATTGTTAAACTCTTAAAATTGATGCGATCAAAGGCTGCTGTCTGAGAAAGTGCATCCAACAAGGGGTGCGCGAGACGCAAATTACGCTCTTGAATTTCTCACCCCTGTTCTTTAGCGGGCAAAGTAGAGAACTAGCCAACCCTCCTGCTTTACCGACGCCTCTGATCTCGTTAGGAACGCATTAATTAATTTACAAGATGGCGGCGGTGGCGACGACGACAGTACGAGAGAGCAAGAGCCTCGTTTTACCGCGAGGCGGTGGGGGAGATGACTGGGGGTTGAGGCGAGGGTTACTGCACGGCACGTTTTAATTACTAATTGAAACGTTCTGCTACCACCTTCCACCACGCCGATCCCGTAATTCCGTTTCCACGTCGCTGTCACTTTCACCCTCTCTCCCTTCATCTTCCCCCACTCTTAACTCAAACGATCTTCTAGTCCCCTCCAAGCCAGCGATCCTCTCCGACTCTGTCTTAATATCCGCTCTTCTCTCAGGGATACTTAATATTTTTAAATACTTTGCATACTTTCCCTGGTTATACCCTTCCCGTCTTTTTCCCCTTCGCAGGGAGAAACTCTCCCGGAATTTATGAGACGGTGAATCTGCGGCTTCCGTGAATTAATTAATTAAAAACATCATGGCGCCTTAATAACGCCTCGTCGCGTCCGCTTTTCGGTTTCACTTTATTCTCCCTCCTTTTTGTTTCCCCCTTCTTGAAGTGCCTTTCTCTTCCGCGGCGCAATCCTTATGAAAATCGGAGAAGATCGGAGAAGATTAAATCTTGGAATAGGACTTTTAAAGCTCGTTCATCTTCTCCCATACTTGTACCAATTTTTCAAAGTAAATTTGAAACTGTCTATAAGACTTTTTGATAGAATACCGAGCGATAAAGCATCGCGTAATAAATATGGGAAGCTGTCTAATTATTTTAAGTATCAATTATCGTAACGAGAGGTGCATGAAATGATAGATTGTGCTTGCAAAAGCGACGGTAGGAAAAACGCAACACGGCACTTTGTAACGCGTCCTAGTTTTACAGTCGATTGGCAACAAACGTAATCGTCAGAAAAAAAGACAAAGACACATACACACATATATATGTATACGTACGAAAGTTGCGCGTCGCGCGCAGCGATCGCAATCAGAGCGCAACGGATCGGCGGTTTTATAGTCATTGCGCGTCTGCAACGATCGATGACGATTCTGCGAAACGGAATAAAACGTCTCCCGGTATTTATTACACGACGCAGAACGATACGTAGGTGCGGTTGGGGGCAATTTTAACAACAGTACCTCAACGGCGAATCGCTTCGTCGCGGTCCTTTACGATCGATTCTCTCTCGGCTCGTGGCTTTCGTTCCGCTTCGCGCGCGCTGATATTTACGCCCGCTGTTTGTAGCGCGATATAAGCTCCGGTGTCACAATTTTTAACCGAGAAATTAACTCGAGTTTTTCGCGTCGCGCTTCCATTCCGCCCGCCTGATTTCCCCTCGTGATTTATTAACGGCAGTTTTCATTTTCGAAATTAAACATTTCTCTTTTACAAGTTTCGAGTCGTTTCCCGAAGAATTTAAAAAATATATATTAAAATTTATTACACGGTGATTTCTCTATTTTTATTTAACATGTGTGCGAACATCTTTGTACGAATCGCATTGATACGCGTGAGATGATACGATGTCTATTCTTATGCGCGCTTTTACGACTAGCGGCGCGCTTAACGGCCGACTAAGCTTTTTAATAATTCGTCGTCTGGTAATTACTCCGTAATTTAACGAGGCAGCCGTAAAATGCCGTTCGTAGTAAGCAGCCGACGCAAAGATCGACCGCTGCGTAATTACGTCTCTGTGTATATTTCACAATATAATCGGCCGACTGTGCAACGCATTTTCTACGGCGCTGCAAAAAGCTTTTTTCCGCGACGACGGCGGGAATAAAAGAGGGAAAGAGAGAAAAGGAGAGACAAGGAGAGAGATATACGCGAAAGAGGGAAAAAGCAGAAGCGGAAGTGAAGAGCGACGGAGGAGAAGCGGCCGCGAAAGCGTGGATTTGTTATTAAAAACGTCCCGCTGGAAATAACGGGCGGCGCGCGATGGGTGCAGTTTGCAAACGAGAACGCGAGATACATAGCGAAGGATCATTATTTTATTCCAGCATAACATTCGTTATATAATGTGCGCGAATTCGCCGACAAAAAATCTGAAAATTTGCAAACACCCGCTGCTTTGCTCCGCGCGCTTCTTGTTAGAAATGCACACAACGAGATAAATACATACATGCCGGACCAACTACCGTACCGTGTAATTTTTATCCTGTGTATTTTGAAAGAGAAATTTGGCACGTCGCATCTCTCTCATGCGCGTCTACGATTCCGAATGACTATTCCGTATCCTATTCGGGCTTTTGGATCTTAACGGCGCACACGTGGTTGCTTTTTGGCGAACGTTCAAGAGGACGACGCGCCGCAGGATAACATTTAACTCGCTAATGTAGGAAGCCAATGAGGTTGCGCATTCACGTCTTTCCGGTGGAAGATACTACCGCTATAAATCAGACGGTCGATCGGCGACGGGTGGCCAACCGGTCCCTTTCTCCCTCTCGCTCTCCATCTTCCGCTCTTCCGTCTCGCTTCCTGCCGGCAGTGTGGCTCGACAACGTCCATTAACTCTCTTTTTTGCGATGCGTAATGACCTTAAAGCGCCCATGGTTTACGAAGCCATTCGTTAAGGGGCCCCTCCGCGCCGCGTTGGTAATCGCGCGAGAATGCACCTCCGCGGGCATTGTTGCGTACGACCTTTTTTTTCTTCCCCCCTCGTCCGTCTCCTCTCACCGGCTTACCTCGATGGGCATCTGCTCGCGCCCCTCCTTTCCTTCTCGACTTTTTCTCGTCGTCCTTATTGCGACGTGCAAAAGGTGAGAACGCGCGCCCGCGAGAGAGAAAGAGAGACCGAGAGAGGAGAGACGACCGGTCGGTAGAAGGGTGAGATAATAGGAGAGAAGCTCCGGTGCACCGCCGAGCGTGCGCGCGAAATAAAGCGACGATCGAGATGCACCATGGGCTTTTCAATTACCCGTAACTCTTCCTCTCACCGCGCTCGCTTCTCGCTCCTCCGCCTGTCCCCATCCCCTTCCTTCGCCGTCTGTTTTGCTTCCTCCAACTTCTCTTTCTCTCCTTCTGACGGAGCGATAAAAATGTTTCTTCGTTCTCTCCTCCTCTCTCGTGGATAACGCGCAGGCACTTTATGGCGCGGGCTATTCTGTTTGCCCCTTATTTCTCCGACCTGCTCTCGCCTCCTCGATCTCTCCGTCTTTTATCCCCTTGCATCATCCTTTGTGCGTCGTCTTTCCTCGCATCTCGGCCTCGGCGGTACTCTCTCAGGAAGCTGCCGCTTCATAAAAGACCACTCACGTTCCGGCCATCACTGCGGGATTCGGTGACTCGGTCGACAACGCCCGCGCACCTACAAGCGCACCATCGGCGTTTCCCCATCCCCATTGAAAAATCACGCGCGCAATCAGGCCGAGTTGCCCGGTCGAGTAGGTATTCACGCGGCGCTATGGCCTTGGTGGATCGCGTCAGAACCATGTTCGTAATTAAAAACGTAATTAAAAGCAGTAATTACGAGAAGCGCGACGCTCGATCGATCGATCGTAAGGACGGGGAGCGTTGCTCGAGGGCGGTTGTCTCGTATGAAAATTTAATGAAAATTGAGCCTCGAGGCTTCGATCATCGGGGAGAGGAAGGATAGCATTTTTTCAAAAGTGTCATTTTTCGTTTCGAGTTATATATTCATTAAAAAAGGGAAATTGCCTGTCTTTTTTTTCGCAGTTTTTATCGCGCGAACCGAATTTGGACGAAAAACGCGTTCGTAACCGCCGGTTCGTTGGCACGATAACGATAACTGTTGCACTATCGATCACGTGATGGAAACGCCTATATGTATACGCGAAAGAAAGGACGCCAGCGACGAGATGGTGTGTACGCGGGAGCCATGGGACGCGCGTTGCCGCATAAAATTGCAGAGCCCAGCAGCGCGGCGCCGCCGAGCCGAGATAGCTGCAAACAGACGCGAGTTAATTTAAAAATGCAAATTCCACCACGGGACTCTGCCGCTCCGGGGGCGGACACGGGAAAAAAAAAGAGAGCGGTAGACAGAGAAACAGAGAGAGAGAGGGAAGAGACGAGAGAAGACGAGCGAGGGGAAAATAGCGCGGCGCGAGAGAACAACGCGAGTAACGCACCGAGAGAAAGGGAACTTTACTATTTACGGCGGTGTCATAAATCATAGCGTAGTGAATGTCTGGTCCGATTCGCGGCGTGTGAGCTTTATTTATATGTCGTTCAATTTAAGTAAATCCGATTGCGAGAACGTGTTCTTCTGTTGAGAATTTGATAATCCACACGCGGATTTAATGGCAAATAACAGCAGTAGCGTCTAATAAGTAAATTTCCGTGTTGACTTTTATTAAGGAAATTTATGGCAAGCGCTTATAAGTTTATAAATAGAATCCTTCATCTGGAAAAAATGAGATCCAATTTGCCTAGGAGCACGGATATCGAACATGCTTGTTTTCATCGAGCAGATATGAGTTCTGATGAGCCGTGGGAGAAGGATCAGTTTGGCCGAAACGCACGTGGATATTTGCGTTGCTGCTACGATGATAAAAATTCGCGCGTGTACTAATTGCCATTGTGACGAACGTACCGATTTGATCCGGTGACGCGTACGCGGCAGATTCTGCGAACCGATTACCGTCGTCCCGTCCGACGCGATCATAAAAAATTCCATGCATCCGCGATGCAAGCTGCGCGATGCGATGTATATGGTCGCTAGGTATTGTGCCGAAATTGCGCGCACTTGCAGTTCAGATCCTCTCATGAATCTCGCCACCGATAGCTCGCAGGCGCGATTTCGTTCGGCAATTAAATTAATTGCTCGATGCGCAGAAACGAAAATCGCGATCAAACATTGAATGTTTCGAGGCTACTATTCCTCTCGAGCGAGTTTGGAGAGACCGTGAAACAAGTGGCAGCGTAATATAAGTCACAGATGTTTACTTATTGAACTTGAAGACGCACGGTTACTGCAGATCACGATCGTTCTCTTTGTCCGAGATTTAAATCGACTGGTATTGTTACAATGTACGGAATATCTTTAGCGAAAAGATAAATATAAAGATGAAAAAGTTTCGTTAGAAATACAGATATCTCGTATGGTCAAATTCATGCGACATCAATCTCAAAATTGAAATACAAGGAGTCCTGTCTTCTGTTTCTGACGTGCTCGACAATCGGAGATTTACCGACACGAAATGCATTAATCGAACATCTCTCGCTGCGGTGCAAAGTCCATCAACCATGGCATTTCCCGCTGTCGACAATATCGCGTCGTCTCCGCGCGGAATCCCAGTTTCTCGATGTAACTCGTCCCGGCGCGTTCCTACGAGAACGACAACGACGATGATGACAACGATGCTGCTGAGAGCCACTGGGTGCAATCTTGTACCAGCTGGGGTTTGCGGGGTCTTGGGAGACGCGACTCTGGCTCGTAACCTTCTCTCTCGGGATTCTAGCCACGACGAGGATGGAATGAGGAATAGGGAAACAGGCACCACAGGCAGGCAGGCAAGCGAATAAGGATACGGGGATGGTTGGTCGACGTAGGGTGAGAGCGCGCGAGTAAGTAGCGGCAGTAAGGGGATGAGAGAGAGAGACGACGGAGAAAAGGGAAGAGGAACGAAGGAGCCGGAGAGAGGACGGTGGGTGGTCGGTCGGTGGTTTGGGATATATCCGTAAGGTTAGGGTGGTTGAGTCGAGACGAGGCGCCGTGGCGAAGGAGTCGCTCACTCACTTACCACCCTCATGGCTGCGACCGCCAACCCCAATACTATACACACGGCCAAAGCCGTCTCCCCTTTCCATCACCCCGCTGTACTCCTCTCACCGTTTCTCCCGTTCTCGTCTCACCCTCGAAAGAGCCACCCCTGACTGTACTTCGGTGCCTGCTGTTGCTTGCTAAGTTGCTTGCCTGCCTGCCTGCTTGCGGACCAAGTCGTCCCTAACACTACAAAGTCTATATATCTACGGTATACCCGCAGCTCCTCCTACATTCCACCGCCTCTCCCTCCTTTTCCTCATCTTCCCCAGGGGTACCAACCCCCATATTGATCGTGGCACGAATCCTCTTTGTGGGAGAAGGTGGTATGGATAGCAGACGGGATAGGTGTAAGTAAACTTACGTGAATGGAAGGCGGGCCGCGTGTGTATCATTTCTTCGCGGGAGATATATACGCACATCGTATGTGTACGATGTACATATATAAATATATGTATGTACCGTGTACACATACACTGGTACAACAAGAGCGAGACAGCGAAAGAGAGAACAGAAATGGGAAACGACATTGCGAGCTATCGGCGTCTCGACGCGAGGAAGGAGAAAAAGGATGCGCTTACCTCTTCGAAAGATGAGACTTCCGGGTACATATTACTAGCGGTATCGACTACGAGCAGGAGGTGGTGTACGTTTTCGCATGATTTTCCAGGGAACTGAATCGCGTCGCGATTTTCTCGAGAAATCTTTTCGCCACAATAGTAGTAGTTATAATCCATCCGTTAAAATCCTCTATTTTAACAATAGTATAACTTATTAATTAATAATAATTTTTTAAACTATTTAAATATATTTTCAACATTCAAAAAATTTCTCGACGTACATTTTTTTCTTGAGCAGAAATTAAGTCCGCGAATCAGATAGATATGCAACAAGATCTAAAGAGACATTATAATATACTTTAAAGTATTTTAAAATTGCCAAGAAAGTAGCGCAAGGTTACTTTTGTAGGTGAATAGAAAGATATTTTGGATTACTTTGGCGCGTCTTATTTTCTAAGGGTGTCTCAAAAGCGACAATTGTCTCGTCTGCTTCAGTGGATTCCGGCCGGATAAGCAGTGACCGACCATTTTCAGATAACGAGAAGACTACTCTTCTTCCGCAAAAGGTCGGAAGAAAAAGATCTTTCTTGTTCTCTCTATCTCTTTCGGAGTTCTTTCGCGAGGAAAACTCGAAAGAGGCACGTAATACGGCTCCTGGGGAATCTTTTTCTTTCGAGAATCTTTCATGACGTGAACAGAGCGCGTGTTTGCGGGACTCACCCCATCCCCTGTTCACCCTCCGGCTTTTGTCTTCGCTTTTCTCCCGTCGCTATATCGTCGTCGCGAACGGAAGAACACGATTGCTTGATTTTTCCACGTCGCGGGATTTCATATTCCTTCTCTCGAGCGATATCTCGACGTTCGACAAGACCACGGATACGATACTATGGAATGTAATTTCTGCGTTAATCGCCTGGAGATACTCGCGAATGTATTTGTATCTCTCCCTCTCTTTCTTTCGCTCGAGATATCATTTTTTATTTCTTTCCGTTTCAAAGCCTCTTCGACGTCTCTCGACCGCAAGAGGGGGATGATACCGAGGCGTCGAAGTAATGGACCGAAAGAGCGAGAGAGGCGGCGGTGATGCGATAGTAGCGAATGAGAAACGAAGGGTAATTGAGAAGAGGAGATTTACTTCGACACCGATTGCGAGGGGACGCGACGGGATGGTTACGGGGTTGCGAGATGGGGCGCGCAGTTATCGGAGACAGGGTACAAGAGCTCTGCCACATTTATATAAGTGTATGCAGATATATATATATATATATATATATATATAGTACACACAGAGGTATGCGGATAGGGCGCGATGTTCTGTCGACAACGAAACTCCCGCCCGTAAAACTTCTTCGTACTATCTGGAACTTGAAGGCTTTTCTCGACTTGACGAGCCCTTGAGCGATCTTGCATTTTCGAAATATGCATCTTGCGTATTTTATGAAAATTGCCAATTGATCATTTCTCCTTTATTTTATTTTAGCATGTCAAAAAAATGGAGATAAAATATTGATAAACAATATATGTGTATTATTACATTATGTTATATAATAATAATAACGATAATGATAATAGCTTTAACGTGCTATTTAACATGCGAGAAATTAAGAAATACAAATTTTATAAGTTACATATAATCTAGCTGATCTTTATTTTGTATTTACATTTGAAATTATTTTGATAAAGTATTTTGTTTTAACTGAGTACAAGAACATAATCATATTGAAAAGATGCAATGAAATAAAAAAGAGAGAGAGAAAAAGTAAATAAATGCGTAAAGAACTCAGAAAACCTAGTATATTCATCTGCTTTCGGAAAACGGACATGCCAATGTTTTTCTCGCTACTTGTGCATAATAAGGTAGAAAAAAGTAGAACTCTACGAAATCCGTCCTATTATTCTTCGTTCACTTCGGAGCGAATGGAGGACGAACGAGCCGAGGGATAAGTAATTCCGTCGATACCTCTTCCACCCATCCGACGGGAAAGTCGTTTTATTTAATCGCGAAAGAGGAAGGAAGGAATTTAGTCGTTCTACCCTCCATCCGTCGACCATCCCCTCGGCCGCAAGAAGTCCTTCGTTCTCGATACGATTTCCGTGGAAATCTATCGAGGAAGTGAATTCCACGTCCGTAAAAAAATCTTGGACGAATAAATCCTGCAAATCTCCGTAATCGGATTAATCGCGTGAGACGAGAGCGGGTCGTATCTCTCTCTCGTGTCGATAAGAGATTTTATAAAAATCATAACGCTTTCTTGTCAAACGGCTTTGTTAAAGACTCCGCTGAATATTGATTGCTTTGTGTCGCAGAGAAACTCGATATCGCCGGCGGAGCGAGAGAAATACAGGCCGCGCAGCACGCCCGATCCACAGCACGAACATCTTCTGGGGAAGAAACTGAAGAAGGAACACGACAAGGATATAGGCCATGTAAGTATCCAAGATTGGTGCTCCATGATCCGCGATCCACGATCCGCCTTAATAAAGCCGTGCGTGTTCTCCCCGACAGCAAAGCGATGGTGAAAAGAGCGACCAAGACCTGGTGGTCGACGACGCGAGCGAGGGCCCCAACAGTCCGGCGGCGAACGGCACCGCGTCGCCGCGAGAGAACGGTCTGGACAAGCTGGGCCCGTCCTCGGTACCTCTGAGCGGTCAGGTGAAGAAGGAGGTGCCACCGCCGTCGCCTAGAAGCGGCACCAGCAGCAACGCGAGCACACCCTCGGCTAAGAAGATGGAGGAACGCGAAAAACCGACGACACCGATCTCGAAACCAGTTACACCCACGTCGGCAGGTCGGTGTCATGGAAACTCGTGAGAGTACAAGGATAAAGACATTGAAATCAGAGACTAGAAGTCGAGCCGAAAGTCCGCCATGTTTCTGCTAAATTCTACGAAAGAGAAAGATATATAAAGATATATGAAAAATATTTACTTAAAATTATTCTTAATAGATAAATGTAAAAATATATAAAAACGAAACATATATTATTCTATCATAATTTGTTTTTTAAAATTATAAAAAGATTTATAATTTTTAGACTAAAAATTTTTGATGAAGATAAAACTAATTTAAAGAAAATATACGATAGCAAATCTATGGCTATGCATTTTGCATTTAAATAATAATAAATAATAATTGTGAAGTTATTATTTATTATTATATGCAAATTATTAAATGCAAAATACATAGCTTAATAATAAATAATAATTATTTATAATAATTTTATATCAAAGTATTATTGTGCGTAAAAATATTAAAATTATATTTTATTTTATTTTTTATTAATAAATTTAAAAATCAATGGCAATAGCAGAAAAATGGCGGACCAATCAAAAGCTAATTCGTGTCCAGTCTCTAATTTCATCAATGTTTCTATCTTTGAATAAAGAATACCAGGAAGGAGCAAAGCGAAAATTCATTGGTGGGGGTGCGACAGACTTACGTCATAAATCCATACGAATTTTACTGACATCTGGTGGGTTACAAGTCAAGTTTGTAACAAATTTCGTTGATATGATCGAATGTGTCGATAAAAAAACTAAACCAATTTTATGATTTGTAATGAGCACGGTCTTACATACAGGTCTGGAAACTCAGGCCTTTTTTAGTGGTGGGGGAGGTCTCACTTAGTGTGTCCGTTTTTCGACTAGAAGTCGCAATACGAGCGAGAGAGACAGAGATAGACGGCAGTAGTCGTTCTCTCTCTAACATACGTCTAAATGCGACTTCTAGATCGCAGCGAACCCAGCAGGCAAACTGTGAACTCCCGAAAAACGGACACACTAAGTGAGACCTCCCCCACCACCGGAGTTTCCAGACCTGTATGTAAGACCGTGGTAATGAGTGAATTGATAGAAAAATAGTAAATTGTTATTTATATGAATATTCGAAAATTGAAGGACATACCGAAACGTTCCATATGTAAATATTTATGTTAATAAGAGATTTGTAAATTAAATTAAACATTTGAAATTTACTGCTGTTCTTTCGATGACGTCATGAATACGTTATAAAATTAAATCATTCGGGATCCACTCGTTTTGGCACGTGTTCCTTCCTGGTTCTCTATTCAAAGATCTCTATACAAGGAGAGAGGAGAGCATCGAGAGAAAATAACCGTTGGTTCACGATATCGTAGGTGGCAGCAGTTCCGGTTCCGGTGGCCTGAAACCGAGTTCCAGCAAACCGCTGGTCTCGGCCTCCGTAGTCGGTCCTTATCCACCGCATTATCCTCCACCGCATCATCCGCCAGCGGGACCTCACGTGGACATGCTAGGTTATCCCCCGGCGGCGCTCAACGGCTACCCTGCGAGACCACCCCTTCAACAGCTCTACGATCCCCACGCCAGCATGAGAGCGCCGCTCGGACCACTCGGCGTACCTCCTGGCGGCAAACCGTGAGTGTTTCTCCTCTTTAACAATTCACCATCTTACTCGTTATTTTACGTCATCTTATTAGTATACATTAGTATTGTATTAATAATTATTTACCGCAATTTTTATGGGAAAACCTTTTTTTTTTCATAGCAGTGCATACAGTTTTCACGTGTCTAGCGAAGGCCAGATGCAGCCGGTGCCGTTTCCGCAGGACGCACTCATTGGCCCGGGCATCCCGCGTCATGCGCGTCAAATAAACACGCTCACTCATGGCGAGGTGGTCTGTGCCGTAACAATCTCGAATCCAACCAAATATGTCTACACCGGTGGCAAGGGCTGCGTCAAGGTGTGGGACATCAGTCAGGGCGGTAGCGGTAGCGCAAAGCCAGTCTCCCAGCTCGATTGCTTGCAACGAGACAACTACATCAGGTCAGTGATGGGGTAACACGTGTCTTCATTCGCAGTTCGTGACACACATTAACTACCAACCGCGGTCGATGTAATTAATTTCCGACTGAATTCTGGATGACATTTAGTTGTGTCCGCCGGCTGTATATCATCCGTCGAAGCAACGCGGCATCGATTTACCGCGTGCATTTTCCATATGCATTTACCTCCCTCTTTTCCTCCTTCCTGTCCTCGCGTATCAACGCGCGCGGGTAATAATTATTTAAAAGCGTGCGTAAGTGGCGGTATTTAATGGAATTAACGCTAGTAATACAACGTTCGTTATTCGATATCATTAGGTCGGTGAAACTGCTGCCTGATGGTAGAACGCTGATTGTGGGCGGCGAAGCGAGTAATCTTAGTATCTGGGATCTGGCAAGTCCGACGCCAAGAATCAAGGCCGAATTGACCTCCTCGGCACCGGCATGTTACGCCTTGGCTATATCACCGGACTCGAAGGTTTGCTTCAGCTGCTGTAGCGACGGCAACATTGCCGTGTGGGATCTGCAGAATCAGACATTGGTCAGACAATTCCAAGGTCATACGGATGGTGCATCGTGCATCGACATCTCCGCCGATGGCTCGAAACTCTGGACAGGCGGTCTCGACAATACTGTACGCTCCTGGGATCTCCGGGAAGGCAGGCAGCTCCAGCAGCACGACTTTACGTCTCAGATATTCTCCTTGGGGTATTGCCCAACCGGCGAGTGGTTAGCCGTGGGTATGGAAAATTCGAACGTCGAGGTACTCCACGCCACGAAACCAGACAAATATCAGCTGCATCTGCACGAGTCTTGCGTGCTGTCGTTACGCTTCGCTTCGTGTGGCAAGTGGTTCGTCTCCACCGGCAAAGACAATTTACTTAATGCGTGGCGCACGCCGTACGGAGCCTCGATTTTCCAGGTTAGTTATTATTATGTTTAATTGTTGGTCTTTTTATTCTATTCTTTGCACGTGATTTCTTTTCTCATTTCACGTGTAATGTTCTAATAATGATGTAATATTCTAAGCGTTTCCGTTTTTTTTTTTTCAGTCAAAAGAGTCATCTTCGGTGCTCAGCTGCGATATTTCTACGGACGACAAGTACATCGTGACAGGATCTGGCGATAAGAAAGCCACCGTCTATGAAGTGATATATTGAACCACATATTGATTCGTCGATGCATTTGAACGCTCACGCAACATCGATTGAAGTTTCTTGTGACACTTGATTTATGACGGAGGAATTGAAAAAAGAAAATTAATTTCTTGTACGTGAAATGTGACTTGTACTTCAAGAAACTGTACGGTGAATTAATTGAATTAATTTGATAACAACTGACAAGACTTGGTCGACAAGACTACGGTCGCTATATTCGACAGAATCTCAGTTAAATACCACGTTTCTGGTAACGAGCTCTCAAGACACTTAAATTACCAGGGAATGGTATGTAAAAATATTACGGAGGTATATATAATTATATAAAAATTACAGCGTTTAGCTGTATAAAATTGTATAGAGTTTATGATCGTAAGTAGAAGCGAATGAAGCGAATGAAATATGAGAGAAACAAATGCGTGTAAGTACCCTCCGACCGTACGTATTTAACGCGGGAGGCGATATGAAATCGCTTGTGTAATATGTTACTGATGTAATATAGAGTCATTATAATTAGGTTCTTATGTGCGTGCGCGATTGCGAGAGGAAATGGAGCGAGGAATCGAGTGCATTTCGTCAAACGAGATCGCTCTCGCGCAGAAACGACGAAATGTATGTACACCGCGATGAAATACCTGAATACGTATGGAATGCTGATCTAGTGTAGACTTGTCAAAGTAGGGATGTGTATGTTGTGTCGCAAAATTATACATAATATATCGAGCACACATGTAGACAGAATGTTTACGTTATGTAGCGGAGGAATTGTAGGGCTATGAGAAATCGATAAATATCGATCACGCTAACAGTGTTGAATGTACATCAACGCGCATGTTCATCGGCATCGAAGCCAATGTGATCTTTGACATTTCTACCACCGACAAGAGGAATAATTTGTACTTATTACACCTTCAGTTTTTAAATAACAATTTTTTCATAATTATATGGCACTGTTGCGTCTGCCGTTAAGACTTTATTGTAATTGAGATTTTATAAAAGTGTCGCGCGAATGGAGACAGTGATAAAGAAGAAAAAAAAAATAAAAAATAAAAACGGCGAAAGATACTTTTTGATCTTTTGCGGTAATTACGCGTATTAATTAGGAAAACTGGCTTTCATACGGCTATCACAAGCGGTATCGAATACAAACAGAAACTCTATAAGTTGCGCCGTATGCGCGTGGATTCTTGATATAATGTACATTGTCTTGACTGCCATAATAGGCATATACATACCACGCACATGCATATGTGCGTAAACACACGGTTCCCACACACATTCATACACGCACGTACACACACACACGAGCGAGCGGACCACGTTCGTGGGCGGATTTTGCAGAATATTCGATAAAGTATTTTTGTGACTATTCATCATGACCCTAGGCTTAACCATCCGGTCGAGCGCGATCGACCACGCGCCCGTCTACAACGACTGCAACGACGAGGCGACGTAAAATGAGGCGAGAGACACTTGAACAACTCTTACACTACTCTTCGGTGCAGTTTACAAAGCCAGAAGTGCGTCTGGACTTAGGGTACTAGCTAGCGCATTATTATTCGGAAACCGTATGGTGAAAGCGAGTGATGCGTAATGGAGATTTATATTTTGTTACAGGAAGGCACATAACATGTTGACACCGCTGTGATCGTCCGAAATTCAATTCCGTCAATACAATACTGCCGCGATATAATAGACGAATAAGAACTTTGTCGGACATGATAACGTTCCACACCGTGCCGTTTTACGATACGCAGACTGATGAATCGATGAACGAGATTCGATTTTGGGCGAGCACAGCTCCGATCATATAGACCAATAGAAACAACGATACCTCAAGAAGACTCAATAGTTAATTATCTCTAACTCATTGACTTGTACAGAATTGATATTCTTTTACAGTTGAGAATAACACACGCACTGTGGGAAAAAAAGCATTACGCGAGACAAAGGAATCGCATAGCCGCGATAATGATTGTGCCCCTCCCCCCCTTTCTTCCCCGCCCCCTTTTCGTATCGTATACACATATATATACACGTATATATATATGTTGAATTGCGTCTCCGTGCTCGCATTTTGCACTCCGTGAAAAGCGTACGAAAGCCGCCATGGGAGAAAAAAATATACGTTCGTAATAAACGGAAGACAAAGAGCGTTAATCTTTTTCCAAGCACTGTTCAAGTTGTTCCTATAGCTACGCGAAAATTGTTTCTTTCGGCAATTAAATTCTCTATATCTATATACAAGGATTGACATCATTATGTTCGCCGATTCCCGTTCCATCGAGATCCCGTCTTCGATCGAATACTTTATGAATCGAGACATTCCAGAAAAAAAGTTATAACATCTTGCTTTAAAACTTGAAATTTTTAATTTTTATTCTTCAGATATTTGATAAAAATTCTGCGAGTACTGATGATTCTTACGCAAGATTTGTCAGACAAGAATCGATTCGATTTGATCAAAATACGTTGATATAATTCAAGAATATTGCTAGGAAAAAATTTAGGATTGCGATTGTGTCTTGAAAAGTGGTCATTTAGATAAAAACCGAAAAGGATGTATAATTTTTATCAATACCAATAACATGGTTTTACGAAAGAAAGTAATCGAGTTCAAGGACGCTTCTGAGAAATGGAATTGAGGAATTTGTTTCGAAGAAAATTAGCATTAAAAATTTAATTTATGCTAATTTCAAAGTGCATTCAAAAATCCTACTCGTGAAACAGAACATCAATCGCTAATTTACCACACGAGTAGATTCTCCGAACGCACCACTGATGGCGCTGCAGACGCGCGTTTCAATATGGCCGACAACATGGCCGAAGTGAAGACTCGGTAATCATAATACAATAAGCTTGGAATTATAGAATTATATTTTTGCGTACGTGTGCAGTGAAGACAAACATTTTTCACGATGAATATGTCCGTGGAGAAGAAGAAATACCCTTCGGCGTTGCCGATCAATTGGCATGCGCGAGAAGAACCATCGAGAAAGAGCCAAAATCAGTTGACATCCACGGGGAAGGATTATTATTACGGGTAAGTTGAGTAAAATTATTTCCCAAAGAAACTTTATTCGAACTTGCATGAAGCTGTAGGATTCGCAGATTCTTAAATGTTCGTAAAACTGGAGAAATTCTTACGCGGATGAATACAGTTTGAGATATGAGCGGTCCTAACCTCCGATGACAGTTATCTTCCGTAAATTGACAACCTTTTCTTTTTTTAGCCGGGCTAGAAATGATTCATCATTGGTACCACCGATCAGACAAACGGCATCGATTTTTAAGCAACCAGTTACAATTTATAAGACGCAGGAAGGAAAAGTGAAAGATATCAAACATGGCATTCAAGAGAAACCAAAACAGGTTAGTTTATAGCAACTGTAGGATTGATTATATGCTAATTTAACTGTGGATTATCAACAAATGTGTGATGTATCAACAAGTCAAATTGTTTTATTATATCTTGTATCTTATCTGTTCATATGTACGACTTATGCGCACATATGATATCTAATAATTATTATACATTTCTAAATGTAGCTACAAAAACTTTCTTATATATGGAAAGTTTTTAATCCTTGTATCATGCTTACAAGACACTCTGTCTACTTATATCCATTCGCTTGTAATATTTTTCGTTAACTACTCCTTGTAAATTTGATACAATGTCAAATCATTGCTTTAGGAAGGAGCCGATAAAACTGACGGCAAATATGGCTCCCAAGATAAGCCTAAGCAGGTAACTCTGAACATGCAATCATGAAATTGTCAATAATTTCATTTTTTTTGTTATTTTTAATGCTAAATGTGTGTCATTAAATATTTTATTAAATTTTTCTAGTAATAACGATGAAATACGATTCTTGTAATATTTCACATCAAATGGAAAAAAGATTTGTAATTTTATCTTTCCATTTTGTGAATTTAGATTAAATAAATTTATTAATATTTAAAAAATTTTAAAACATGGTTATTGTATACATGTATGACAAAAGCTACTATGATTTAATTTTACATAATTTTTAGATATTAGGAATGATATTTATTTTTATAGCTTGTGTTATTTTATTAATATAATAAGCTTGTTGCATAAAAGAGTAAATCGATTAATCACAGATAAATTTTTGCTTTTCAGCTTTTTTGGGAAAAACGTTTAGAAGGTTTGCGAGCCTGTGATGCTGATGGTTATGAATTTGATGGAATGGATTTGCCAAAGAATTTAAAACCTGTAGGACCATATATCACGGAAGAAACCTTACTTCAAAGTGTGGCCACAGCATTACATGTATCTACGCAGCCAGTCACAGGACAAACAGGATCGAAAGTATCTTTGGAAAAAAATCCTGGAGTGTATCTCAATCCTGATCAACCACTTGTTCAGGTAAATCTAATAAGGCATTGTAAGTTTTAAGACGTTAATGTTACCAAGATAATTTGTATCAATTTAATCACAGATCTTTATAAAAAATTTTATTAATACTGATAAATTGATTATCTTTCGTTTTGTATTGAAGGCAGTTTCGATAGCGGACGAGGACATAAAGAGGCAAGAAGATCGAGTGGCTATTGCGAGAAAAAAATTACAAGACGCTTTACGTGCTATTCAAACTTAAATTATAGATGCTTTATATGTATCATTTGCTCATTTTTTAATTTTAAGTTTGTTATAAATTATATCACACACACACACACACACACACACATACATCGCCATTTTTGTAATAAATGTTTTTATAAAAAAAGAACAGAAAAGACAAAAGGTATAAATTCGACGGATATTTAAAGCGTGAGATTGACTGATATTTTCGACATACATTTTAACAAAATTTTTCAAAATGAAAAAGCCGAAAATATGAAAAGAATGGGTCATGCAGCTGAATATCTTGTAAAAGCCAATTTGGCAAGTCAATCCTCTATTATAATTCGAGAATAATTTGTTTTATGGCGCTCCAAATAGCTTGAATTGTGCCATCTGCCTAATATTTCCTGTGACAAGCAAGAAATTCATCAAATTAATAATAATGGTCACGAAAATAACAAATTTCTCGAATTTAAGTTCGATAGATGATAAAAGTGCCATATTTAGTATTCGGTATTGAACGGAAATGAATCAGTATTAAGGTAATTCTATATAAAATTTAAAGAAATTAAATTATAAATTTTACATTCCAATCTAATAATAAGAAATTTCGATAGCGTAATGTGCTTAAATCAGACCGAGACTTAAAAAAAAATCGAGTTTACCAAATCATCATATTAATTATACAAAATAATTACTTTTAATTTAGCTTGTAAAGGTCCTATGGGAATTGACCAGTCTTGAAATATCTCTTTGAATTTGAGCGTAGCGTGCCTCGTGACAAGTCTAATGGTAAAATTTTATTTTTGAATAATGGATGACAAAGAATAGAATAATAATACAAGAAAAAACTATTTTTGAAAAGCAGTTTCGAGAATTAGTTTAAAATATTTTTGACAGGAAATAACTTTTTTGGCTATGTAGAAATATCTCTACTATTTCTTAATATTTGTCATCATTATCATTATTTCGTATCATTTCCTTAGAACTTTTAAGGATATACAGTACCTGAGGGAGTGAAAAGTCAACAAAGAATAATCTTGGAAAAATGTAAATCGTAGACCTTCAGAAGGTCTTGGAAGATAATTCTTGAAACTATTTTATTTTCTACAAAATTTGTTTTGTCCAAAACTATTTTCTAGGACATATTATAAATACATCAGTTACGTTAGTAGAGCCTTTGAGCTGTATATTGTGCTGAGTGCAGTTGTGTATCGAATGCTGCCATTCCTCTGGGAATACGTGCCGAGGGCATCGTACAAAAGAATGCCCAGGCAGGTATACAGACAGGCATCGGTTTTCAGGTAAGCATAAGCTGAGTACCAGGTGGTAACCTCTTTTTTTCCTTCTTGCCCAGTACTTCTCCACCTCCGACCAACAGCTGTTTCCCTCCTCGGCAAGGGTCGCTCTCCCTTATTGTCAACCAGACGGAGAGCCGTTCTCGCCCCACCGTCGTCGCCGGAGCACATGTCCCAGTTTAAATCGTTATAACTCGTCGAACACATGACACGACCGACGTTCCATCCGGTGCGGATATCGTATCACGGACACCGGCGACGATGCTGCGTGCATCGTCGATTCGACGAAAATTCACCGTCAAATCGATGCTGCCTGCATCCGGAGTCTGCATCTCGAGCGATCAATAGCGCGCTATCGCGTATTCTTGCAATAATTTATGCGCACGGAAGCAACATTCGATTCGCAAAAGAAAAGAACAGAAAAAATATATTAACGGAAGAAAATTGCATTTGTAAAGATAATTATTAATCATAGAAAATTGTAATTTATCATTATCCGAGATAAGTATCTAATGATTGAATAATTATAAGTGATTAATATTATATAATGCTATGTAACTAATGTTGTACTATATAACAAATGTTATATATTTATAATATATGATGCATATACATATACATGTATAAAATATATAAGGAAACTTTAGATTTATCCTTATGGATTTCGGAGATTCAAACGCAAAATGCAGTTGAACTCCCACCGGAATTCCACATGTATAATAAATGACGCGCATGAATATAAATGCGGATATCATACAACGAATGAGGAATTGAAATCGCCACGGGACACGTCCCGCAATAATCTCACCTACGTTCCGCGTGCGCGTGCATAATTTACGGGAATTTTTGCGTCGCGTTTGACCGTGCTTTAACCTGTCGATATCGACATCGCGCACATTTATGCATTTATTTAATTCCGTACCCTCGAACGTGCCGCGCCCGTGCAATTATCTCCCGGTAGATTTTTCACGCGCGCTCTGTGCAACGCTCGCGACAGCCGTGGCATCGCGTGTAAAGACCTTATCTGGAGCACATCGAAGATTACATCCCTCGCTATCTTGGACGTAATATAGCCGACATATAAATAGACGCTCCTCCACGTCGCGTTATCGATCTTCGCGCAGATAGTATATTCGACCATCGGAAGTTGACCGACTTGACTATACTATTTGTATTGGGGTTACTGGCCGCGAAGTATTTCAGATTTATCTACGCGAGGACACGGAATGAGATGCGCGATTTTAACGTTTGCGAGATAACTTTGTGCAAAATTGTCGTGATGCGGTAAAAATTGTCGGCGTAGAAAACGACGTCGGTGGTTCGCGCAAAGGATACAAGAGGAGGCGTTGGTCCATCGCGCTTCGGAAGAAAACAGCTGGGGGACCTTCGGCTCTCAACAACGACTGTTATACGTAATCGATGTCGACAGACTTTCTCTCTCGTGGACCTGCGAGAGGAGAGGAGAGCGGACGCGCCTAATAACCACGCCGTGCGATCGTGCTCTTTCCATTTTCACCGGGTCTCGATGTCGCGAACAGAAAATAACTCTCTTCCTCGGGTTCCGCTTTTAATACACAACGTTGGCGTAAAAGACATAATAATTAGATAAAGAATATAGATGAGACGTCGTGTAAAGGAAGAAAAAATATTTTTAGCTCGCCTATCTTTCAAATTTTCGTTGATTGCGTGCTTGGGAATAAATGAATCTCTTTTGTTACAGCGTGGGAGGTAATAATGCAAATTGTATAAATTTCTTTGAAGCAACTTCACCAAAATACGTCCTTAAAGAGTTTAAGAACTATGTAATATTTATATAATTATTAAAACGTAAAAGAATTTATAAAAAAAAAATATTTAACCAACTTCTTTTACAAATGTCTAACGGTTCGATATTTTGTGACAATCGTTAACCGAAATTTTTGAATCTTTGTGTGTAAAATGCGGGTATCTTTCAGTCTGACTATGGTTTCGGGTCTGGTTTATTGTCCGTTTCGCAGAAAAAAAATATAGAGAAAAGCCGCTCCATAGGAAATCTATTTAAAAAAAGAATTTCTATGGGCACCCGCATTTTTCCTTTAGTTTTCTCTTTTACTTTTTTGTTCTTTTTTGTTGCTTGAGATTAATGATACTATATTCTATTATTTTATGAATTTGAAACGGAAATGGTATAATGTGCGCAATAATTATAGAAAGTGACAATAGTTTGTAGAAAGAATTTATATATAGATTTTTTCATTTATTTTGTACATATGCTATTTTATTTATTAGTATATGTGTATGTGTTTTTTACTTTATTTTATTTTAGGACAAAATTGGGCAAAATTTAGAGAAATTAGTGGGAAAAAATAGAGATATATAGGAAAGGAAATATATTTCTAGACATCTAATTGATAATATTATAAGCAATAATAATAATAATAATAATAATTTTATTAGCAAAATAGAATGCATAACTCTATATAAAATTAAAAATAATTATACAATAGAAACAAAAAAAAATTTACTCCAAAAAGTAAAATTCAATTTCTAAACTTAATTAAAAAAAAACAAATAATTTATTTTTGGTATAATTATACAATATTATTAAATAATATCTGTAGTGCGCACAAAATTGTATTTAAATAATAAATTCAAATTCTATTCTACCGTTTCTGAAAAACCTATCTAAAATATCAGTTCTCACAGCAAGAGACGTGTTATGCCGGAGAAAACTGCATTTCTCCAATAATGAAAAATTCCACTTATTGTTAAGTTTCTGGAACTGAAAAGCTTTATGAAAGAATTTTATATTGTGTCCTCTAAAACCCAAGGTAGTTTTTGTTTCTTGTTTTTTCAGATTTTCTCTTTCCTCTTTCTCTCTGTGTGTGTCGTCGCATAATAAATCTTCGATCTCCAACACGTTTTCGCCTTTGTTAAGACGCAGTAAAATATAGAATTTGGATTTATTACAATTTTCCCTTGTTTCGATTGTAAAAATACTCTTGCTGGTATAATGTAAGAAAGAATAGAGCATGCACATCTTTTATATTATCGAGATGTGGTGGGTCAATCGAATCAGCGCACAAGATTAAGCATTTCAATGAACGCATCACCGCGCAACGTTAATAAGTGACAAGTGTTGTGTCTGCGCTAAGAAACATACAGCGATATCCGCGAATGGATCAGTGCGCTCGCCTTGCGCGGGTATATTTAGAAAGGCATTGCACTTTATCCGCGCTATCATCAGTTAAGCACGCTATTTGTGTGTTTTCGTCGTTGTGCAACTATCTTACATACGGTACCGCAGCGGTTTTGGTAGCCGCAGAGATCCCCTGCCTTTTGCGCGCGAGCGAGCAGCGCGTGGGCGACTGGCCACGCGATTTTGTGGATAACCAGACATTAGACGGCCAATCAATATCGGGCGCATTACGAGATAATTCGATACCGGTATCGTATTAGTTCTCTCGGATCGCCTCGAGGAACGTGAAAGCGGAATGGCGCTTAGTTACTCGATTCACGAAAGCTTTATGTAATTGCATCGCTGCGTCATAATTAATACGCAATTTTAGCCAACTCTCTTCTCGATAATCAAACAATAAGATATTTCGCTTACTTGTGTGTCTAATGGAAATTATAAAGGTACTAGAGATTCTCTCGCTTGCGAATATATCTTTGCAACTAGCCACCGCTCCCGACGATGTCGTCGTCGTCGTCCTCGTCATCGGTATCGACTCAGAGGCTAGCAATGCGGTTCTGCACCCCGGCGATCGAAATCGAAAGAAATATCTTCTCCGCGGACCCCTGCTTCGCGTACATACTTATATCTACGCGTACGTAGGTACGTGCATACGCGGTGCGTCTATCGCGTGTATATCGGCGAGGACGCGCGAGGCTCACCACGGGAGTCGCCAAAGCAACGACAATGATCGCAACCGGTTGCGCGCCGTAAAAATACGACGAGCGACGCGGAACAGAAGAGGAGTTTGTTTAATGCGTCGACCGGCCAGAAAAGCGGCGCAAAGCGCATCCTTTTCAGCGTCGACCGGGACCGGCCGCATCCTTCGGCACCGCCTGGGCGTCGAAACCATCTTTTCTTTCGGTATGCGAGCTCAGAAATCCGTAGCAAAAACAGGAAAGGATTACGGATTACGAGAAAATCTCCCGTAGTTTCGACCGTTCGTTTGAATTCTCCGCTGTAATTTTTGCACGCGCGACTTTATACATTTTTTCTTTTTTTCTCTTTTTTTTTAAATTTATTCAACAGGGGTAGAATTAAATTTAGTGCGCTTAATTTTCGGCATCGACCGAAAGGTGGAAGCTTTTTGAAATAATTATTCTCGAATCTCGGTCAGCGCAGCCAGTACATCGATCATCTCCTGAATTAATCGGCGATTAATAATCGGCGGCGATTAGTAATCGAGCGTGACACGTTGGTGCGAATAATCCAGCGCTGTTGGTCGATCGCGTTTCGCAAAAGCGGCGGGGAAAGAAGGGAATATAGAGACGGCACTTTGTAAAACCATGCGTGCGATAACACCGAGGTATTTACGAGCGAGCCGAGAGCACGAGCAATCGGCAGGTGCTCGTGCACAAGGTGGTTGGTGTCTCGAGACAACCTTGAAGGGAGAGAAAGAGAGATCGGCAGAAGTGCACGGGTCGTTGCTTTCGGCATGCGATGAGAAACAAAATTAGTCGCTCACACCTCCGAGCGAATTCAGGTAGGCCTTACCGAAAGTCTTGGCGAAGCCTCGCGTCTCGCTTTTTCGTGGAGAACGCTCTTCTCTCTTTCTCTCTCTCTCTCTGTCTTTTTATCGCGATTACGCGATTGCATCGAACAACAAAGTGTTCACCGTACGCTTTAACGAGCCATTGGCTGGCCCGATCCGTGGAAAACAATGAATCGCGGATATTCGTGGATCGCTGGCGGGCTCCCGTCGTCTCGTCTGTCCTCGAAAATGGAGGACGCGGGCCGATCTGGTGTGGGCCCCGACTAAAAATCGAGCAATCGGCCAGAGTGCTCGGTCGGAGAGAGGACGAAGGGTCGTCGGCAGAGAACAATGGGATCACGCTTGCGTCTCGGTTCAAGGTCCGCGCTCGCGCGTCTAGAGATTCGGTTTTAGAGAGGAGATGGAATTCTCTTTTCACTCTTACTTAACGAAACCGCTAGTCGGGCAGGTGGTCCGTCTGGGCCCGGTTGTGATTCGCGAATTAGGGGCCCGCCAACTATCGGGCCGACGAGCATTCACTCGACCTTGTTCACGTCAGCGTGGACTAGGTATGTCAAGCGTCGTGTGTCGTATATATCGTGGCCTCATCCGAGAAATTCCGAGATTACTCATGGTTTTAAATCCGATGTATCGATTATTCTTTATCCTTGGGAAATTTAATACGTAAAAGAAATATAATGATGCGATAACATACGAGAAATTACATTTTATAGAATGTATGTACAAGTTATAAATTTATTAACTCTTTATCAATCATAAATAAATATCGCGAGGAAACGTAATATCTCTAGATAATGGAAAGGACAGAGATACCCAGTATAATACACGCTATACGATATCATTGCCAAGTTTGCAGGATCAATAATGAGCTTGACGATATCTGAGATTCTCTTTGCTAAACAGAAACGAACAGAAATCGTAATATTGGTCGCGTGAACGCTCAGCAGCAATTCTCGTATAGCCGGAGGTAACACGGTACAATCATCCGCTAGCAAAGTTCAAGGACGATAATCGAGGGAACTTATCGCGACAAGTCGTAAGAGAGATTCCTCTCGTTCCTCCGCGGAGGATTCAATTAAATAAATCGCGAGAGCGATAAACGTACGGATTTTCTCCGTTACATTTTCCTCGGGGATACGTTTGATGTAATATTTAATTTACAACGCGCGACGGATCGTCGCGGTAATTCAAGCGTGCGTTTTACGATCTAAAGGACGAGCCGCCATTATTCGCTCCGGATTTCTAAAGGTCTTTTCTTTTGCGTTTATCTTCCCGTTAAAATGAAGAGATAACCGCGCGGGAAAAGTGTTGGTGCACCTCGTGCACGGATGTGCGCGCAAAGCATGTGACAGCTACGGGAGAAGAGGAGAAAGAGCGTTATACGATCCACCTAGGTCGGTGCACTTTGACCCGTTCGCGAGGAAAATCATATATATATATATATATATCGTCGCAGATATTTATTTCGCTAGGAGAGCTCGCGTCCTGACTTTGCGCACGCTGGAAAGCAACGTTCGAGATGATATTCTCCGTGTGAAATCTTGCGAGCAATTTTGATTCAAAATGGGACCAAAATTCACGTACACTTACGAATCATTCGGGAAGGCGATTTAGCCAAGTTTGATTCTCGCTAGTCTCGCGACAGGTCCAAGATAGCGTCGCAATTTTTTCAGTCAGCCTCGAAGTTCGTCGAGGTTTTGGAAAATTGTTGGAGTAAACGGCGGCGGCGTTTCCACAGGGAAACTTGGCGAAGGCTCGAACGGATACACGAAGGGTACGGAGGGGGTTGCGCGAAGTACAATCGGGGACGGGAGTGCATGCATCCGTAGCCGTAGCGTCGAAGGAGCCGAGAGGAACGAAGCGCTACGTCGCTCGCTCGCTCGTTGGTCGGTTCGTTGGCTCGCTCTCTCGCTCGCGTCGCGTCGCGTCGCGGTGCCGGTAGGTGCGCTAGCGCCTGTGCGCCGTGCACGGGAGTGGGGAGGGGTGGCGCGTCCCACGTGACCCGGCCGGCCAATCAGGCGCGCGCATAGCCGGCGTCCGGCACATGGCGGCGCGCCGGCTTCGACAGCCGCAGTCGCAGTACGTCGCAGTCAGTCGCAGTGGTAACACGAGCGAGAGGGTAGTTGCACGCGCCTGCCTTCGAAAGGAAAGATCGCGGTGAAGAGAGGTGAGCGAGCGAGTGTGGGATAGACGGAGGGAGCGAGGAAGAGAGGATCACAAGCGGGAAAGGGAAAGAAGGGAACGGAAACAGAACGAACGAGCGAGCAAGCGAGCGAGCGAACGCGCGCCCCTTGCCTCCGTTTTCAGTGTTTCGGTCGGTCTCGCGCGACGACTCAACCTTTCGTACGGTCAAGTCAGTCGGCCGGTTACGAGGCAGCCGAACAACGCGATACGAACGAACCGTCGTTACGTCGTTCGGGCTTGGAGCGAAGAGAGAGGGAGAGAGGAAGAGGGAGAAGCGAGAGAAACGAACGAACGAAAGCAGCATCGGTCGAAACACACAACTGTATACGCACCAGAGAGGAGCAGTTGTACGGACACTCTTGGAACGGACGCATCCGATAGAGAGACCAGAGCAGTGGGGATATCGAGAAGGCCATTTTCGTCGCCGGTTCGCGGGTTACGTACGAGACATACCACACACGACCGGCGTGTGTCTCCGGCGCGAGAAGAAACGAGCGTCATCGTCGCGAATCAACATTCACGAGGGACGATCGGTGTACGCTTCGGCAGCGGAAGAGCGCTTTATCAACGATCGTCGAGATTGACTCCCACGCGGTGCGGTGTCGTTGGCAAAACCTCCGTTTTTTTACGCGTATACGTAATCTTCGAACGTGAATTACGTTGTCGCATCGTCGCGACTGTATTCGCAGCTGTATTCATCGTGTACCGGCGCGAGTCGTCCGACTCCTCGCCATCGAGCCGTTCCACCTCGTTTGTTCGATAATAAACTCTAGTGCGACGACAACCTTCGAAGCGCAGCGTCGTCCAACGTCCCGACCGGTGTTAAACGAAGATACGAGAAATTATACATAGTATAGAGTGGAATGCCGACGAGTTTGTTCTGCGAGATGGACCGCAGCTCAAACGGCAGCAGCACCGGCGCCTCCTTCGAGGATCAGCGCGCCTTTCAGCTCGCCCTCGAGCTGTCGATGCTCGGTCTTTCGGAGAATTCATCCGGATGCCCCGGCGTCGGCACCGGCAACGGCACCACCAACGATCCGGATCCGCTGCAGACCACGCCGGCCGTCTTCGAGGAGGCGCGTTCCAAGAAGAGCCAGAACATGACCGAGTGCGTGCCGGTGCCCAGCAGCGAACACGTGGCGGAGATTGTCGGCCGACAGGGTAAGTCGCTCGTTTATACCTCGTTGATTTTACTTTTTTTTTTCCATTCCCGACTATCGCGCCTCTTTATCTCGTCACGTGATCGTCTACCGAGAGAGTCATTTTTACATCCGTCGACTCGTTCGATTGCGTGGAAGAGACGTAAAACCCTGAGGAGAATATCAATTCTCTCGTATAATAGCGAGATAAGCGAAATCGTGCACGAGTATATAAATGTCGGATTTTTATCATCTTTTTAATCTAACATCCGGTAGATAAACGTGCGGTGAGCAAACGCGCCTTTGTCATCGTCGCGGAGACGGGCATTAGTTTCTTTGGTGCTTTTCCGAAGCCGCGTCGCGATGCCAAATAGCGTCGCGTTGTTTCTCTGTCTCTCTCTCTCTCTCTTTCTTTCTCTCCCTCCCCCGCTTTTGCACGTCCCCGCTGGTTGGCCGGTCGACGGAGTCGCGCGCGAGTATAGCGTCACTGACAGTTCATTGGCACGGCTGTAAACGCGAACGCACGCCGCGGGAAACTTGATACTGGGCGCGATGGAGCAATTAAAGCAATTTACATTCGAATTTTGTTTCGCGCGCGCCAAAGATGAGAGAAAGAGGGAGAGGGAGAATCCTCCCCCCTTTTCGAACTTGTCCTAGGTCGCGGTTGTTACGACTTCCTTATTTTTTTTTTGTTTCTATCTTATCTGTCCCACCAGCGGCGACGTCTTGGAAAAATGTTTATGGTTCTATCGGACGATGCGACACGATACGAAATGACTCATAAATAAAGACGCGTTATGTTCGGGCGTTGCATGCCCGAGACCGATGACTCTCTCTCGGTCTCAACCTTGAAGACTGGGCATCGTTCTACGAAAAGGCAATTCGTCTCGCCGCTTCTTTATTCTAACCGTATCCCGTGCGTTTTTGTTTTATACCAGCTTGTAGCTTTATAAATGCCCGAAATATGTAGTATTTTGTAGAGTGGTATTAATATTTAAGTGACTTAATTAATTTATACTTAATTATTATTTAATGACTTTAAAAATAATCGAAAAGACCATGTACAGGGCATATTGAGGATGATATGATTTATTATTAAGACTGACGTCATTTTCAGGGGCATATTTACATGTCACCTAAATTTAATAGAGCACTTTGGATCACGCGGTTATCGAGCCATTCGTTTCGAAACGTCATTAGCTTCGTAGTGTTTATCGCTCGTTGTGTTTACACAATATAGTCGAAGTTGGGACGTGTCGTAAGGCGTTTAGCGCAAAACACAACGGAGGTATTTCGTTAATGGGAACGTATACACTTATCTATCTTTCTAATCGCGCGGCGGGCGACGATAAGAATCGCTGCATTTATTATACATTGGTTTTCAATGTTACATTTGCCAAACAATGTATTGTCGCGCGTCATAACGTTCGTGCGCGTTCCGCTCGTGTCTCGCGAAATGTTTAGAAATTCAAATAACGGCGCGGCACGTGGCCTTGCCATTTAAATTTTAATGTCTGTCAACGGCAATTGTGCGCCGCTGAATAATCGGCGGCGATCAATATCGTTCGAGAGTTCTCTCTCTCGAACGTTATGCATTCATGCATACCCTACATATGTACGTCTACCGAGTCTGCGACGCGATTTTCTCGAAAGCGCGGACAGATCGCGCCGAGAGATCCGCAAAGAGGTGCGAAATATCGATCGTCGAATTGGCGCCGAAACAGGGTGCGGATTGGCGGTAATCGGAGCCGTGCATCTCCCCTACGCGATGGAAGAACGGGGGGAGGGGGGAGGGGAAGGAAAGGCAGGAAGGAAGCGACCGTACGGCTTCGCGGTCGTCGTCACGACCGCAGCTGCTAATACTGACCGCGGCGATATAACATTAGGTTCGAGCACTTAGAACGATGTCGGGCCGCGGTTACTCGCGTTTGAAATTCCGCACCTCGTCCCGAGTACGTGCTCCTTCTCCCTTCCGTTTGACTTTCGCGCGTGCTTTTTAATCGACTCGTATCTCGTCGTGTGAGAACCGCAAACGACGCTGTACGTGGTCATTCATTACGAAAGTGTACGTTTAGTTTTGTTTGAGATTATTCATTTATTTCGATACGCGCCGCATGTTTCTCCGCCGATATCTCAAACTTGTATATAATTCGATAATTTTTATACGATTTAATGGCGTCATGAATCCGATAATTGATTGGTATTCGCGCATTTAATGATACAAAAATACATGATACGTATCTTTGAGAATTTTATTTTATTTATTTTTTTTGAGAATATTTTTAAAATATTTTTACGTCTAAATATTAGAAGTATGCGTGCATATCCTGGCCTGGTTTCTCTATTACGAGATGCATTGTGTCTCGTAGATAGAGCTACGATTAGCTTTTCGACCAGCCGCCCGCCACGAAACCAGTTTGACATGCCTGGCATGAATCATTGCCGTTGTAATGCGAGAGTTCTCGCCGTACTAGTTTGGAGCCCGATTCTATTCTATTCGACGGTTTTCTCTCGTTCGTTGCCGTTCGCGCGAGATCGCAATTTTCTGCGGAACGACACAGTGTCGATTCACAACGATGACATCTAATGAGTTTGATACGCCGTTCCATTATGAGGATGTGGCTATTTGTTGAGTATTTTCGCTCGCCGTACCTCTCTTGCTCTCTCCTCTTGTCCTTCTCTCTTCTCTCCACCCTTCTCCTCGTTCTCGTATTATCTCTCTCGGCTTCTCTTTTCCTCGCGATTCGCCGGCGCTGTTGTTGTCGCTTCTCTTTCTCTCCGTCTTCCTCGCTCTACACCGCCGATTATGCACGTCTCTCTTTCTCGCTCGTTGGCGACTCTCCTGGACCGGAAGTTGTAATGAGCGCTTCTGTCGCCAGACCCGTCGCCTCGCGTCGCATCGTGACCAACGATGACGTTACTTTGGAAATATCACGGCCGGTTATCCAGGTCGTTAGCTTGTGCACCGCGTGACTTCGAGAGGGAACTCGATTCACGAGGGGAATAAAAAAAAAAGAATATGTAATTGCAGCTTCCAGGAATTGTGAGAGCGCAAGGAGCGACCGTGCGCTATCCCTACATAGAAGTCACCTTATGATTATTTTTTTCCCTTTTTTTCTACCTGCTATTGCTATTTATCTTTCAATTCTTTGTCTTCGGTTAGAGATATTTACTTATATAGATTAGATAAATATTTTAAAGGGAAAATTTCCAAATTTTTCCATGTATATATGGATTCTTTTTCTTTTAATTTATTGTTCTTGTTAAATTTATACGTCACTTTGGAATTTTTAGAAAATTGAGATATTGAAAGATTAAACTTTTTAAAAATATTTTGTGATACTTTCACTCGTAATATTTCCTGTATATTTTTCATGTAGGTTTATTTTCGCTTACGTAGTCGTTTTAAATTTTAAGTTATGCGTTTAAGAAATTATTTAAGAATCGTAAATCTGAGCGTATCGAGAAATGTAGGTATAACGTATGCATAACGTTCTCTCAAAGTCGTAAAAATTCAAACACAAAAGAGAGAGAAAGAGAGAAGCCGCGGTCTCACAGTATTATCCGCGAGCACGTGCCATGCGTCTCGCAATCATGTGTCACACGCCAGGATTTTCTACAGAAACATAAGATTTGTGTCGCTGATGAAATCGTGTTAATGGGTCCCGCGTCGTCGTTAACGCGTCCTCGTGAAAAGGGCAGGAAAAGAGAAGTGCCGACAGTACGAGAAAGAGAGAGAAAAAAATTTTTCGTATGTTTTTTACGACTTGTTTGCGGATGCTTTCGGAAAAGATACGCATCCGATTTTATCTCGCGCTCGCGCAAGTTTAAATTTTATTTAACATACATATCGCGATTAGAAATTACTTTCTCTCGGTGAAACATTTCAATCTTATCAATAGAAAAATAAGTAGAGAGAAATATATTAAACGATATGGACGGTTAGTCAACATACTTTTTGAATTAGATTACTCCGTTAACGTATATTTGAGGAAAATTCTTTCGTGCTGCTTTACATATTTGGTAATGTTTACAGGCGATGGAATGATTCATGAGATAAGATTTAATAATATTTAGTTATTTACGCAAGAATATTCTTTCAAATTACTTCGGTCGGCAGATATATTTTGACCTTTTTTTTTCCTTTCCTCTCTCTATCTCTCTTCTCTATCACCACAAATGTTGATTATCGAGTGAAAAGGGAACTTTCTTACATTTTCTAGATAATCGCGCGACTAATGGCCAAGAACAGCCAGAACTCGTTTGCATTAATGAAAAGCAACGGCGAGTGTGTACATGTGTGTGTGTGTGTATATGTGTGTGTGTGTATGGTATGTACCACGCTTCGATTTCTTCGATCATTTGTTTTTATATAGCATTTCGCCGCTTTGCTGTTTATGCTATCGAGAACAACGTGGGGAATCGGTGTTAATTCGAATTAATTATCGGCCTTTAATTGAAATTAATGACTTCTTGATGCGATGTTATACGCGAGGAAGAGGAGGGGGGGGGGAAGGGAGATGAAACCGTTTGTGCTCACACGCAGAAATGTACGCACCGAATGTGCACCACCACGACACACTGTGCACTGCAGTCGGTTTCAAAAGCCGGCCGGTCGGGCGGCCGCAGAAATGATGCGTTTCCGGTCATGAAAGCAGAAAGTTTGTACAGAACGGAACAGCTGGATTACGCGAATATCATGCCGCCGTTTTCGTCGAACGGACATCGATATTTTGTTAAGCGGTTCAATTGTCCGTCTTTCTCTTTCGCGTGGCTTTATTTACCAGAATGCGGCATCCGTTCGTCTGTTCTGTTCGTTCGCCCCCTCGTCGCTTCGTTCTTTCGTTCTTCAGCTCAATTTGCGGGCGAAGATGTCGAAACTTCCCGCACTTTCTCTACCGAAACCTTATGCCGACCTGCTTCTCTTGGAAGACAATCCGAGAAGTCTCATTCGTACAAAAATCATGTGGCTGTTTTGATCAGTTAATCGATTCTAATTAATCTCGTAAAAATACTTCATTTGATATCTACAATACCCTCTATAAAATGATAATTCGCCAAATTTTTGATATCCTCTCTAAAGTTGAATTTTTGGTTTAACGAGAATTAGTCGTTTAAGGATACTCGCATTATTATGCATTGCAATCAGATGTACATAGCATATCGAATGATAGAAAATCGTGCCGGAATTTCGAGAGTAGATTTCGGGATCATGCACGGCTGATTTCGAGGCGCACACAACAACGGCCTGAAATTCTTTTTTTCACCGCGGGCTCGGTCTCTCTCCACATTTCTCGCACAAAAAGATCGGTCGAACGCCGCAGCACATTTCGAGAATGGAAGTCCTTCGGAAGAAAAAACGAGAAATTGCCTGGCGGAGCGATGGCCAGGGTGATGGTGGTGCCGCTGTGACGGTGGTGATGGTGATGGTGGTGGTGGTGGTGATGGTGGTGGTGGTTGTTGATGCCTTTGTTGGTCTCCAAAGCAGCTGCCGACCCACACCGGGCCTTTCCGTTCTCATGCTCGAAACTCGATCGACACTCGACCCGCAGGAACAAGAGAAAGAAGTAGAGAAGGAGAGAGAAGGAAGGAACACGGGAGGCAGGGCAAGGAGGAAGCGCCGGTCGCATGCGATGACGAGAGAGATCGGAATCAGGTTGGAGAGAGTAAAAGCATAGCAGAAGGAGAGGAGCGAGGGAGCGAGGGAGAAGCATCGCGACTACCAGCGCGAATTTGTTTGAGAGCCGCTGTGGGCCTCGACGTGTTGCCCCCGTCTAGCAGATGTTTATGGCGCGTTGCCTGAAATGAGCGGTTTTTCTCGTTTTCTATTTATTTTGTCTGCCATGTGCGCGGACTACCCTCCGGACTTACCGACCGGAGGTCCTCTCCTGTCTGTCCAACTTCCCTCCGAAGTCTGTCCTCGATAACTTTTCTCCTCATTCGCGGGGAAAGCTATTGCGCGAGTCTCGCGATCGAGTAGTTTATAATAACAGAGTAACACGTGACGTTATCGATAATCAATTGCATCGATCATACGCAGTTGCAATATTACGTGTATTAATGAGTAACACGAATATATTATAATAACTTAGTAACAATAAAAAAAAGGAATGACAAGATAAAGAAATGTTATTGTCCGTATAATGCGATCGCCACCGTTGAAAATTTGATCAACGCGAGTGCATCACGTGAGAGAGAGAAGCGTGGAATATATATATTATTCTCGATAAAAGGGAGAGGGGGGAAAGAGAATATGCATGGCCGTATAAAATATGCACGTTGTCGGCGCACAATCGCGTTCTTGTGCATCTGTTTGAAAGCGAGCGCGCCGACCTTGAATTAAAATTATGCTGCACGCGACTTTTATTACATATCCATTCAAACGGCATCCGCTAATACGGGCGTTAAACTGCGCGCCATAGGTCAGGCGGCTCGTATGCGCATTCATCATCTAGTAATTTGGAGCGGACGGAAGGGGAAGAGAATTCGACCTTTAATAATAATAGCGTATCCTCCTAACCAGCGCGCTTTGAAAGCACGAAGCCCCGAGTTGTAGAAAATTTTCGAGCCCTCGACCGCAAAGATGAATTTGCATTCTTGACAAACGAGATAATGAAAGACGCAATTAAGGATCGCTCGCGATCGTCGATGAATAGCGGCTGTTAACGCTAATTAATCGGAATCGTTTCCGTCGCGATATATAATGCCCCCTCTTACTCGATTTTTGTCGGTCAATTTTTAGCGAAAGCGATATACGTCTCTTTCACGAAAGACAGGGTAATATAGAATTTCGTTTCACACACGAGACGCGCGAGAGTGGCTCGTTCATCGGAAGTGGATGGCGACGTCTTTGTTTGTTGCACGCTGCCAGACGTAGTGTGTGGGACAGTATTCGTGGATACACGAGGGGATATCGAATATCCGAGAGAGACTTCGCCTAAGAACCTTCCTCGCTTTTCAGCTTCGCTGCCGCCTCGTCCTTCCTCCGCCCGGCTCCTCCGCTTCTTTGTCAGACCTCGGTCCCGGCCTCTCCGTTTCCTTTTCCTCTCTTTATCGCGCGGGACATATAGCCTGCATCCAGGATGGTGCATCTGCGGGCGTTGCATATCGACCTGCGTGGCTCTCTCGTGGCGCTCGGCGCGATTCTACAATTCACGAGGCTCGTAACAAAGTAATTCTGAATTATCAATGCGAAACTTCCACACGATACATGACACAATGCGGGACGTACGTGACGAATGTATAAAGTACAATTTTTTAACCAGAAGAGGTAAAAAAAGTTATTAACTTTTGTTGACATACACGTGTGTTGCATGTATTTTTAGAATTAAAAAAAAAATAGAAAAAAAGAAGCTTAAATATTTTTCAAATGGAAGCACTAATAATTTTGCATATTCGTGTCGGAGCCAAGTAATCGATATGATATGCGTGATTTTTTACGATTCTTTGAAAAAATTTTAGTTTGCTTAAAAAGTTAAACGCGCAAAATCTGCAACAAAGTTCGAAACCATCTATTTCTGCTGTCGTTCGAACTTTAAGGAGTCTTCTTTTTCACAATGTGGTGCATATCCTTTCCGTGTATCCGATTATTCCGAAGACCGCGCATACCAGGAGGAAGCGGTCCACCCACCTCCATCTCCTCAATTTCTCTCTCACTCCCGTACGTGTACACATGTGTACACGCATACAAGCCCGCGATGAAGGCGTGAATGTGTATTATGCGGACGCGCAGGCGGTCGAGTCTCTCTCGCTCCATTTGGCCAATCCGCGTCCCGTGTACTTCGCTCGCAACAATGCGCTCGACGTGGCACTTCCGTCCGGACGAGGAAAAGCGCCGAGAGCGCACCTCGTTTCTCCCGAGACTCCGTTCGATGCATAAATAAGTCGCCCTCAGCTCGGGAAAAATTACCACTCGCAATAAAGACTACATTTTCTCACGTAGCGATTATACGAAATTATCCTGACGCGAAAGTGTACAGTTTAGTAATCGTTTGTTGACTTGATTTTTGTTTTAAATTTACATCAAGTCCACTTATGGATCGAACGCGACAAAAAAGCCGAGAGGAAGGTAGCGAGACCGCGAATTTTCGAGCGCATTTTTCCGAGACTCAAGGAAAAACCTCGACCTCGCACGTCGGTCGACCTTTCTCCATCCTGGTCGAGAATCGAGTATGAATGTCGACCAAGCGGAGCACGTAAGAGAGCCTTCGTAGTACGTCGAACTGTGACGTAGTCGGCGGTGCGTGTCCTAGGTCAAGATTCAAGACTGTCTACTGTTGGCCGTCCGCTTCTTTCTAGCCGAGATTGGTGGTTGGCTGGTGGCTGACTGGCTGGCTTCATCCTTTCGCCGCTCTTGGCTTCTCGACTCGACTCGATTCGATTCGATCCTCGATTGTATGCGTGGGCAACGTACACGCGCGCATGCGTGCGTGCGTGCAACGAGAAACGAGACTCCCGCACATACTCATTCTATTTCCCTCTCGCTCTGTATCTTCCATACGATGTTCTCTTCCTCCTCTTCATAGCTCCGGTGTCTTCCCACTCGTGATTCAGTCGGTCCTTGTCGCACAGTCATCCGTTCACTCTCGATCTCAAGAGGAGGCCGATCGGCCTCTGTCCCAAATTTTTTCGTTCGCGCCTTTTTTCTCGTCCTAGTTTAATGAAATTATATGAGCAGCGACATGAAATGGAATCCGTTTTCGAAGGTCAACGCCGCGAAAGCGCTTTGCCTAAAAAGAATCGTTTCAGGCTCATCTATAGTATTTATATATATTTACTCGTCGCTCTTTACATTTCTTTATCTGAATTAAAATTCTTCCATAATTATCAATTTATCTTCATCGATAATTATTGATCTCAAATATATTTATATCTATCGAAAGTAAATAGCTATTCAATATATATCATATAATGATATATCAATATATATCATGAAAAACATATGTATCATATATATGAGATTAGATATGAGAGGAAAAGATCTCTCCTTTGTTTTCAAATAGTACGAGAAAGCTGTCGTCGATACTCGCGTGCGTGGCACGTGCTGCGAAGCGATACGTTAGCTACTACGTTAGCCAGGCTTTCAGGCTTTTGTCACCGTTACGCAATCGCAAAAGCCGCGGAAAGGGAAAGCAACGAAGACGACGACGGCATTCTGGCCGCTCCAACGAGATACGGTATAGGTCTCGACGAGAGAGAGAGAGAGAGAGAGAAAGAGAAAGAGATGCACGAGAATGTTGTACGTAAAAGATGACGAATCACGGCACTGACCCACTTCCACCCCCTTCCCCTCCCCCTCCTCGCATCCTCTTTATTTTTTATTTGCTCCAAATAGACGAGCCCTTAATAGCGCCTTTGCACGAAGTAGTCGAAGTTACTTACTCGGTGTTTTACCTTCGTCGACAAATATTCGAGCGGGTGCCCTTTGCGTTATTGTAAACATCGCGATAATGAAGAAATATGCAAATCGTGTTACACAATTTATAAATATTGCCATTACGTTTGCTTAAATCTCTGCGAATTCTCGCGATTAATCGTTCTCGATAGAAATAATTGCATGACTCTGCCGGACTAGAATAGAGAAGACGCAATGTCGGTTTGCATTAAACTGGAACAATTCTCTTCGCATCGCACAACGATTCCTTTTGTCGTCGTCGACATTGTTGCATCCTGCGCTTTTTCGCGTTGCTAACAGACAATGTAGGAGCTCGACGACACACGTAATCGCTTTTTTTTTCACGTTTCGACGACTCGATTGTGCGGCGACCACCGCGTATATGTATGCATATGTATATATATATATTATGTAGTCGACGATAAGAGCGCGATTGTAAAGCCGTGCCTCGTGTTCCAATTATTCAGAGAAACTTTCGCTCTCGCGATATTATTGGGACATGTAACGCGATCGTTATTAAGTTGCCTTTATGCGCCCGACATAACATTTTGTTCTCGCGAGCGCGAAAAACGACCCGTCCTTATTTCTTTTTTTACGCGACGATTATTCCGAGCGACATTCCCTCGCTCCAGAGACTCGTCGACGATGTACGTGTACCGTAATAACCGAAAACGAGGTCTCGTGATGGTGGTTGGTCTCGAATATCGGTCGCGTTCGCGGGCTCTATCTCTATTGAAATCGCTAAATGCTTCTAACGAATAACGCTTGCCGACATCGTTGTTCATTAACGCGGAGATAAAGCTATGACGCGGGTCAGAAAAAAGCGCTAACCCCGATTCATCGCTAATTGTTAGAGACACTAACGACGTTAGACACATCGGGCTCATGGTTGCGCCACGTGTTTCATCGCACACGTGTCACTCCCGGCAGTGGATCCTCTATAGGTCAGGAGGAATCGGTAAACTCAAATTCGAATTTTACAATACCTCTTTTGTCGATGAACATAATTCATTGACGAGCGCATTGGATGTATATATAGCATAATGGGAATCGAAACTCATTACATCGTTGTAATTCCCGACAGCTTAAGTGATAATGTTGTTCGGTTTCATACTATATAAAAAGGTCATATAAAAGTAGTGACGTGAAACAGGTTGATGATCGTGTGTTTTGCAACGTGAAAAGATTTATGATTTCAAGCGTCAGTAAAATCTACATTTTATTAATGATTAAGTATTTTTTTTTCAGGAAAGAGATATCGATTTTTAAATAACGCTGCATTAATGATGCAATTTCGCGTCTCTCTTTCTATCGGTATAATTCTGCTTGAGATTTAATTCGATTCAATGAAAGAGATTAAGCGGCAATATATCGAATATATTTTTCCATTCCTGTGAATATCGGCATGATATTTCGCGAGCCGACGTCGGTGACCTCAAACTCGATCGCGACAAGGAATCGAGAGAAGTATCGTGTCGAAATTCACGATCGCACACACTTTTTCGCGGAACGAAGATCGAATCTTGGCGGTGATCTTTCGCGCCGAGAGATTTAGGAGATCGGGCAAACGCGAATGATAAAACGGGGGCGCCCCAATAGTTGTCTAGAGATGCACAGATCTCGTAGACAACAAAGAGGTTCCGAGAGGTTCTCAACCTCTCCGCAGCGTGCGACGACCGCCGTGAAACACGTCGTGGTTCCCGCCCGTGGGCCTCGCGCCTCTCGCATACCCGTTCCTTTGTCCAGTTCTCTTTTGAAGAGCCGCCGCGAAGGAGAGCAGCTCGCCTTGAGACAAAGCGCATGCACCTACCGACGCAGAAGCGCGCGTGTGGTGTGTGCGCTACCTTACCTTACCACCCCCTCTCTCTCTCTCTCTCTGCTTCTCGCGTGCCCCGTCTCGGACCCTCTCCCTCCCCTTTCCTGTCCGTCCCGCTTCGGCTGTCTCCTCATTCTCTATTATTATGTTTTTGCGATTTATTTGTGTCTGCATCGCGCGTTCAATTTTCGAGGTTTTTTCGCCCCTTGCCTCCCGCCTACCTTTCCCCGCCTTTTTCTTGGAGCAGAAGTCGTCGGCCTCCCGCGCACACGAATCCGCAGGTGCATCGTTCCTCACGAACTTTGCTTCTACGAGCGAACGAGCGAGAGGGAGAGGGGGAAAGGGAGAGAGAGATAACGGCGCATCGCACCTGCACGCGCGTGCCCATCTTTTGTCAACGTCATTCGCGCCGAAAAGCGGCTCGCCGGTTAATCGACTGCGTTAAGAGACAAGGTGTACGAACGCACGTGCCGCTTCCTTCGGACAACGTGGCCAGACAGGTGCCCGATATAATTAAGCCGACGACCTGGCTGCGTTGGGTTTGTCCCGCGCCGTCGCGTTCCTCTCCGCGCATTTCGCTTCAGCGCCCCCGAAATATTTTATTCCGCCTCGACGCACCTGCTCTTCGAGATTGTCTTTCGACCTGCCGACGTTCCTTTAAATATTCCTTTAAATCAATATGATTTCGACTTTATAAATAGACGGGGAGATAACGATTTCCACAATTTATTTAATCCTGACGATAAAAATGTCGAATATCGATTGTCTTAGATGGGTGAAACTCTCCTTCTACGAGATTTAAACTCGAGATTCTATTTCGGTTGTGAAAACCGTTATGTCCACGTCGTGTTTCTATCTCGAAAGAGAAAGCGATGAATAGAATGGTTTAGCCACGTCCATCCGTCCTCAGGTAGCCATCGCGATGCGCGTCCTTCCGTCGAGGCAGGACGGCAATTTTCGGTACTATTGTGTGCGCGCCGAGGATATATACTCCATGGCCCGTGTCCTTCCGGACCTGACCTCGTCCTCTCTCTCTCCGGGATTGCACGTTATAATACCTGTCTTTCGACCGAGAGCTATATACCTGCGTTTCACGAAGCTTCTCGCGTACCCTTCGTGCGGAACGTTTCACGTCGAACGATAATGGCCCGTGTCTAACAGCCGAGGCGGGCAAAAAGTACTTTGACGGAATTTTCCAACCGCTCTCCTGCGTTGCCTCGGCTCCCTCGTCCTGTGAAATTTCTTACGCGCCAACATTTTACGACACCGCTCATTGAATTTAACAGTTTCGGAATTGGTTTAGTGCGCGAGGGAAAAAGAAAGAGAAATATGATATATATTTCTGACAAGAGAAAGTGGAAATTGAAGGACACGACCAAGACGGGGGTCCACGTCGACACTATCGATGGCGAACATGCGCTGTCGGATACAAATATGATGTATCGCAGGATAAGATCTTTCGTGGCGAGGTGAGGCGACATTGTTGGCGGGCTCTCCTACTTCCTGCCGATGACCGAAGAGGCTTAGAAAGGGGAATTGGATGTATTCGTCATGAGAAGCGCGTTATGATGACAATGGCCATTGCCTGTGCTAGACGAGGCTGGACGAAGGAACGGAAGGTGCCTGGATCGTGCCTCGAATCCGAAAAGCTCGCCTGGGCTCGCACATTTGTCCTCCTCGATCGAGTGACTATTTTCGAGAACGAGTCGATTTTTTTTCAAGAAGCGCATCCGATCTGCTAATTAATAACGTTCAATTTTCAAAAGGAATTTTCAAAATAAAGTTAAATACGAGAGAGAAGACTCTCGCGGTGCTTTGATCGAAACGCGGTCTCTTTTATGTGAAGCAACAGCGGACTTCCCTTTTCAAATTTCTAGCAATATCTTAATGTCACATCTTTTTACCTAAAGAGAATGCGTCACGTTTTCAAGCTGGCAAACAAGCCGCTACGCAAGGCAGATTACGAGCCTCTTCATTTGCGTCTAGTCGGTGTGGGTGGCTCGAAAAGGATAGAGAGATGTCGGAGGGAAAGAAAGCGAAAATCCGACCTGACTGGCCGGCCAGCCAGGCGAGTTTATCCGTGCTACCTTATCTCGTTCAAACAATCCTGTTATCAGAAGTCTCCCGGCTTCGCGTATCACGTTCCTCGACCGGTTCATCGCTTCGTCACTCCTCGTCGTTTCTCCTCACCGTCAAGTGCCCTGGCATTGAGCACCACTGAGGCCTCGAATCGTTGAACCACGGAGTGGTTCAGTGGCTCCAAGGCCGGCGGAAACCACGGGTGGGATGTGCGGGGCAGAACGGCCCTTCTTCGACTGGAATCGTTTCTCTCTCTCGTACGGTGCGAGCTTGAAACGCGCCTTCCCTCGTCGACCTCTGCTTCTTCGCGTACTCTTCGTGATTTCGCGAGGAAGGAAGAAGTAGAATAAGACCAAGATGACAACGACCAAGACAAAGAAGCGAACGATACGGGGAGGAGGAGAGTTTTCGTGGGCGACAAAAATGTCCCACGTGCCGCTCGTCGTTTCGTCTCGACGCCCGGCGTCTTGTTTTCGAATCGCTTCGTTTGCGCAAAAGTGCAACGCGCTCTCCCTCGTGTCTATGAAATTTTCCGACATGATTGAAACTTCTCATATTGCATATCATCGATAGCTTTTATTATTGAAAAATTCCATTTAATCCATCACTCAATTATCCGGGTAGTATTTAATGACAAGCTTAATTATTGGAAAGATGTATTGTTATCCAGATACTGTATCCTTTAATTAAGAATGTTCGATAATAGCGTGATATTGTCTAGGCAATGATGTTGACATTTTCATTACTTCAATGTCAGAGGCGTGTCTCGATTTACTTTATTGGAAATGTATATTACGCATTATTATACGAATGCGATAGAGTTGTCCGTGCAAAGAACTCTATTAGGGTTGCGATTAGAGTCCAAGTAGACGTAACGAGACCGGCGTGATTTGCGTTTCGCATTGCATATTGATGCGAGTCATTCGAAAGTTACATCGCACGGGTTATATTTCACTCATTTGCAGTGAGTCGCATTTCTTTGTGTATCGTCCTGTGCATTCGCTACGAGAAAACGACACGAGCGCGCGCCATCATCGAATCCAGTCCGTTTAGTTTTCTTGCCAATCTCCTTCTCCTTCTCTCCCTCTTGGAACGCTCTAGACCCATTTTAGGATTGAAATTTGCGAGATTATCGAGCCCACCCCGACTGCACCTGCTCCCGACGATCAGAGTTCGCGGAATTTTAAAGACGACGCTCAAGCGACCAGTCGTAAGTTGTCTCAGAAATCTCAAGACCGATAAGAACATTGCCGGATTTCGCTCGTTGATCTCAAGATTCGCGACGTCATCCTCGCGTACGAGATCTTTTTATTCCCGCGAAAGAAACGGTTTTAGCACCTATTCTTTTGAGACGGCGCGAACATCTCGTTATCGCGATTCCCTAGATAGATCCTCCGGTAATCATGCGGAACTATACATCCCGGCGTTTCAACGGTCGTGATTAATTTTAATTTGCATTAAACCTATACGCACGACGCACACATTGATTACATTGACCGAAGATCTGTGCGCGTTGACAGGTTGAAAGCGATTACGAACGTTAGGCACGCAATTAGAAATCGTTGCGTTGACCAACGCGTGTTATTACTGAATACCTTTAACTTATTGTGCAACCCGTGCCATTTGATGACGCACATCACACTCGAGCTAACTTTATGCAGGATAAGTGAAATCAAATTTGTGGAGATGCCATCTCTCACTCCTCCGCTCAGCTAATCTAGGAATCGTTGAGCAGAAATGTTGCAAAATTTTCTTGCCATCCCTCTCATCAAGGATTTATTGTAAATCGTGACGAATTTTGCGGGGGATTGTCACGTTTCGAACTCGTCTCTTATTCGGTATTTTTGGACGATCTATTTCCCCTCTTGCTTGATCCTTTAGCTTTTGCTTCGAGATGCATTGCAAGCTTTTATCGGAGAGTTTTCGCCGAAGATTCGGGAGAAAACTTTAGAATGGAACGGAAATCGAACGGGGATATCTATCGATTGACTGCGATCGATAAAATTTCAGATACACATAGAGATATCAGAAGTAGAACACGAATTTTTCTCTGAAAAATCTCTAGAATCTAAACGACATTACATTCGCTTTCAATCACGGTACACAGTATTGTACGATTTTCCGTTTATCTTGCTGTTTATCTTGATTGATATTCGCACAACATTAAATATTTGACTTATATTACACTCGTGATGTATATGTATTATGAGTTTACAAAAAGATGCATTCTCTTGACGAAAGTTTTCCATTCCACTTGGTCGTGCAAATAACGCGATTCCGCAGATAATATTTGCGACTTTGTTGCACGTGGCCAGCAGTAGTCTATCTTTTTCTCCCTCCCTCCCTCCCTCTCTCTTTCTCTCTTGTCCGTCATAGATAAACTATCGATCAACGCCTTTATGCGAATAGTCAGCTTGCATCGCTCGCTGACGCGAGGAGACAATCGATAGACGCGATATAAATATCGGGGCAGTAGAGTCCACGTAGTAACAATTATTTTTACTTCGTAAAGATGCGGCTGTAGAAACGTTTCATGGCGGCTCGTGGCGATCTTCTTTATACTTGAGATATCGATTTCTCCGATGCGGATGTGTAAGTGCAAGGAACCACGCAGTTGCGTAGTGCGTGTTTACACTCAATTCGCGACTGACGGTGTCACGGTGGATTTCGCAATAAATTCAAGGATGTTTATGACTCTTCAAGGCTTCGTCTGCGCGATGTCTGCCACTGTTCGAGGTCTTTCGTGATATACATTTGTATCGTAATCATGATTAAGAAGAGATGATTAAAATGATGATCAAAAGTGTATATTCAAAACAAGATTTAATAATTATATTATATTGACGTGATTAGTATAAATCATGTATGTAAAGGTTGTCTCTCTCTCCTTTCTCTCTGCGACAATTTTCAATAAAACGATAATATGTATCGCGTTTACATGCAATCGCGAAAAAAACATTTTACGAAAACATTGAAATTTACTTATCGAGAGTCACGTATCAAAAGCGAGATACACTATGCACTTGAGTTTTTAGTTAACATCAATGTTTACGGTATGATCTTTTGACATTATAATGTTGACAAATTTAATTCTCTCTCTCTCTTTCTCTTAAAATTTATTACTCGTCTCGTATATCTGATGTATAATATATTATTCTCGCTCGTAGAACTTTGCAATAGTGCAAGAGTACATATATAGTCGTAGGATAAAGGAAATGTCGTCGTCATTGCCAAAGCATGCACTCGCTTAGGATCACATTACAGTTATACCTCGCAAGAATTGAAACTCGGTTCATCGAGAAAAATCCGCGTCCGTGAGCGCGTTGGTTGTCGCACACGATCGTGATATAAGGAGCTCTTATCTCGGTATCGCGCGAATTTGCAATTTTCTTCGAGAGAAAATATAAGAGATAGCGCCGCGTTGGATGAGATTTCTATTCGCATAACGCATTTATTTTTTCTTATAGATATCTCGTTTATTATATTTACGGTTAACGCCCGGCGTAAATCGCGATTATAAGAACCTCTCAAAGAGCGAGATAGCGCGAATGCACCTATGGAACTGTCGATACAGATTTCCCGCTGTTTTCTCGCTCGTGTTGAGGGAGGAAGCAGCGTGAAAACGGTGGAATCAAGCGAAGTTATATCGACGGATACGGGCAGTTTTCGTCGAATTTCCCACATTGTCGGATCGAGTGGGTCGAGCGATTTTTGTTCAGGTAGCATCGAAATTCGATTGTGTATTTGTCGAGCAATCCGTGATATCCGGGGCTCATTTCGGTCAAGCGACCGCGCTCGCTCTCTGTCTCTCTTTTTTTTTCGACTACTTATCTCCTCTGTTTCCTCCAACTCCCTCGGTGCAGCTTAGCGGAAAAAAATTTGAAGAAATATTTGAAGATATTTATAACTCTCTCGCGATCTCTCTCTTTTCTCTCCTTTACTCTAACGGTAAAGAGCTTCGAGATATTTACAAAACGCGCGCGCGCGACACTTTCTTTCGGTCGTCTTTCGTCTTTCGTGATGGCCCAAAGCCCGCTCTTCTCCCAGCGCGATTTTCTCTTTAGGAAACGTAAATGGCACGGATTGGTCCGGACTCCTTGGGTCTCTGTTCCTGAATAAGTTCCCATGGAAACCATTGGCGTAGCCGGCCGCTAATCTTTTCTAGAGCCACCGGCACACCACGAGCATGCACCGCACGTAGGTATATATCGATCGTGCGTTCGAAGGGCGAGAGAGAGAGAGAGAGAGAGAGAGAGAGAGAGAGAGAAAGAGAGAGAACCCTACGGAAAATCTACCCTCGTGCCAGAAAACGCCGAGGTTGTATTCGCGCATTCGATGTATTTTTATTTTCTTTGGTTGAGACCCGAGAAGAAGAAAAGAGGAGAGGAGAGGTCGTAGAGGTTCTTTCAGCAGATAAACGATCGTGCGCGTTTCTACCACGACTGAATGAGAGGACAATGAAAACAGCGCGTCATAAATGCTCTTATCGCACGTGCGAGATACGTCGCGACTCGCCTTGCGTAGCGATTAATCAATGAATTATTGAGAGACGAGGAGACAACCGGTCGATCTCTAATCAGCTGTTCAGTCGCGCCGAATATGACGGGAACGCAACGCCGACTTCTGCGGCGAATAACGCGAGAAACGCTTGTTATTCGCAAACATTGGAGCAAGTTCCATCGAACATATATATTACATAATGATCGGAGCGCGGTGTAGCATGGTTGATGATTCACTGTTAGGTCAATATCTCAGGCTGGAAACACCGGTCGGGCCTGTTACGCGACGAGGGCTGTTTCTGCGAGTGATCGATAAGCCACGCGTGTCTCGTCGGGAACGAATGTGCGTGTATCGTCGTGGAGGGATCGTCGGTTAGAGGGTAGACTATGACGATAATAAAGAGGGTTAGGCTACGCGGGATGATAACCCCGTTGCGTATACACGAATAATTAATTTAATTTTCGGACATTCGCACCGAGCGTGATGTTCTGGGGATAAAAAAAAAGCCTGGGAAAATTGAAAATTTGTCATTTCAAATTTGTAATTTTGCTTTGACGAGATATTGATGAAGGATACAGTTTGTCGAATATCATGCGTGACAGTTCTCTCGAAATAATCGCATATGCGGCTAATTCTTTTTCCGATAAGTCCATGCATTACGGTTATCGCAGTTGGAATTATCGCATCCTCGTCCTTAGTACGATAAATAATTTTGCAGCGAGACATCCGAGTGTATGGATAATAAGCGTGACATTGCGCTATCGTATCGCACTGAATAAAAATATTTTTCCAATATTCTTTGTTCCATTTATGCGTACACATATACATTCTGCCTTGCAATTTGCAATCGTTTATTTTGAAAAAGACACAAATTATATTTCTCGGATGCATTAAATGGATAGTGGATTTCAATACCTTAAATTTCCACTTGATAATGTCATTCCTTCATTTTACTGACATATTAACAATGTCTTAATCAAACGAATATAATTTAGAATTTTTTTTTGTAGGAAATCGAGAAACATTGTATATAAAAGGGAGGCATTTTTTCCTATTACTGTGTCATTTCTAATCGTGCTCATCGACCCCAAAGCCTTTCTCATTGCGTCTTTTTACGTGAGTCATGATGATAACACTCACAAAAGGAGGTGGAGTAATGAAATTACACACACGTACATTCGTACACTTGTATATAATATCGACGGCAGGTATTCTCGATACCCTATGTACTGCACTTTGCAAGATATACTTTTACAAGCGTGCACTACGCTCGTTTGCTCGAATCTCGATGACGTAAAACTCGACGAATCGGTCCCGTATTATTAATATTACTCTGGTAACGATACGCCGTGATTCGTTGTATAAAGATGTTAATTAATGCAGTCCAACCGTTGCCCAATATCGATTCTCTCAAGTGGGTAGGTCGAGAATGAAAAACGTTTCACGGGCGACAGCGTCGCGCCAGCAAAGTAAAATAAAAACAATGTACTAGATATCTTTATTCATGCCGCGAACCGTGCATTAAATAAATGTTTCTTGACGTCATTTAGCATGAAAAAAATTTATCAATTATAATTCAAAAAGTTGTTCTCGACAATGAATTAAAATTAATTACAGAAGCAAATAATGTGCATCATGAAAATGTACTTTATTGGATGAAGCGTTAGCTCGAATTGCATATTATATTCACAGAAAGATATATATTAATAACCCAGCAATATATCGAAATATTGTAATTGCGATTTTAGATAAAGGGGCGATTTAAAAAAAAAAAAAGTTCAAAAGGAGGCAGTTAATTGACGGTCTTTGTCGTCCGAAGCTTCTTTCTCGTCGTTTCTCGACGCTCTGTGTTCTCCGATGCTTGATGAATGGACGTACTATTCGCTTGTAAGGCATCCATGCAGCGTGCGTAACGCTTGCGCGGATCGAGAACGATTGAGAGAGAGAGAGAGAGAACGACTGACAGAGAAACAGAGATATGCGGCGCGACGGCGTGGGTTGACCGGCGCGCGTTTTGACATTAAATTAGTTCACCCACGCGTAACTTTCTAACGTAGCGATGTTTCCCAATTCGCAATTCTTATCATGCGAATTGCACGAATGTATTTGCTAAGCCCCTTTTCGGCTTTACCATCGCGCGTCTCACGCCTTCTCTTTCAAACGTATATTTCTCTCGCTGTACAATCGGAAAAACTAATAAGCGAAAATTTTATCATGCTCTTCTAGGTAATATTATCTAATCGAGAATATATTTTGACGATAAATTATAAAATTTTATAATTATATATTTATTTTTTTTATAAATATCTCAAGTTATATATTTGACATATATATAAAGTTTATTTTTATATAAAAAATTACTCGATCTTTATTAATTGATTTATGAGGCTTCTTTTCACGTTGGAGAGGTTCCGGCTCTTGGCAGATCACACAACTATCCGGGAATTTTCTTGGATTTTCCAAAAATTAAACATTTCGACGTGTGCCTGACGTTTCTCGAATGATCGATTCGTCTTTGGAGGCGCCGTCTCTTTGAATCGAGCTAAAAATGAATGAACGATACATAACGTTCGCCGTTAACGCCGACTGACGACATGCCAGGGTACTCGCCTGTGCTTTACAGTTTAAGATTGTAAATTTATCCAGAGACTTCTTCTCTTCCTCTTCTCGCCGTTTCTCTCTTTCCCTTTTACCTCTGTCTCCTCTTTCGCTTCTCGTCATTCGATAGTACGCATCGTCTACTGTCTCTCTCCTCCTACACTCGTCGATTCGCTTACAATAATCGCTTGCGTGTCGCGTTGATCGTTTTACCGCTCATATAGAAGGCAGACGTTAAATCGCGAAATTAATTTGCAAAAGCCCCCTCTGGATGTCCTCAACTTGTCAGTCGATGACATCGTAGTCCTCCGCCATCGATCTCTCTTTCGTGAAACTTCTTTCGTTGCCTTCGCGAGAGATCAACCTATCTCGCGCGTTGCGTAATCGTGACCCTGTTCCTTTAATGAAGTAATCCGACACGTGGTTGTCTTCGCTTCACGCTTTCATCGAGATAAATCTGGCATTCAGTCGACAGATCGACACGTCAATGTCGCGGTCGATCGAGGGAGATGAAATACGTTTTACGCGTTTTAACGCGGAGCCTAGAACATATCTTTGAGATTCTCGATCTCGACCTCGTGCACGATTTCTCCGAGGATTGTGTGTTTCTCCCGGCAAAAGTAAAATAGGCGAATCTAGTAACGGTCGCACTGCAGACAAATCGCTCCCGAAGTTTCGCAATCGATTCGCGTCATGCGCATTATTCGTGCTTTAGATCAAGCGATGCGTTACTGGTAGGCATCCACGTAAGCTTCTTCTCGCGTTTAAATGCGAATATGTAGTCACGCCAACTGTGACCTCGCGATTATTTTTCTAATATTATCCGCTGAATACTCTTTTATCGATTCGAAAATTTAAAACTCCAGCAGAGCGAGACACGAGGAGACTCGACGAAATAACCAGCGTGACAGATGCCCACGCGCACAAACACACACACGTGTCGGTTCATGAAAACGGAGAAACCGAGAGGACATAAATTATCAGAATTTTCTACCGATTGGTGGTCGAAAACAGGAAATGCTAGTCGTGCGTTAGAAGTCGGCGGCCGCTCGGGGCGTTAAATTATTCTTTTAGAACCATTATTTATGGACCCGGTGTCCCGCTTCTCCGCGTGTGCGTTTTCGCGCCGACTCGAGGGTCGTTCCTTCGTCGCGGTTTTACGCCCCGCTAATTTCCGCGTGTAACGTGCAGGCACGGCACCTAGGTATGTGCGTTTTCGTCCGGTCGGTTTCCATCACCGAGATATAAATTCCGCTTACACGCGGCGGTTATCGCGGCGCGAAGGCTGCCGGAGGCGGACGAGAGACTGTAATAATCTGGCGGCACGTTGGCCGTCAAGGTGAAGAAAGAGAGTAAGAAAAATGAGGGAGAGATATTGAGAGAAAATAGCGAAGAGTCAGGCAGAGAAAGAGAGAGAGAGAACAGCTCGCGACAGGGGATCGCGACGTGAATCGAATCGAACAAAGAAACGCGTTCGCGTTCGATGACCTCCGATGAAATTTGCTGGAAGAGAGGAAATGTCGATAATAATATACTCCATGTTTCTTTTTTTATTCGAAAACATTTATTATGCTTTCGTCGAGGGAATTCGAGAGTAGTAAAAGAAGTAGGCGCGACAAATATAGAGGAACGCTTATATATTATATATCGTTTCTTATTCTTCGGAACGATTGGTCACATCTGGCGCTAAAACTGCGTAACCGACGAGACCAAAGTTTCTTTCCTCGGCGTTCACGGCCGTAGCTTTTCCCGGGCATTGTCTCCGCTCCCTCGCTCGATGAGTTTGAGGTAGGTCGATCGACGAATGACTCACCCTGTGGATTCTCGACCGGGCGAGAGGGACTCTGGGTGGAGCAGCTTCGATGGTGGGCAACGCGTCCCATTATACCCACTGCGCCTCGTTAATATCGTGACATCCAATATCGCGTAATTATAACCGTACTGTTCCGCCGCATAAGTCTCGATCGACGGGATCCTCGTAAATTGATAATGAATCATCGACGAGAGAGCGAACGCGTCTCGTTACTGCATCATTTGCACCGATCCGTACTTGTATCAAATTTGTAACTTTGAAGCGAATTTCGTTGCGTGAAATGTTTATTTCAGAGCGAGAGTAGAGAAATGTTTAATTTTGTAATATAGTATAGATTTTCTCGATAAAAGAGAGATACTTGAATGTATCGGGTTCCGATACGCTTCCGGGGACACTAACGATCGCGCGCCCATCGTTGCCGAAGGCTCGGGGATGCTCTTACTATCTTTTCAAGGACCATCGTCCCGCTGCATTTCCATAGAAGATTAACGGCCTGGCATAATCTACATTTTCTATCGTGGGATCTCGATGGAACCTCGATGGATCTCGAGAACCTTCTCGTACGAACGAATGGTATTATCACGAGGATTGCTACTCGAGTCCGGAGCTAAAGAGTGCGAGGCGTGTGGCCAGAGAGAGAAGCGGAAGACAGAGAGGAAAAGAAGGAGCGAAAGAGTAGGAAAAGAGTAGGAGGAGAATGAACGCTGTTGGGCCGCGGTGTCAGTGGAGTTCAATCTTAATATAGTATGACCTCCACTGCCATTCGAGACAGTGTCGGACGCGACGGCAGTTGCAACTGCGAACGAGAGGAAAGGGAGAAAGGAGGATCGACCGAGAGAGCGAGAGTGATTAAAGAACAAGAACGAAGAAGGATGCGAAAAGGAGCCGGGGGAGGGGAACGGGAGGGGCGCTAGAGAGGAAAGGAAGATACATGAAGAGAAACGACAACGGAGGACAGAATGAACGGATGCGTGCGTTGCACCTTATTCCCTAGTCCGATGAGTGAGCCTTGCCTCGGTTATTTCAGAGACATCAACTCCTCCGCGAGAGTAAGAGAGAGGACACAAGGGGAAAACAGAGGAAAGGAAGAGAGAGAGAGAGAAACGATGCGTACGTGCGTGCGTGCGTACGCTTAGTCGTCGAGAGTGTCATCGATCTATTTCGAGAGGAGGCTGGAATTTCTGGCCTTCGCGAGGGGTCAGTAAAGGAGAGAGAAAGAGAGAGAATAAGATGGCAAGAGAGAGGCGACGCACGGGAGAGAGCGAGAGAAAGAGAGAGAGAGGAAATCTCTCGCGTGTAGAGGGAGAAAATGAAGGAGAGGAAAGAGAAGAAGGAGACGACGATGGACGAGTTGTTACCACACCTGCGCACTCGCTGATCTGGACTGCCCGATGGTCAACGCACGAATGACCGCGTGCTCCTACGTCTTCTTTGGTCGAGCTGCCGAGAGGAAGAGAAAGAAAGAAAGAGAGAGAGAGAGAAAGAATTGCTCGCCGCGATGCTCCATAATGTGAGGGCATAACTCCATTCACTGAAACTTGTTCTTCGTTAGGTTTTGGATAATAGAATTAACCGTCGAGTCTCTGATGCGTTTCATATATTAGAAAATATTCACGGCAAAATATAAACGCGGTCTTATGCATATTTTCGATAATAATATTATTACTTTTGATTATTGCGACCCTCGTGAAGAAGGGTCCCGATTTTGGGAAACTCCCAGATGTGCGTCGCGAAAAATGCGCGAAACCAGGGGGAAGATTAATCGTTTCCAGGGCGATAAGTCCACTTTGTGAGGGAGTATTTGTACAAAGGCGGCGTCGACGGCAGAAACGAGTTATCAGCAAGTTATTGGAGTTTTCTCGACTATATCGTTCGCGCGCGTGTCGAGTGGGGTTAACGTTAGAAGGGGACGAGAAGGAAAGGGATGATAGGCACGCGGGAGGAAGAGGAGGCGGAGGATCTAACGATATGGTGGGGAGAGAGCGACGGTGGTGCTCGGCCGTTGCATTGTGGGGGTGTTGGCCTTCAACTTGACGGCGCAGTTTCACTGACCTGCCTGAGAAACTCGTGATACCAGCTCCGTGCGCGGACCTACGGACGCATCCACGACGCCAAAGGGTACCGCTACTTAAGGGCCCATCGGGCCCTAAACAAACTCTGCCGTCGCCGACCGACCGAGGAAACTGCGTATCTGTAATCTTAAACTTTAGCTTTTCTTTATGCGCGACAAAACGAGTGTTGGTTATCCGCGATGAATTTTCTGCTAATATAAATTTTCTCAAAAAAATTAATTGCCCTCAGACTGACTATGATAATTTAGTTAACTTAAAATAATGTTTTACAAAAGAAAATTTTTAATATAAAAATATTTCAAAATAAATAAAATATTTCTCTCTATAATAAAATAGAAAAAATTACGTGATAATATATCTTTATCGTATTTTTTTTATTTTGTAAATTTAGAGCACTTGATATTTCGGTGATCAAGTTCGCATAAAGATCTTTTAATTTTTTGAAAATTCTTTCATGAAGCCTTAAAGTGTTAGTAAAGCGTCTTTCTGTTGAGCGTAATTAAAGCAAAGATGAGCAGATGGCCCACGAGTGTCTCTTACATCTTTTCTTCGTTGAAACACGCTTTTAACCTTCCTAAGAAGTACAGTAGCTGTAAGTATTATTTCCTTTTGGAATTTTTGTTTAGAAAATATCTATTCCAAAAATTCGTCTTAAACATCTAATTAAAATAATTTCATTAAATTAATATATTTCGCGACATAAACATTTTTAACATAATACGAACAAAGATTAACGACGACAAAAATAAACAAGAAATAATATCGAAGCTTTAGCGAGGACAAATTTCGGAATACAAGTCGGCGCAGCTTATATTCGACGCCCTATGCATTCGAGTTACACGGAGCGTCTATAATGCAGCCATGGGCCGCTCGTGGAAGCCTGCTGTAACTATTGATCCTGCGGCCTTTGGGGAGCCGCCGTTGCTGCTGCTGCTGCTGCTGCAGATTTTAGCAACGTCATTCTAGCGTGATGTATCGTGGGAATGGAGAGACGTAGCTTCATCGAGAGTAGCTTTCGTTCATCATTGTACTTGCACTCGGGAAACGTACCACGTGTCTCGTGCGCATCAGTCAGTATGAATGACAAGCTGCCTCCGGTAGGCAGAAAGAGAGTAAATTTATAATCGCTTTGCATATTTCTCGGCAAATTCTCAAGTCCTCGTAGATCCTTATCGCAGATTGCATCTAACCGGGCCGAAGAGCGCTTTAATAATTGCTCATCGCGCGCATTCGGATCCGGATTCGCTGATGTACGTTTCCGCGGTACGAAAGAAGCGCGGCGGATCGGAGGAAGACTCGTTCCATTCGATCCTCTCTTCGTCCCTTAGACGAGGCGAACAAAGCAAAGGGTCCCCCGAGCGGCAGCGCGTTTCTCGACGGACGAGGCCTTCTTTCTTTCTCCTCTCTCTTCCCTACCTCTTCGTCTCGCCTCACCTTAGCCGCGGCCCTTCAACTGTCTATGACCCACGCCCCACCGCCTCCTCTTTCTCCGTTTGTACCACCACCATCGGCATCACCGTCGCAACCATCGTCGCCACCTTTCTCGAGGTTCTACGAGCGCGGCGAACCTTCTTCTCCTCGCTGGGTCTTGACTCTCCTCGTATACCTGTGCACAACTTCGTCTCTCGCGCGCGCCTGCACGGTATTCTCCGATCCACCTCTTCCACCTGCTTCTACCTCCCCACATGGAGTTATTTAGCCGCGCCAAAGCCGCTCCGATTTGCCTTAGGCGAATTTCCGGAATAAGAGAGTGAGAATCTTGGAGAAGCGGAAACTCGGCTGGATGCGCTGCGATCCGGCAAACGTGCGTTTTCAGTGCTTACTTGCACGCAAGCGAGGTCTTCGAGTCGTTCCTCTCGTACCTACAAATATGACAAATTTTTGCTATAATGCCTGGAACCAGCGATTATTTTCAAACAATTTATTTTTATTTTTCTATCATATAAATACGTATTTACGATACGTAGGATGACATTTCAAAATTCCAATGGATTTCGAAAACACAGGTTTCTTAATACATAATTGAGTGAAATTGTGTTTCTAATGACACTTATTTTCTTGAAACGATCTTTTGGCGTTCTCATATTTTCTCACAAATCCTTGTCATTCGCGTGTCGTTAATCGTTTATCGTGTTCTTGAGCAGTATCGATGTCGCAACGCGCGTTTCTGAAGAAACGCCCGTGACATTGTCGTTACGCAAGGATATACCTTAGGCAAGGGCGTTCTACGCCCAGTCGGCGCAAATTCCCAAGCGCATTCTCTTCGCGCGCGGACAAAGTAATTCTGGAATTTATTCGCGGCCTTGCTCCCGTCCCCACGCTCTTTCGCCCTGAATTCTGTCTCGTCGCGTCCTTTCGCTTTCTTATGTCGCGACGCGCGTCCGGAAAATGCAAAATTTGATCGCGAGAGAGAGAACGACGAGAGAGAAAAGACGATGATGCAGCGCGCGGATCGGGAAAGAGACGAAAAAGCTGCCTGGTATGCGATGCAACGCGTGTCGTCTTCTCTCCTTCCATCGCGACGAAGGAGAGAGTGAACTGAATGAAAGGGAGGTCCGGGAGGAAAGAGAGAGGGAGCGAGAGAACGAAAAGGAGAAATGGAGAAAAGAGGCGAACGGGAGATTCTCAGGACGAGCGCGAGAAGGAGATGCTCAGCGAGAGCGCGAGGAAGAAGCGACGAGAGAAGGAGCGCCAGGAGCTAAAGAAGGAAGGAGGGAGGAGTGGTTCACCTGCATTGCTAGCATTGCGCTGGCTCAAGGCCAAAGAGTCTGCGAGACCGAGGACCAGACCGGGTCGGGACCTCCTTCCTTCCAGTTTCCTGCGCCCTGCTCTCTCGCTGCGCTATCGCCGCTCTCTTGCTTCGCGCGGCATCTTACGAGTCTCTCCCTTCTTTTCCGTTCTTCGCCGCGTCCCTCGTTCGGATACGCAAACAATTGCATCATGCACGCGCGCTGCCACTTTTCAAAGCTTATTACTGCGTGGGCGGTTTTTCGTGCAGAGATGTAACGCGAGAGATATGAGAAATGAATAATAATATACGATACACAAATAATAGAACAATTCCAATTAATTTCCTTTTGTATTATGTATATATTTTATCAAGCGTTTATTTATGATCAACTTTATTTAAAAATGAAAACGATATTCAAGTAGAATCGATATTGGCGTGCAATAATTCATGCTCATAATGAATATTTCTCCGTTTGATTGCAGGTTGTAAGATCAAAGCGCTGCGAGCGAAGACGAACACCTACATCAAGACGCCCGTGCGCGGTGAAGAACCTGTATTCGTCGTCACAGGTCGCAAGGAGGATGTGGCCCGTGCGAAGCGCGAGATTCTCTCCGCCGCGGAGCATTTCTCGCAGATACGCGCTTCGCGCAAGAGCTCATTGGGCGCCCTGCTCGGCGCGCCACCCGGGCCACCCGCGACCGTGCCCGGTCACGTGACGATCCAGGTACGAGTGCCCTACAGAGTGGTAGGTCTGGTCGTCGGGCCGAAGGGTGCGACCATCAAGCGAATTCAGCATCAGACGCATACCTACATCGTGACGCCCAGTCGCGACAAGGAGCCAGTATTCGAGGTAACAGGCCTGCCCGATAGCGTAGAGGCGGCCAGACGCGAGATCCAGGCGCACATCACTTTGCGAACCGGCGCCGCGCCCGGTATCGTCGGCGACGAGACCGATCTGCTGGGCGCTCTCTGTCGCGGCGGTCTCGGCTCGGTCCTCGGCATTCAAGGTATCGATCAACCGGGATCCAACAGCTCCAGCAGCTCGAACGGCGCGTTTTCGAGCAGCGGCAGCTGCAGCAGTTCGTCCAGCAGCACCGGCGGAATGGGGCTGAACGACATCGTCGCCATTTGGGGCGCCGGGATAGAGAGAGACGAGGGACTGGGCGAATCACCGTCGTTCGAATCGCAGCCGACCTCGACGTCGTCGATCTGGTCATTCCCAAGCGTCACGCTACCCTCGAGGCCGTCGCCGCCGGCGACAGCGAGCCCAGCGTCGCCCACGGATTCGCTTCTGAGCAACTCACGGCAACGCGAGTGCGTCGTATGCGGCGACAAGGAAGTCACCGCGGCGTTGGTGCCCTGCGGACACAATCACTTTTGCATGGACTGCGGCAATCGGGTCTGCGACAGCCAGGATCCAAGCTGCCCGGTCTGTTCCAGGCGCGTTCTGCAGGTGCTCCGTATTTTCTCCTAAGAGGGACCCCGTCGAGCCGCCGCCCGTCAGTCTCCCGTAATATGACACCGCTGGTGCACGCAGCGGCTGCATCAGCAACTTACCTTCTACCGCTCCTCGAACACCACGGCTAATAACTGCTCCAGCACGCGCGACGATAAGAGTGGAGAACAACGTTGGCGACAACAGCGATGTCTGCGCGACGATTCTCTCGGCGTCTTCGGGGTCGACCTCTCGTCTTCGCTGTCGTCATCGTCGTCGCGCCGTCGTCCTTGTCATCCTTCTACCATGCTGGTGTGACGCCGTCGTCGTCAGGGGACCGAACGCGCACAATGTCTCAATTCCACGGCTGCCAATAATCTCTTACGCGACGGGAATTCGCCTCGACGAATCGCTCATTTGGGTCGATCGTCGTCGAGTTGGTCGAATTCCCGCTGACCGGATACAACGAAGCAAGCTTTTAAGTTCTATGAGATATATATTTAAAAAGAGAGAGACAGAGACAGGGATGGATACACTCACCCACCGTCATCGTTCCCTTACCCGGCCCTCCTGTGTTCCACTCACCTGTTCCCCGTCTCTTGACGCTTGCATAGATTGGGCTCGCGGCTCGTCGAGTACTCTAATAAGCTTCGAGGTATGAGAGACGGTACGAGGGTAATCCAATGAGTCTATACCTACCGTCGTACCGTCCGGACTGACGTGTGTGAGAAAGAGCCTCTCTATCGCCCGCAAAAGATCGACGCTGCGATATTCTGCGACTGATATTATTAGTAGCGAGACTGATGGTTACCGAGACGCTACTTTCTGTTTTCTTTTCATCGCGGAGGCTACGGTCCGAACATGGATCGATCGAGTCGCGGACCGTCCGGCCTCATCGCCGACCTCTCGACTACGCTTGACACCGTCGGTGTTTCGCTGTTTTTAAAAACTCTCCGCTCGTTCCTGTAATCTGTCTTTGGGTCGAACGTTTGCTGGGAACGGAGGCTGCTTGCTTAGCATGATGGATCTTAGAGCTTTTTCGATTTTCTTTTTTTCTTTTTAGTAACTATGACTGAATAACGAACCACGTTCAAATCATGCCCAAAGATATAACTTTCCATTTTTTGATCGCTTTTAAGCTTATACATACATACATATGTTTATATATACATATATATAATATTCGATCAAAGCATGCTTATGCATTCGTATCTTCAATTGTCAATCGATGATGAATCGAGGAAGATATGTATCTATATTTTATTTGTCTAACCTGCGATGTTTGATTTTGTGCCAAAAGGGCTAGACAAAAAGAGAATCACCTCGATAATTTCACAATAATTTCACAATAATTGCGCACTAGGCAATCTTTTACTCTGTCATTCACGTATTATTTCTTTCATTCTTTCCAAGCAAAGAAGGCGTATGATAGTTCTTGATCTCAGCGTTCGTTCGAAACGCGCGTAGAAAGCATTAAGTTCTTATCATCGATCTGAAAAGGGCTTTTCCGTTGCCGAGTGTACAGTTACGAACTCGACGAATCTGCGAGCTGTGGTCGCGAGTGCGACAGTGAAGATTACCGAGAATTACCCACATGTACACGAATCATAAGATACATATACACACAATGCACATACGAATACACTGTGGATACACTGATAAATGATTTCGCACTGACATCCTACACGTGAAAAAGAGAAGGAAAAGAAGAAAGAGTCACAGGCCCCTCGATTCGCTATGAAATCACGTAGCGAATTTATAGCGGACGCCGCGTTCGTTCCATCCGGCTTCCCCTCGCGATATATATATATATATATATATATATATATATATATATGTATATATGTATATGTGTATATGTATATGTATATGTATATATTTATATTTATATCATATAATTTGTACAAATATAAATATATATACAATATACATATGTACAATCAGGAAATTTGACAGCGCGAAAGAAAATGAAAGAATGTAAATGTGAATGGAAGAGTTGACGAATGATATTTTGTCGACAAAATTTAGATTTTGTACTTTTCGCGCATTTCTCGTTGAACGGCGGAAAGTCTTGAATCGTAACGTTATAGAAAGAAGAAAAGAGATAAAATTATTAAAGAATATATTGAGGAAATTGCAGAAAAAAAGTAGATGAAAAAAGAGAACAGAATACAATGCGTAAGTCGAGGGGCCGTACGTCCGCTCTCAAACAGGAAGAACGAGCGTATAAACGAGGTCGGTCGATGGGCTGGCGGTTCTCGCGAGTGTATTTTTCGACTAGTAATAATCGAGTAGATTGCTTAAACTCGACACTAAAAAACGATACTCATTTCACGTAGGGATCGACGACGCATATGTAGTGTCTTTTTTGTTTTCGTTAGAGAGGCGTAATCACACATTATCGCTATATTACCTTGCATTAATATATGTATATATATATGTATGTAACGTGTGGATGTATATGGGATCGCACATCCGTCATATATATATACGTCCATATTTTATTCTATATACATATATAATATCAGTATGTACCGCTTCTTCTCCGGGATCGCTGGGAGAAAGGACGTAGGTAAATCTCTCGTTACTTTCCAAGACGTCCTTCCTCCTTCGTTCTCGCGGACGAGCATCGCGCTTTCGCGCGCAAGAGCCATTCATGGGGCTCCATTAAATGCGAAGATGCAAAATCGCGACGTTCGTCCTTCGTATGCAAGAAGGAGCTCGGTACCACGTGTCCTTACGATTCGTTTCTGCGTATAATCTCGTTTCGAAGAAAGACAAAACAGGGGGAAGAAGCTAATCAAACGGGATCTCACTACGAGGCCCCTAATGTGCGCGTGACAGGAGACGATACTCCAAATTTTTATTCGAACAACAAAAGATAGCTTAACAGCGGAAGAGGAGGAGAGACTCTTGAAAAAACTCTTCCGCGAAAACTTCCGTTTTTCCTCGCTTCGATATCGAGTTTATTCAACGTTTCATATTTTCCTTTTCGACTCTTGTCATCGTCCCCTTGATATTTCCCGCCCTTCTCCCCCCCCCCCCCCCCCCTAAAAAAACTCCTTCGTCGTTGTCTGCATTTCTATTTTTTTATCATCAAAAATTCTTGTCAATCGTTGCCATTTTTTAAACGAATATATGCTCAAGTCGCAGCTCCGAGTAAGTCGAGGTATATTATATATAAAATACATATTACATATATTATATATATAAATATATATATTATATATATATCTAAATCGCTCATCTCGTGATGGGCGTTGGAAGATTAGTATTTTTTCGATCTTTCCGAAGAGATTCAATTTTTTTGTTTATTCTTTATTTTTTAATTAATTTTTTGTCGCGTGAAAATGTCTCCGTTCGCCGTGTGTTTCGTTACTCTGCTCCAGTTCCTCCTATATTTTCCGTATATATATATATATATATATATATACCGCGGCAATCTTCGTTCTGGACTCTTCTTTAAACGCATGAACGAAGACACGCACTCTTGCTCACGCACTCACTCTGCACGCACTAAACGCACGCTAAAAAAAAAAATTCGCGTACGCACGAGCTTCGGTGAGTGCGCGAAAGACATGCGCGAACGACATTTGTATATTATTATTTGTTACTTATATATATCGAGAAACGTCACATGCAAACACTTCACATGGAGAGAAGGAAACATACACGTACTCACATACATACATGTACACATATATACGTGTAAAACACAAGAGGCACACCAACAACACAGATGCACATAACAAAAGCGTATATTTATATATTATAATAATCGACGAGAGAGAGGGAGAGAAAAAAGTTTATTATATTTAAGTTCAAAGTGAAGTAAATTCTATATTTTTTCTATATTAAGTATAAAGAAAGAAAAAAAGATGCTAAAACAAAGTACGGTGATGTGACACACATACACACACATATATATTATATTATATATTATATATATATATATACAATATATAAAATATATTTATAGGTATTTTCTCTTTAGCATTTACGTTCCGAAAGACGTAAGTAGCGCTGTCGCCGAGCGCAAGAAATGCAAGCGGCTAATGTGCACGTGCGTATATAATGTAGATCGTATCAGGTAATATCTCATTTTAATTTTGCTATAATAAGAATTTAGTCCTGGATCTCCGGGGCGCGCGCGCGCGCGCCCGCGAGATTCGGGAGGTTGTGAAAGGAGAAGAGGGCGATAAAAATGGAGTAAAGAAGGGAGAGATGGACGATGCTACGAGAAAAGGGTTTTTAAATGGGAAATACCTTTAGGGAGAACGAGGAGGAAATTTCATCGCGATTCCACGTATATATGCATGCGTTTGTACATTACCTTTCTGATCGAATCACTGGGCGGATGTGTGTGTGTGTGTGCAGAGAGGTAGATATATATATTACAATAATATATTGAATATTTAAATTAATAGCGATTAAGAGAAGCCGGTGTTATCCACGGATAGAGCATGCTTATCTGGTACTACAGCGAAAATATGCGCGTGGACGGAGAATACTGATGGTCAGAGGGAAAGCGTGAGAACTTCCGGAGGACGGAAGAAGTTTCGATCTTAAAAATAGAGGGAACGATAATAGATTAAGAGGGATAAGCATAGGGTGGTTGCCAGAACTCGGAACGTGATGTCAAACCCAAACGGATGAGCGGCGCGTGTGTAGGTGGGGAGCTAAAGAAGAAAGATAGATCAAGCTTTGATTTTTTTTTTAAACGATTGTCGATCGATAGTCCGAGAGTTCGAGACGCGGTACGACGCGTTCGAAGCGATCCAATTTTCTAGCGAGTAAGTAGTTTGCGCAGAGTATCATCTTGCCCTATAATCATCCATTGATAATCATTCATTTATGGTGCTTTTAGGAGTGAATTGTGGAATATGAGAAAATTGTGAAGAGGTATCGAATGTATTACGAAAATCGATATACATATATATAATTATATATAGGAAATACTTTTTCTGACGATATGCGATCGGTATCGGAAATGATCGGAAATCTCATTTGATTGTCGCGAATGCGATTTTGATCGCGCATCGGGAGTTAATTCTCTTCGAGAGACTCGTCGTTACTCAGTCTTCCTTCAACGATCTCGCGTTTCGACCCTATCGCGTTCGAACCGTGTTTCAGCAACTCTCGAGAGTATCAGGGGTAAGTGACGGGGAGGAAAGTTCGGATTAAAACGTTAGGCAGGTCAAAAGGGAGTGAATCGGGTGGATATCTCGCAGAACAAGAGCTCGTCGAGAACCTCCGCTAGACTTTGGGACAATTCTGCTGTACAATAAACACGTTAACCGTGAAACACACGCACACTCGAATACGACACTTGGGCAGCCTTCACTTTGGCCGAGGTTCCGACATCGCGCAGGGTCGTCGGCGTTGTCATTTTCTCACAATCGTCATCTTGGTGTAAACATGCGTGCTCGTACGTGTACGTTCCCCTTCCCATCTTTGTGGGATTTATCGATACGCGATACACCGACAATATAAATCGTCCTCGCGATCCAACGTCCCGAATTTCGATAGACTCGGGAAGAAAAAAACGCGCGAAATTCCGCAAAAATCCCGTTCTTTTGTCGCGGAGAGATGTAAGGCATCTACGATTGTCGCTCCCCATCACCTTTCGCCATTGACCGCACACAGGAAAAAGTGGGATATACGTTCGCGTAATTTACATAGTGCCATACGTAAATCAAAAGTTGAGCGCGCGCGTAGTGCCGCTGATAAGTGATAATAAACGGCGGTAGTTTAGCACGGTAACGAAACACGAGCTGGAGAAATCGCTACAATTACATGGCTAATCAAATGTCGATAATGAAAGAGAAAGAGAAAGAGAGAGAGAGAGGACTTTTGGACGGCTTTGCCGTTCGGACTTTTCGCTCTCGCTTCTTCGATGATGAGCGTTTTCTCCTCTTCTCGTGCATTTATGTACGTTCATGCATTCATTCATACTCGCGCGTCGTGGGGCATTCGCGGATGATGCTATCAAAACACGCACTCGCGAACACACTGGTTAATATAATAATAAATAAAAGAGACGTGGCGCGTCTAGTTTTAGAGGCGTTCTATAACGAGTAATTTAACTGATAAGATGTCTCTCGTGACGTAAGATTTAATAATTGTAAAATATTAAAGCGTAAACTTTTAATGATTATTATAATATAGCCATTGGCTGTGACCGATAACTGCCATTTTCTTAATCGAGAAATAAAGGAAAAAGAGTAATAAACGCGATAGAGCGAAGAAGTAATAAAGAGGTACCCTACGCGGACCGCATACACACGATTATATATGCACACAGACACACGCACACACACTTATACGTAACACGAGGAAAAGTGATTAGTATACATTCATATGCACACACTTGGAGACATTTGTACACACGGAATACACTGTAACGACATTTTGGATGCGTACGACACGAGATATCTTTCGCGAGAGGAGAGACGCGGGAAGTGTTTCGCAAAGCGACGAGTATATCGAAAACAGGACGATAATGAGAACAAACGCGAATCGAGCACGATTTGATGACGATGGTGGAATCGAAAAGGTCAATTCACCGACGACGGAGGAAAAAAGGAAGATTACGCGATTTTGTATCGAATATACGAGCAAGCGTCGCGCAAGAAATCGTCTGTCGACCCTTTTCGGCTTCGATCCGCAGCAACCCCTATCCACCCTCGTTCGTTAAAAAGACGGGTAAAGGAATAGAGAAGAACGTATTGTTAAGAATGTGAGAGAAAGAGAGAGAGCGCACAACATACACACACCTATATACGACGATACATATCTCCAAGTATAATAATTAAATGTAAGGAAGATTATATATAACTTATAATATAGATGGCAGAGAATAATAAGAAGTTGAGAAAAGATAATTTAATAATAGGAGAAATATATTATCGATAGATATATAGATATATAGGTAGATAGATATAGGTATATGCATATATATAGAAAGATAAAAGAATAGAGAGAGAGAAAGAGATATGATCGTTGTTGCTTTATTTAAGTCTATTTACTATATTATGGATTATATTTTATTGAATAGATCTATATAGCCAAGAATTATTGCATCAATATTATTATTATTAATAATTTTTTTTATTGCGTTAATATTTTTATTATATAAATATTAATTAATAGTATTATTATTATAATTATATTATTATTATTATTATTATATATAATATTGGTCTATACATATATAGTATATATATATTTTGATGTATTTAGTTCTCTTGTTTGTGCATATTGTGTCTCAGGCAGTATCGAATTTTGCGAGGGGTATTCTTCAAGAAAAACGACCGACGATGATCTTTCAGCGGGATTGTTTTACTCGTTAATTTTCCTTTCGCTTCGTTCACGCCCTCATCTCGCCTGTTTCTCATTCGAGTTTAAGCGCGAAAGAAAGGATTAACATTTCTCTTAGCCTCTTGCTCGTCTCATTTCCCTTTCGATCGTTTTTTCCCCTCCGGCCTTCTTTCATTTTATCGTTTCCGCGGCTTGTGCGAGCTATCGGCCGATGACGATGGATAGTGATCGGACATGAGTGAGAAAAACGCGTTTCAATATTTCTAATATATATATATATATATATATATATTACTCTATGTAGACACACACACATACACAAACACACGTAATGATAAAATATATATATACGCATATACACGTATACACCCTTGATACACATGTATATCGGCTATTGTCCAAGAAAGATGAATGTATAGCACAGCTTAGATTATTATTATGATTATAATTAATAACGTTATTCCTACATTTTGTATTACGAACGTCGTCGCGACTTATCAGGTCGCTATCCGTATGTATATCTCGCGTCGCGAGCCAAAATGCGCGGAGATTAAGAGAAATAATGATGATTATGTGTGATTTGGATTTATATATCTTTCTTCTTCTTTATTACTTAACATATATCTACTTAATTATCTTAAAGAACGAGGGAAGTCGTAGAGCTGTGCGACCGGACCGCACGTCCGCCCGGTGCGCGTCTGTTTCTCCTAGACTGCTTACGCATTATTTAACCACCAACCGCGTACACGGAACGCGTGTGTTTCTCGGGCGACACGCGTCCCTTCTCGCATTGTTCTCGTCGTCGCGGTTTCGTCGTCGTCACCCGATCAAGACGATGGGGTAAGGATGACGATGATCGCGATCGCGGAGAACCGACGTCGCGCAGCTACATAGCGTTTTACATTAGCGCTCTCAGCCCACAAACTCGATCTCAGAAGAGAAAAGGAACTGTTCTTTCATTTTTGAAGCTCTCTCTTTCTCGGTTCGCTTGCTTCTTTCGTCGTGTGATTTTGCGCGCGCGTTAATCGGTCGTAAATTTCTCTCTTTTGCGTCTCTTCATTCCTTTCCTTGAGTTTCCCTTCGTTTGAATGCTTTATTCGTTTGACGATTTTCTCGTCGATTTTAGATTCAATATTTGTCGTTTTTTTGTTATTTTAGGAAACCTTTAAAGAAATATATAAGTTAATTATTGCGAGAGGAAAAAGACAGGGTGTTGTTCTTTCCTCAGATTCTACGGATGTGAAGTTTTCGAAGGTAATAGGCTGTGTAAGATCCAGTGGAGAATCGATGAACTTCGTGACACGCGATCCGAGAGAGGCAACCGCCCTGAGACTAGAGGAATCAGTATTTCAGAAGAAGATATATACATACATATAATATTAAATATATATATAATATATATATTTAATATATATGTACATGTATATATATTATTAATATTATCATAATTGATATATTCTTATTGCCGTATACAACTAAAGATTGAAGATGTCTGAGTCTTGTTCTTCTCCGACAAGTGAGTATAATAAATGAGAGGAAGAAATTGTGTCACTCTGTGAATAGCTACGCAAAACAAAATCAGATTTAGCGATTTTATTATAGTGAGATATTAGATTTGATTATAGTGAGAGAAAGATGCATCATAAGAGATGAAGACAAGTGTTACGGTATTTTAGACTGAAAAATTTAAAAAACAAACACTTGAAGAAAGAAAAGGAAAGATAAGGAAAATTTTGAGATAGAAAATTAATTTTTTTTTAGTTAAGTAGGAAATAGGAAAAAAAAGTATTGGTATGGCGATTTTTAATTACATTTAATTATATATCGTGCATGAAATATATGTAAACGCATTATTGTAGTTATCGCATTATTATGATTACGATATTATTATATTATTATATATCCTATATATTAAATGTTGTGCTCACACTGTTTTTTTCGCGGCCCCTGCAATGTGTCGATGCGGGGTTCGACGGGAGGGAGAGAGAATGAAGATCTTTATCAGAGAGAGATTCTTAATATATGTAACGAAGATATATTTTATGTTCGATGTTTTTTTATTAATTTCATTATATTTATCATTTTTTATATATGTAACATTTATATGTAACTATTGTGTATTTCCTACTATGCTGCCCCGTTTCGCTTTCCGCCCGTGCTTTTTCATTGCTGCTCTCCTCTCTTTTTGCTTACTCTTTTTTTGTGTTCTGCAATGTCTGGAGACTCTATTTTTCTTTTCTCCTCGAATTTCCCTAGCGATGAAGAGTCGCGACATCGATCGTTGATCGAATATCCATCGATCGATTGATCGCGGCTGGATCATAGACGGGAGAGAAACGCACTATCGTAAATCGTCTGGGCATTAATCGCAGATCGCGAAACTAAGACGTATCGCTTTTCTTTCCTTCTTCCTTGGGATTATCGAGAGAAAACGAGAGACAGAGAGAGAGAGAGAAAGAGAGAGAGCGAGCGAATCGTATCTCACAGAAAGGGACTAGGTTTCGTCGCAACGTTACAGTGATCAATGACGCCGCCACTCGCTCCGATAATAGCTATAATCATAATTCTCCTTTATAATAATGTTAACTAAAGCAGCAATAATCAGCCGCAGCGTCAGGTGCACTGTGACGGTTGTGCGACGTACCGGTTTCTTCATATTTCATCTCTGATGTCCCCGATATTCTACTCCCCCGCGGTCGTGTATAGCGTACATACGATAAGGCTTTGTTGTCCCCGATAATCTCCAATCCAATTAGATGGACAAGATACACATATGCGCGTGAGATATAGCGATTTATTTCTTTTTCGTCGTGATTGTGCATTGTATATATACGCGAAACGAGATGATATTAATTAAATAATTTCCGTAGTTTTATACTTTTATTCATCATCTCGGCTCCGTTGTGAACGAAACATACACATGCCCGTACAATCGCAGCAAAATACAATATGTATGTATACAATGGTTATAATTATGAGACTATTGCTATTATTATTTTGGCTAATTGCAACCCTAAAAGCCACGAGGGTAAAAGCGACAGAAACGAGAATTATTTTTTAGAGTACTATATTCAAATCAATACGAGAAAGAGAGAGTGAGAGAGGGGGAGAGAAAGAGAGAATGAAAGCGAGCGAGAGAAGAAAAATAAGCAAGACAAATTATGAAAGCAGCAAGTTTATTATTTTCTATATTTTTTTATGTAATTTTGTGGTATCACGTAATATATTATACTATTATTATTAATATTATTATTATTATATTATTATGAATATTTTAATATATAATATGATTTTTATATATACAATGTGTACTTATGTTTTATTTCCTGTGTTCTTGTCTGATTGTTTGAAGCTTTCTGTTTGGTTAATCAGTTGTTGCTTTTCGAGGCACTTGATTACCGGTTCTCTATTGAAAGGATTTAATAATATTGTAATACTGAAACAAAATCAAATACGCCACGATTAATAGACTATCTTATATTAATTATATATATATACATTATTTTATTATTACAATTATTATATTTATTATTGTTCTTTTACAGTCTATTATTATCAATATACACAGGGTGTCCCATAACAATCCAGTTACAGAATTTTAGATTAATGCATAGAGTCGAAATCTTTTTTAATGAAAACCATCGGACATTATCTTTCACAATTTCTTAATCTTTAAGAATGAATACAATTCCTTTATGCTTGTGTTCTCTCTGATATTTTGTAGTTGACAATAATGAAAGAGAATAATTTTGGGACAGTCTGTGTACATTTATGTGAGCAATCATTTACGAAAGAAATGATTATCTATAATGAAATTTTATTCGATTACTTATTCGTAATGCATATTTTTTATCTGGTATATTTTTTTGAATTATATTTTATATTATATATATAATATTGCGATATCATTTTTTATTAATAATATTCGCCGTCTCATCGAGTCAATGACGCCGGGTGTCGTTTCATACACATTATCGATATATCCATCTATTGCTCTATCATCAAAACATTTATTTTTATACGATACACAAATTACACGCGCGCTTCATTCATTGTAACGACGAACCGCATAAACTGCATTCTATTTCGATATTTGAATGCGAATGGTGATTCGCGACTATTTGAACGACGAACAAAATGGAAAAGATTGCCGTTTAATATATATCTGTAAGCAGATTCTTATATACACGTACACACAAACCCGTACCAAAAATATTTTATTAAAAAGGAGGATACGAGTCTCTAGAGAGGAACGACGCATACACTCGCATATACCTATTTACTGGAAACAGATTTAATAAAATGTTACGTGATTTTTATACATTAATACTTAATTTCTCTCATTATTTTTCTGCATCTCGCGTTATCCATACCTCTGTTCATCGTTATCCATTCTTCTGTTCTACCTCGTCCTTGTCACTTTTCGACCCTTACTATTTTTTATAGATATTTATATCTTTTTCGTATTAAGTATTTTTATATATTTGTTTATTTTATGTGCGCTGTATATTCGTGTACTAAACTGTCAATGTCAATTTCGACGTGTATATCGTAAACTGCTCGGCGTCGGCTGGTTACTCGGGCGTGCATAATTCTATCGAAACGTTGTGAATGCGGGCCTTGGGGGTGGAAATAACCGTGGTTCCTCGTTTCATGATCCCGCTACTGACGGTCGCGTGTCGAACCGCGACCGGCCGGCGCGGCGGTATAGAATACGCAGGAGCGTGCCACGAAAATCTGTCTCGTCGGCCCCTTGGGCGTCTCGGCCGCACAAGGGGCTGTTGCCCGTTGGGATGGCAACGTCGCATTGCAGCGTTGGGGTTGCGGTCGATGCCGTCCTGGTGATGGTGGCCGAGGTTACCGCTTCACGGCCCGACGCTCTCTCCTCTATTCCGTGGATATCGAGATTATTACTCGGGGTGCTTTTCCAGCTCATCTTATTCGTCCTCTCTTCAGCCCTGATTTTCCTGGCTCGTTTGCGCCAATTGTAACGATAATATGTTCTCTGTTCTGTCTCCGCGCGTTTCTTCACTTTCTTCCTAAAAGCTCACGATGATTGGTCGGCGATAGTATTTCGGGGGTTGTATTTTTTTCGAAAAGAATCGAAAAATCTTTGGGGGATTGGCGCTCGTTTACGCCATTGATAACGCGGTAATGCAGCTTACATGCGTTTTCATCATCGTGAATCGTATTACGCTGCATCGAAACGTACAATATATGACAGTCACCGGCGCGCTTCCTCTTTCTCTCTTTGCCGTTTCAACCCCCACAACTTGGCGCGCTCTCTCGTCAGTCTCTATTGCTCCGCAGTAGATCGATAGCGGGAATGGTGCTCGTCTCTCTTTCTCTCTTTCACTCTCTCTCTCTCTCTCTCTCTCTCTCTTTCATTCTTTTTCTCTCTCTCTTTCTTTCTCGCACGACTCGCGCACTGATGTATGTTATAGGCATACGTCGCATACGTTGGAAAATCGTAGTGAACGCTCTATCGTAAGGGATTGAAAGAGAGCACGTGAGGGTGAGACGGTAAAGAAGAAAGAAGAGAGACGGAAAGAGAGAGAGAGAGAGAGGGAAAGCAGTCGAGGCCGATTTCAGAGCCGTAGCTTGTTCCGTCTGTGCCACGTCTCTTCACATTGATCTCCATTGAATTGGACGAAAGATTGTCCAACTATTACGCGGAGCTACGGTTCTTTTTGATATACAGACCTTGAAATAGATGTTGCATAGTCTCAATATAGTATCGCAGAAGTTCCGAGTAAAGTCCTTTTGTTATTCGTACTCGATGCATCCGATTATTAATTCGCATTTTATTAAAGTCGAATCGAGATCCATTTGAATATCGAAGGGGGGACTTGCATCTCGCGCAAATTTAATTCGCCAACCGAATCGATACCTCTGTTTCTCGTCCGCGAAACAGTGCTCTCGCTTGACATTTCCCTAATTACGACAGTTTCGTCCCCGAACAATTAGAGTTGCGCCGAGGAGAAATCTTGCTCGCCTCTGCGGAGACGGACGCGATATTCGAGAGCAACTTGAAATATTCCACGACGCTCTGTAGGGATTTTTGTCGATCGATATCTCTAATTTTCTTTCAAAAGTTCCTCGGAATAGAAGAGGGATGTATAGAGCACTTTAACAACAGCGGCTTAGGGACTCGGGGCGCGAAGCAAATCCAGTATTCTGTCGGATAAGACTAAAAAATGAATAACGCGAAACTTTTGCTTTCTCCCAGCATGCCTCGCGTATGAAATTCTCCAAGTGTTCGCATGTCAATTTCTTTTTCTTTAGCCTTTGATGCCGCTTTCACGCTACTCTTCCATCTTTTTCCATTTCCTCTTCTCTCTCTCTCTGTCTCTCTCTCCCTCTCTCTCTCTGTTTCTTTCTCTTTATGCATCTCTGTCGTTTCTATTCTCTCTCTCTTTCTTCCTCTGTCTGCACTGCGTCGCCCCTCCGATACTCTTTCTCTCTCCTCTCTCGGTCGATAGCTTGTAGGGGTCGCGGAGACGCGGCGACGCCCTGCCCGTCCATCCCCTTGCGACTTGCCATCAGGGGGTCTCAACCTTGATCAAAATATTTTGTGATCTCGTTGCCGGAGAGAGACAGCCGTAACGGTCGCACGACGGTTGCAGCTGGCTCGACACCGCCGCTATTCGCTTATATTATTGATTATCTCGACGACTCATACGGAATAAACACGCGACGACACCGCTCTGCCGATCTTGACGCTTTCGAACTCAATATTATTTTATCAATGGACAGGCGGACATTGTGCGCAATACCGGATACTTTTATCGCTTCCGGTTTCTTCGGTTTCCTCCTCCGACTTAATTTTACGATCGTCGGATTTCGAACAATAAGTCTTGTGTCGTTTAAAGGCAATATTATGTGGACACGGATCAATAGTGTGAATATAAACAGCCAGTTGATTGTTTTTTTTTATCTTCGAGATATGCAGTAGTAGCTCGTTAGTTGGACAGGCTTCGATAGTTTCCAAGACGACCTGTCGATATTTCTTATTTTATATTTGCATAAATTTGAAATCTCTCTTTTTACTTTGACGAGACTAATAGATCGCGTAAGCGACTGAGAGAATACTATAATGTATTTCATATGCATTTTAAGGGTGAGGCGTGTCGTATGTATACGACGTTCGATAATAGATATCTGTCGCCAGTGATTCTCAGTTGTTACGTGTAATAATGATAGAAAGCAATGTATTTGCAAGCGTAACATAATAATGCGATTATCAATAATGATACGTACAAACCATATGCCATGCTCATCGTATTGCAATACACATTGCGTCTCAATGAATCCGTATTTTCTCTAATTAAGACTGTTATAAAACGAAAAATGAAGTGGATATTCTATACTAATTAGAGGATTAATTCATTATGTAGCAAGAAAGCTTTGTTAAATTAATCTATTTTTCGGAAGTAGAAATTGCATCATATTGATTTATTTTGCACGAGAGAAGGACATTGTGGAAAATGATAGATTCAAGGGAATAGAGACTTCCCTCGTTTAGTTGTAAACGGGCGATATACATATATTTACGAGCACTATTAGATAAAATATATCTTAATTTTTCCGAATACACAATTCATTTCATTTCATTTGTATAGAACAATCGCGCATAGTTTTAGAACCAAAAAAAAAAGAAAAGATAAAAGAATAGAGAAAAATGGCAATGCGGCCAGAGATATCTGAAAGGTGCGAGAAAATTACATAGGACTATAAGAGCGAATATATATATATATATATAGATAAAATATATATATATATATATACATATATACATATATCTATATATAAAGATATATAAATTATATATATACACACACACACATATGATGTATGTGCATTCTAAGGCGCGTATTGTATAGATATTTATATATTATATAATATATATAATACACATATTATATATATTATTATAGCATAGAGCCATGACCTCTCTGGTAAGAATGGGGGTTTTTTCTATTTTATTATGATAACAATTCTTAGGTGGGGTAGAGCATTTTATCTATATGACACGTTTCGATGAGAAGACGAGAAAAATGAAAATTATTCCTTATATTTACGCATATTATTACTGTATTTGTCGACTATAAAAATGTACATGCATACATACATATATGCATACTCGTACACACATGTGTATACACATAATATATATATAATTAAATATACATATATATATAAATATATATATATTCACACGTAAACATAGACGTTGAAGAAATGTCACGTAAAATCTTAAGGGGTGTGGTCGCGGTTTCGCAAACTGCGATCGCACCGCGCGATAATTTAAAATAATATATATATGAAAAAGAGTACAGGTGTGTACGAGTATTGAGAAAAATATTTAGCAAAGGAGAGAAAAAAGAAGAGAAAGAAGCGGAGAGAAATGTATAGAGAAAAAGTAGCCGTATAACGGCCAGCACACGCGGAAGCGCAAAAAAAATAAAAAAAAAAAAACAGGAGAAACGAATATTAAACCAAACAAAAATAGAGGAGAGAGAATGTCAGAGAAAGATGAAATACTTGGAGAATAATGATAAAGAATAATTAATTTTGTACTTTTTCGTGCGCGTTGCGAAATGCTCAAACAAAAAAAAAGAAGAGATATCTTATCTAACGTAATTAAAATAAAACTGGTGCGCGTATGGTTGATATATATTTGGAGACGCACGATTCGTGTTGGGGCTCAATGAAGAATACGATACTCGGCGTTAAGGGGTCTCGATAAATAAAGATGAATCGTAATGCTGCAAATGATGAAATTGCGATTATGCGCCATGATTAGCGTTCAATCGTTTCGAAATAGCTTACGGCCGGCGTGCCGCGAATTCGACGATACTTTCTGCAATCTTGGGAGAGATATCGTTTGAGTTACAATTGTAAAGTATCCGATACGTACAATTAATCGCAATAAGCTCGTGAGAGGCAGCTCAAGATGGAAATTTGAACAATAGCACAAATGGAAAGAAAGAGAGAGAAGAATGGATTTTTGTTTTATTCAATATTACGGAGATACGTTTCATGGATATGATAACGCACAAAATATACTATATGTGAGATAAAATGTTGGAAATTGTTCGAGAATTTCTTTTCACGATAGTTTCTAGAGCACGCCGACCATTGTCTCGCTCTTACGCCGAAGATCGTGAGACTACGAACGGAGTGAAGATCGCTGGAGGACGAGAGAGAATAATATAAAAAGAAAAGAAGCAAAAATATGAATTGTGCGACGAATGAGAGAACGGTGGAGGAGAAACTGGCGGAAAAGAAAAAAAAATTTATTGATACAAAATATTAATACCTAAATGCCCGGTTTATTTTTATATTTATTTTTCGATCTATGAAACGTTATAAAAGTTTAAAATGATATTTAAATCTAAATATATATATATGACGATAAATATTATATACTTATGCGCTCTGTGTATGATACATAAAAATATATATATATATATATATTATATATCGTATAATAATGGATGATTATATATAATTATTGTATCGACGAGATGGCGCATCGTATTTGCAGGTTGTACGATGCTATTACAGATTGATATTATTATCCACGTAAAGTCTTTGCGCCTCGGCCCCTTCCCCACGACCCGTCATATAAAACTTAAGGCTCTCCACAAGTCTACCGCAATTTAATTACCTCCCTTCCTCGGGCCCCCTAAGACTCCAAGTACGAATTATACAAACATCGATTCGCTCGTATAACATCCTCGACGTATATAAGCTCTCTGTACTCTAGTTAAATCCTAGTTTTTTGGCGTAAAAAATACAGGTACCATAAATATCGTATATATACATATATATTTATATCAATGTAGTATGTTAGCCTTTAACGGCGACAAGTAAGACGGGACACCATAGATTTAATATAGATAATTAATGTAATAACTATTGCGGGACATCTTTTTCCAATATGGTCGACTGACGCGGCATCGTAGCAATGTGAACGTATGGCAAAATTGTTTGGAAAAATACTATCAAAAATATAATCAATTTCGATGAATCAACATTCGAGACCGACAACGTAACGCAAACGGACCGATCATCCAAACATCACGGAAACATAATCATCTTCATATGGACTGGGAGAGATATCTGAGTACAAACAAACGTCAAATAAATAGCCTCCCGTACGATCGGATTGAATTCTTCTCATTTGACATTTTCGAAATCACAAGAAAATAAGAGAGGGTAGAAATATGGAAAGAGAAAGAAAGAGATGCTACGATTATACGGCTACGTCGACTTCGGCGTCCTTTGAGCGCACTATTAAGCGGTAATTGAAAAAATATACGATGGAAGAAAAAGAAATCACATACTGCCCAATGCTCCTATAGCCTAGTTACTTAAGTACTTACGGCTGAAACGTGTGAGAATGTTAAATCGGCGAGAATCAAGTGCGACGTAGTCACACGCAGGGGCGAGAGCCCCGTAGAGCAAGGAGAAAAAAGGATGTAGCTATAAATCTATTATATTTCATAGTCGACTATAGAGCCACCGGAAGATATCTCATTGTCGGTCGTGTTGTGTGTACTGTCTTATCGCAATGTGTATGTATGTATGCATGTATATGTATGCGTGCATAATGTATGTATGTGTGTGTGTATGTGCGTGCGTGGGTGTAACATGAGGAAAAAAAAAGAGAAAGAATGATGCGAAGATAAAGAGCAAGAATACGATAATTGCGAGGTAAAACAATAAGAACCGGCATTCCAACTTCATAGATCTCGATCATCTTTGAATCACTCATGCGTTCACTCATTCATTTCGCGTTTGATTGCCTAAAACAATAATGGCTAAACGCAATGGAATATCTTATATAGATATAAATTATATATATTCATACATATATACATACACACATATAGAATATATATATTATATATTATACATATATATGCAAGATGCGTATCCCAGGTTCCTCGCACTTTTTTTTCTTTTAAAAATCTTTTGACAAATTTAGAGTTGAATTTTCCCGATTAATTATGTTGCGAATACTGTTCTTTCACGAATTTTCATTTATTTTTAAGACAAAATTTACTTAAAATTAAAAAAAAATAAAATTTTGTCGTTTCTCTCATATTTTGGACGCTTAATTTGTGAGAAAGGACTTGTATCATACTATTCTTTGATATCTTTATTAAGTAAATATTTGTTTCAAATTGCTCAAACAATTCAGGACAAAAGCAAGAAACCGGAGAGAAACCGGAGCATCCTGTGTATACATATTTAAAACGTTATCCTGTACATATATATTTATTTATATGCATATAAATATAAAGATATATATATATATATATATATATATATATATATATATATTAAATAACATACTTTACGATACCGTATAGCTTTCTGACTGATTATCCGTAACGTGAGAAAACGAAAAAAAGATCGCAGGAGAGATACAACACAAACATAAAGTAGGCACACATTACTATTAGTCTCCACACACAGTGCAACAACACTCCGTGAATATATTCGTTGCCGCGTCGCGTTGTGTCGAACCAAATAACGTTGCGTGTACACCCGGCCCCTTCCCGTTCATCTCGCGGTCACCGGGATCCGCGAAATTCCGCGCCGCAGAATCCCGAGAGATCCTTCCAGGTCGCGTATAATATAACTGTAACGTAACGTCGATCCGCGAAGACACGCCATCGGCAGCAAGGAAGCGCGTCCTATAAAAGCAGATTAACTTAAACACAGTCTTGCGTGTGCTCTCTCAAAGAGAGGAAAAAAAAAGAAGAAAAGAAACGAAAGAAAAGAAAAGCTCTGTTCTCACACTAGCGGGACAATTCGTTGGCATCGTTCGAATCATTTGACGCGTCCGGACCAATGTCGAAGAAGTATTATTTAACGATAGGTTTTCAATAGCCAAAGTGCGCTGAAATAATGATATATATATTTTTGTAAAGACACTATAGAATACAAAACGTCAGACGATATAAGAATAAATAATAATAATTCAGTGTTAATGGTGATTCGTTCAGCGATTTGTTGAGAGAGTGAAACGCGGAAGGAAAATGCAAAAGGGGTAGGGGAAGAGAAAGAGACGAGAGGCGAGGAGAGATTGAAAGGCGAAAGGGATGAAGATACATTCCCAGGATGATCCTCGAATGCGATACCGAGCGGACGGAAGGCAAATCATGATTGCCGATAGCCAGTCGGCGCGTGGATTCGTAGCGGATCCAATTCGAGTATCGACGTTTAATGAACACCCGAGAGCTCCGTTCTTGACACATGCAACGGTTGCAACGGTAGCGGGCACACATCGGCGGGAGTTTTCGCGAAACGTCTTGCGACGAAAGGAGGAAAATACTTGAGAAATTTTTCGAAACACCACGACGACGATTCGATCATCGTTTGTCATTGTCGCAAAGGGGACGTTGGCATAATTGACGTTTCGGCTATACATCTTATCTATCCCGCCGCGCCACAGACATTCTCGTGCTAGGGTTCTAACGCGCGCGAGTGGATGTGGTGCGCAATCTCTCGAGGATTTATCATGAGAACACCTCCACTTGCGTTTCCGCGTACTCTGCACAATGAGTGATTAAGGCCTAAAAAAAAGATTGAGAGAGCAAGAGAGAGGGAGAGATAGACACAATGCGTACGTGCACACTCACGCGACACCACACCACTCACATACATCGAGCACAGGCATTCGACACGTACGTACACACATACACACAGAGTGACTACACACACGTTTATATTAGCGTACAGAAATATAGCTATAACACATATGACAGAAATAAATATATATAAACAAATATATATACTGATATAGTATTTAATACACTAATAATCTATAATTTTTACATATGTTATGTGATGTCATTGTCTACTAGTTATTATCTAACGATATCTTCCCCGTGTGAATATCCCTCAATGTCCCAGACGTCCGTGACTCTGCTCCCCCGATTCTCCCAATTACCCGTCCTGAAGAGACCCCCTTCACTGCATAATCTGTACTATGTTTTCTCTCGGCTCTCCTAGATAAAAAGCCGGTGCGTCTTCAATACGGAATTACAAAGCAATAAAGTAAATGAAGCTATTTAAGAAGTACGCGAGGCGTGTGAATGGGAAGGACAAGAAGAAAAAACTGATCCCTTTTATGAGAGTGAGTGATACGTACGTAATCGTCGCTCGCTCGATGACGATAGCGCGTGGAATTTCTCGTATCTTCTTCTTTCTCGTTATCCCGATCTTCACGTCCTTCTTTCTTTCTCTTACTCTCTCCCTTTTCCCGCGACAACGAAAATTTTCATCTCTTTCATCGAGCGTTCCCTCCTATTTTCTGCATTCATCGTTCCTTTCCTTTTCAAACTTTGTAGGCAAGAAATCAATGTAAGAGACGAAAAGTTTATCTTTAAGCGTTCTTTTATTCTCATTCTTTGAAAATTATTGTTAAATATTTCGCGCAATAACTTTGTCATCCTAATTCATCAATTTTTCGCTTATACGTCATTATACTACATTGTACTGAACATTCTGAAAATTGTACACTCGATTGTCTGCACATAGTGCAGAGAGAGAGAAAATTATATATAGTTCTGTCAGAGAGATCAAAGTTCAATCGCGAATCAGATAAGGATATCAAATCGCTTTTGTTATCATGTCCATTTGCTGCATCTATATAAATTCAATTTTTGCTTTAGTGCTTTTTTTGGACATTTGTTTCTTTTTTTAACGTTTTGACGATAAAGAGTCAAACGCGGCGCTTATGATACGAAAAAATCGCATCTGAAAGAGAGAGAGGGAAAGAGAAAGAGAGAGGGAGAGAGAAAGAGAAGTAGATTGCCCATTGCTCGGCGAAATCCTTTTTTTACATCGTTTCAAGCTTCCTCCTTTGCATGTATAATGCGATATATAGACTGGAGCAAAACTATGATATATCGCCGCAATATTTTTATAATTTGTCGGAAATTGTATATTAGAGAGAATATATGTAACGTATATATATGTATATTATATATATGACGTACATATATATTTATGAGATATGCCGTAGAGCGAACATGGCAATGGATATTTTGTAAAATTTCTTAGTGGTCGAGAGATTTGCAAGAGATTTAAGAGTTCTTAATAGAGGTACTTCAAAATTAAAGAATTGCATAAAGTTGCATATCCTGCCTGTACTAATATATATGTGTTATAATTTGAACAATTGTGTCATATATCGATGATATATTTATATATTGCTTTATGTATATGTAGGATATATATATATATACATATATATATATATATATATATATTGAAAAGAAAATATATATTATCTTCTACAATACGGTGTGTAAAATTATTTTCTTTTACTTTGTTACGCCGATTAATCGACGCAATCTATTTCTCGCAATCGATTGCCATCAATTATACTTTTTCATTTGATTTATGTATCAATTAAATTATAATTTGAACTTTATAATTGTATAATACTTTATAATTGTTTTTTTACTGGCGCTTCGTTAATCTTATTTCGCAGCGTTTCTGTTTCATCATTGTTCACTTCCGATCTTTCATGTATCACATTCATCATATATCAGCATACGCATATTATACAAAAATTTCGTGGAAAGATCCTCTCTAAAATGACTAAGTCAATTTTCCTAGCGTGAGATGCGAGATCGGGAAGAGAGCGAGAAGCTTTAGTACGTAAAGAGAAAAAAGAAATTAAGAGAGAGAATATCGTGAGATACGGAACGACATGACACGCGCAATTAAAAAATATTATATACGTATATTTCTCTAAAGATTAATAATAGAATGTTAACGCAAAAGACTATCTACGTAATGTGAGTACGGACAAAAGGAGGAAGGGAAATGATATAAAGAGAGAGAGACTTTAAAAAAAAAATTAATGATATTTAAAAACAAAAAAGAAAAGAAAAAAAAGAGCAACAGATTATATATCTAGTTTTCGATGATATTTCGTAGCGGGTCCGCGATAGAAGACGAGAGCGAGTTCTGCAAGTTATCGCGAGAACTGGAAATGAGAGTATCGATGCGCATTTTGAAAATATACAGAGAATATACATTAATGCGACGCACGTCGTGAAAAGCTCGATTTCTCGGCGTCGCGACGACAACGGAAATAACTCGGCGAGCGCGACGACCGATACAACGAGAGGAGAGGAGGAGGCAAGAGAGAATGCGCGAAAATCAATGAGAAAGTTGTGTAGAGAAACCACTCTCGTGAGGCCCCGCGCCGATCCCTCCCCCCCAATTTGTTCGTTCCACCCCGTTAAATATATATACATATTATATACGCGACTCTAGAAATATATATATACACGATAATCTAATATATACATATATATTTTTTTGAATTGTGTCAGTTCCTGAACGGCCGAAGATCGAGATCTCCGCTGGCCTAGTAGGTAGATCTTACTCGACGAATTCCCCTTTCGGTTTCCCCGCCTTCCATCCTCGCGTTATACCGCCCCCGCGTATATTTCAATTCGTCATTCATTCGTCACACTTTAATCGGGACACTATTACTTAAGAGCATATTAATCGAATCCCTGGTATCGGTTGGGATATTCTCGATACGCGCGCCGGACATTCCAAAGGGCGGAAGGGCTCGTTTAAAATCGGCAAATTTCGAGTATATGACTTACTTTTTCGCTACGACAAAACAAATTTGCCGAGACGTGCGTACGAATCGCCGTGATTCTCGGATTGCTTTGACGAAGCTGAGTTTAAAAAATACGAACTTTGGAAAAAATCGACTAAAACTATTGCTCAGCCCTATGTCGATTAATTCGAGCTTGAGCACCGCTGACGCAACGCAACCCTTTTCGATTGGCCGAGGGTGCTCAATCGCGAGTTTTCGCTTCCTTTTTATGTCGGATTCATTCTCTTTCGGTCTCTCTCGGCTCTTTGAATCAGAAAGGGAAGAGCGAAGGAGTCTAAAAGAATGATCGAAAGACGCATGGAATAAGTATTGGCGACGATTAAAAGAGAGAAAGATACAGGAAGGATATGAAAGAGCCGCGTGAGAGGATCGAGAAAAAGATTGAGAAGGATAAACGTCACAAAAAAATCGGTGCCAAACTCTTTTTAATGTTAACGAGAGGCAACTGAAAAGTGTATCCTAAATCACGCAACGCGCGCGATTTGTTAAAACATGCTCAAAAACGAGGAAAGAAAGATCGAAGACGCACACGCTCAGGATATTAATCGTACGTCTGAGAGAAATGGATTTATAAGTAAAAGAAGAAAATACCCAAGTGTATTCGGTGTGTGTGTGTATAATTATAAATATCCCAATAAGCTAATATATTAATCTCTATGTAAAGGGACATAAATGTGGAGAGAGAATCGCGTATACGCGCGGCATGGGAAGGAACGGAGGATATCCCATCTTGCCGACAGATATTATATATAATAAAGAGCATAGAGAGAGAGAAAAGAGCGCTCCTTCAGTCAGCTTTTAGCGAAGGCGCGCAGCCGAGACGTAGACTGATAATCATCCTCGCGAACTGAATCGACGTTCGTGTTTTAAGGGCAACGAGATTAAATTATTAAAAAAAAAAAAAAGGAAAAAAATGTCGCCGACGACTGGATATTTTTATCAAATTTTGATATCGTAATAAAAGAAAAAGAGAGAAAGAAAGAAAGATGAGCACGACGCGAGAGAAGAACACGGTTCTTCCAACTCTAATCCCCTCTCGAACGATTGCATCTGATCCATTCGCTCGACCGATCCTCTTTGATCCTCATTAACGCGAACGCTTCTCATCTCTGATACGCAATAATCAGCAACAATGCAGTATCGTGAATTCAGCAATATGTATATCCTCTCTCCGCCCTCCCAGCCACCATCCTCTTGTAAAATCCTCGATATTCCTATCGACGTTTTATCGCGCATTCGTATCATAGCGCGCGAATACTTTCGATGAGATCGCTCGTATATATCGCTTTCGGCGATAATCCGTTTCTCTCAGCTCTACGACTGATATATACATACTTTGGCGCATGCGGCTGATCGCACGATCGCGGCGAACGGACGTACCCTCGGTACCGAGTCAGTACCTGGACTGTCACGATCGCATTTATCGCGGAAATCGTTTCGGCGAATTTCTACGAGCGTATTTACTATCGCATAACAAATAAAATCTCTGATTTAGAGAGAGGAACGAGACTCTGCTGTCGGTACAAGGAAACAAAAGTCCAATGCAAATATACAGTATTATAAAAAGGAAAAAAAGAATAGCTAAATCTTTCGTACAAAATGTTGAAAATCTCATAAAATTAATAGATATATAAAACAAATGCCTGTCTTTATAGCCATTTTATAAAAATGTTGTATAAATAATACGTTGTATAAAATTTATAAAGAGTCTAAAAGCGCGTAAAAGGAGGATTCCTTTTAATTTCCATCTCGTGCGTCTCGTTTCCCTCTTTGAATCAATCGGATCCTGTGAAATTGAACAGGACGTTCTTTAGTATCCTGCGAGATGTGTTTTTCGGAGAAAAAAGAAAGACGGAAAAATATGTTCTCTCTTATCGGGGATACTCGAACACGTAACATCCCTCAAATTTGTTATCCACGTTCGGTCCCGTTCGGGTACGTTCCGGTCCTTTTTTTTAATCAATCTTAAGCGCTCATCCGAATCTCTCATCCCGATGTGCATCGATGCATCGGCGATGCAACTGCGACTGCGACTGCGGCGGCTACGGCGGCGACTGCGACTGCGACTGCGACTGCGGCGCGATGATAATATTGACTCTCCGATGGGCACGTGCCGTGACCTTTGAACGCCGCCGACACGTGGCAACCAACGAGCAGCCAACGATGCACGTCTCGTCCAGATGCACTTACCGTGTCCTCCGATGCACCTGCCCTGCCTGCCGAGTGCGAGCGCATGTTGCGCGGGTCAGGACTTTTATCGTCATCGTCGTCGTCGTCGTCTCGTCGTTGTAGCCGTCGTTGTCGACGATGCGTTCGCGTAACGTGCGTTCGCGGATCGTCGAACCGAGAGGAGAGATTGCCCGTGTCGGATATACGTGTGCGTTCGGACGTTCAACCCGATCGTTCTGTACTCTTCGATATCCATCGTGACTCGGATACTTTGGATTGAATAAAAAAAAAAGGTGCTCAAAATATTTTCTTTTTGTGACGCTGGTCTTTCATCGCGTTCGACGAATAATAAGATAGCCGTCGAATAAAAACGAACGCGCACTCTCTCGTGACGCGTATCTCCGACTATCGGTCAAACATCTCCGCTCGGTCCAGATCGCATCCTCATATTCCTTCGGTGTTTTATATATCTGTCTGTTTGTTCGTCTGCCTGTCTGTCTGTCTGTTTGTCTGTAAAGGTGTTAAAGACTGTACCGCAAATGTATTTTAGGCGGTTAAACGTGTTTTCTTAGTAAGGGCTATAAGAGTTTCGTCCTCGAACATAAACGTGCGTCTCCGCACACGAATATTTCGCCGCTCGAGGGGAGGAAGGAGAGTGGACACGGTGAACTGAACAAAATTCGGGCCGGTTTTCACATCGCGAGTTTATATTCACGAGAAATCTATTTTTGCAATATTATCACCATTGTATAAGACATCTCGACTGGAGGGAGCAATCCGTGATCCACTCGCGCGAGCATACGCGAGATTTTTTTTTTCGTGACCTCGAGCGGTCTAAACGTGTGTATGAGTTTGCGACAGGCCTAGATTAGTGTCTTTCTAGTTGAATCGCGATTTTTATCGACATTAAGAGTCAGAAGTAGAGAACCAATGGGAAAATTTACCGCGATAAAATTCATGAGTAGAAGTTGGAATTGGCGGTAAGAGGCGGTTTTACTTTCGAGCGCGTTCTTAGGAAAACGTTTAGATCTTCGTCTTTTGTAAAATGAAAAGAAGAGGGAAAATATTTGTGTGCCAATCATCGCGCGATAAGCGCGCGATGACGGACATTCCTTTCTCGGCATTCGCGCCAAGAAAAAAAAGAAAGAAAATAGTGGCAGACGGTAGCGCAAATCGCTGAAACGCGGTAGGAAATCCGCGAGAGATCGGATGCCGCGGATTTTCTTAATCCGGGCCTGTCCGCAGAGAATACGTGCTGCGCGAATCGTGCGAGTATAGGGGCAGGTCAGGACCGGTAAAAGCGTCAGTGCCCTTCTATCGATCACTTCCGCGGGAGTCCTCTTGTACTCGTCGGAGGCGACCATCTCCCTTCCCCGTCAAAGGGTGGTGGTTCTCTCCGCGCCCATAGAAAAGGATGATCAAAGCCGGGATTATGCGCCGAGAAAAAGTACGCTTGAATTAATCTGAATAATTATCTCGTCGGCCGCGTCGAGCCGATTTGAACGCTTGCCTTTCTTAACTTTCGATTCCGCCAGCGCATGCGAGGCGCATAGGAAGCGCGTCATCGTGTATGCTATGCGCGTTTGCTTCTCTTTTTTTTCGCTTCCCCGCTTACTCGAGATTACACCCTGCCTCGCAACTCGCGCTATTCGCATCGGATTTGCATCGGCATTGCATTCTCGAGAGACGATACGTCGAGTCAAACGTGTTCCAGGAGACGGTAGTCGTTCGATCGTACCGTCGCTAAAGAAAAATTGTTATTTAAGCAAAAGTGCGTGTGCGTGATTGTACGTGTGCGTGTAAAAGAGAGAGAAAGAAAGAGAAAGAGAGGGAGGGAGAGAGGAATAGAGATATGTATATGATACCGAATGGGCAGCAGGGATGCGCGATGAGCTTAAGCATAATACGTACGCGAAACACTCGGCACTCGATATGAGTATTGTATGCATCCTAACGAACATCAGATATACTATACATATGCGAATGAGGGAGAGAAAGGAAGAGAGAAAGGGAAATAACGCGGTTAATCCCAATCTATCAGGGTTTCACATATATATTTAATGATATGAAAGAGGATAAATTAAATAAAAATGGATGAATTATATATATATAGATATATATAAATATATGAAATATATATATAAAAATAAATATGAAAATATATATATACATACATACACTTACACCTATATATGTATATATATTATATAAAAAATACATTATATTAATAAATAATATCACATTTAACATGCTTGTCTCGTCATTCATCTTGTACATCTTTTCCCAAGAGAAGCCTTCCTTTAGCGTTCAAAAATATCTATCGTATCTTTTAAATATCTTCCGTTATATATACATAATATTTATTTAATAAAATATTTTGCTTTTCTAAACATTTTTTTTTTAATTTAAATGAGGTATCTTTTCTTTGAAGTAAGAAAGGAAAATTAGTGTTTGGAAATGTGCTTGTCCGACTCGAGATTTCTTCGACTACTACGAAAATGTTGATTCGAGAGAATCAGGCGGCCGCATTTCACGATGTGCTGAAAGCGCGCGACTTCTGCGAGCGACTCGCGGTGGAGAATCACTGGCAGGGGTGCAACAAACTCAGTTGACAAGGGGTCGAAGCACTCGATACGCCGGTTTATTTCCCGGCTAGGTTGAGAATCACTGGCCCGGCCTGCTCGGTGCAACAAACGACGGCCAGACAGCGGGGGTTGCGGAACGATTTGGGGAGATGGAGAGAGGGAGGGAGGGAGGGAGGGAGGACGCGGGACGATTGAAGGAACAGTTCGCGCGGGGGTTGCTTTCGAGAGAGAGACGAATCTCCGTTTCGCTCTCTCGCCGCGCCGTCTCTCTCTCCGTCTGCGCGCGTTCGTACCCGGCTTTTTCCTTCCTTCTGCATCTTTCCGCCTCTCCCTCTCCCCAAATGTGTGCGTTTGTGTATGCGTTCCCGTCGGCGCGAATCTCTGTCTGGTCTGGAAGCAGAGGTTTCGTCGTCATGACGACGAACCCAGGAAACCCAGCCACTCTCTCACACCCCCTTTGGCTCTCTCGCGATTCTCTTTCCATTCGCTCTTCTCTCTCTCGCTTTCTCTTTCCCCCTTATACACACACACACACACGTATCCGTGTATATGTATTTAATACTATCCTCCATCCGCACATCGGCAATTCTCTCTCTCTCTCTGACCTGTTTGCAGAGACATTCTTTCTCACTTCTCTCGTTTCTTTCTCTTTTGTCTCTCTGTCTCTTTCGCTTCATTCTGCAGCCACGCCAATTCCCGCCTGCGGCTTCTACGCGTCCTACACATCTACCGCGTGCACGCCGCGTACGTATGTATACGACTCTACAGACTCTGCCGCCCGGTTCATCCACCTCCTCGGTTCTGTCCCTGGTGCTGCACGCCCGCCATCCCTCGTCTACGAGGGTGGAGGCCCCAGTTCTACGCTAAGCGCGATCCCCGTGCCGGCCCAGGAATTCCGGAAACGAGGAAGAGAACTCGACTCGACAATTTCGGGAAAATTGAGGATACAAAGCAGCGAAATGAAGATGTGCCATCTTGCGACGAAAATTTTATTCCCTCCTAGTCTCCAGCTTAATTCTACTTATCCCTCAAGTAATCTACGATCGATCGATCGTAGCTTCTACATGCAAACAATACGTGTCGAGTAGGGTGGCCCTTGAAGCGCGCAAATTTTCGTATAGCACCCTTGTGCCATTTCCTTTCTCTTTTACAGAAAAAAACCGAGGCAAATATAATTATAATCCAGATTCAATTTGTTTCATAATTATAGATGAATATGGAGATCATTCTGTCTATGACATCGTTTAAATCGAGCTCGGGGTTACATCGGTTTCAATATCTGATTTGCGGTTTTAGCAGTCTATTTATGTACAGATCTTCATGGTAGATATTACGCCGTCATTTTCGATCCTCTGTCTTGTTGTTTATCTCGAAAAACTTTGGTTTATAACTGTCCTACGGTAACTCGATTCTTTTCGTGTCCTGTTCCGCTTCCGCTTCTTTCTCTCTTTCGTTCGGCGACGATTCATTCGCCCGTTTCCTCTACCATCTGTTTCAGCCCTCTCTATTTTTCGCGTCTCTTTCCCTCCGGCGTGGTACACGTTGAAAAGAGGGTGGCCGCTCCATTTTGCGGATCCGCACCGAGAACCGCAGTCGTTCCGGTGGGATATAGGGAAAGGGTGACTGAGGTGCCTCGCTCTACACCACGAGCCCTGCGGGGCCAAAATTGCTCAGGTACAGAGTTGATTACGCGAGAGTGGCAATTTTGATTCGTAAATGGGGAGGCCTTTTAAGGGACGCTTTCCGGAATAACGTGTTTCTTCGCTATCTGTGCCCCGAAAATTAGATTAGATAATAATAGAAACATTTTTATATGAAATATATTTAATTAATATATTAGATAAATTTAAATAAAAAAATATAAAATATAAAATTGAGAAAGGATATGTATAGTAGAAATATGAAATATTAGTATATGGACACGGCAAATCAAAGCCTTCTATTCATAATTTTAAGAATTCTATTCAGAATTTTATCGTCATGTGCAGAAAATACTTCTATATGTGAAGATGTAAGATATATAAATACTGATATGTACAAAATATCAGAATGCTTATATATAGAATATGTGGCACAAAATTGTAAATAGATTTTTATTTTGATTTTCATCACGAAATTCTAGATCATCTAAATCGAACTTATAATATCAAGAATTGAAGGCGATGGATAATTATTCGGAATTATTTCGCATAAACTGAGCACATTCAACTGCAAGTGAATAAGATGATAAATAAAATTTAATCGTCTCTCGTTTCCATTTGTAGCGAAATTCTTTCAGAAGCATCCTTTTCTTTGTATTAATTTGCAATATCGATTAGTGAATTACTGGTAATTTCTATGCGAACGACCGGACGGTTTGCTCGTAAATATCACGGCCGTCCACGGAGAGGGAGCTCCAACGAGAGACGAAGAGAACGGGTGGCAGGGGGTAATAGAGGGCGCGGAGAACGAGAGGAGAGAGAACGCGACGTCGTTTCGACCCTCTGCAACGGGGCCTCGTGAATTATTTCGCCCGTTCCCTCCCCCCTTTCTCCCTCTTCTCCCTTCGACGTTGGCAGTTCAGGTGTATTTGGGATTAATTAACGCGTACACGCACACGCGGGATCCGATCGACGGGGGGGCGACGGGCGCTGAAGGGAATGCTAATTGTAGATACGACTTTTTTAACGCGGATTTCCGTCCGGGATAATCGTCACTCTTCGCTTCGTTTTCATAATTAATTGCGTACACGCGACCAAAGCTTTTCCCTATTTTCCTTTCGTTGCCTTCGTTAAGGATTCGCCGCTGAGCTTAGAGATTAAGGGTATCGGCATCTTCTTTTAAGAATGCTGATTACGCAAAAGTGCCCTTCTTTTCGTAATATAAATATTAGTCATAAAATATAGAAACTTCCACTTTAGTTTCGGCCGTGATTTGCACTCGAAACATTAAGAAGTTTAGGAAACCGAAAAATCGATAGTTAATAATTTATTTTAATTTCTTGAAAAACAAAATTTTCCAGATTTTTATTTTTTAATCTTTTTAAAAAAATTGTTCATAGTTTATTCGTGGTATTTATTCTAAAGGATATTACAATTACTCTCGTCATTTGTTGGTCGTTTAAATTACACATTGTTTAAATTACACGCGTTCGAATTTTCCTTTTTCGAAAATCTACGCTGCTCGCAAATATCATATAACACAAATAATATACGAGTCGTATGTGAGATGGAAATTCGCGATATAGGAATCGTCGATATTATGCGTCGGAGTGAGAAACAAGGGAGAGAGAAAGAGAAAAGAGAGAGGGAGAAACGAAGAAAGAAGAAGAGATGTTGTTAGATGAAACAGGGTGCCATCATGGATCTCGGTATCAGCACCCAGGCATTCGCTACCATCCCTTGTACTTCCTTCCAACCCCTGCATCCTGGGAATCGCCGCCCTTTTTCCGTAATATTATCCGCCGTCGACCGGCAACTTTTTCTCTTCCATCATCAGAGCTAAACTGATAGGAACTCCCGTAACAACATTTTTTTCTTTGCACACAATACATTATTTGATATTTAAAATATTTTAATTATGAAACGATATTACTATGCGTTGCATATTATTTTTTTTGCAATTTTCATTGTTCGCATTTGCGGATGGATAATTAACAATATTTTATGCATATTTCTGAGCGTAAATTAAAGGCTGCAGTCATAAGGAGTTGTGCGAGGAAAGCGCGAGAGGGAAAGAGAATACGTTGAGTTTCCTTCAAATACAGTCATTCTTCCAAGGTCTCTCCCGTTCGTGAAACACGTATCGGCACTACCCCTTATATATTTCTAACCCTCGGTCGTCGCAACGCCCCTCTCGTTCTCGACCAAGGCTAGACTGTTAAATATTTCAAGCAGCAATTCCGACTCCCAGATACAAATGTGCCGGACGACAAGGACAGTGAAAATTAATAGCTGTCGCATATAATACCCTGCACTTAACTCTTTTACGAGAGTGCGTTTGGAAAGAAAAATATGTATATTTTACATATTTTTCATTTAACATCTCAGAAAATGATATAGCTATAAGGAACTAAAAGAAAGAAAAAACATTTGAAATATATTTTATACTTCAAGTACAGATTTTTATACTTAATTGACCGACATGAATATTATTATCATATAATTAATTTAAATTTTGTTATAACTGTTACTCAGACTTATTCCCAGTGTTGAAGAGATAATCGTATGCTTTGTATGTATACACATAAATCATTTACGATAATTTTTCTTTCTGTCTGAGATATATAAGCTTGTAGAGAGCGAGAAAATTCCGTGAAGGATTTCACTCGGCGCCTGCTTTATCCGGCGGCGACAGCAAAGGCGCCGAAGAAAATAACATAGGTCGGCCAGCCAAGCAAGCGAGCGCACCAGCGAGGGTTGTAGGGTGCTCCTTGTGCAGCGCGGGGTAGGGATAATAAGGAGCAGGTGGTGGCGCGTGCTCGTTCATATAGTCGGCATCCGTGACATCGGTGGAGGGACTGGAAGAGATGGTCGGAGGAGAGAAGGAGAGCGGGAAAAGGGGGAGCAGTGTGACCAAAGGATATATCGTAAGGAATAACATACGCGATCCGTGTGCCGTCGTATAATGAATTTTTTTTATCGCGACCCGGCAAAATTGAATCGTGCGTAGGAAGAGAGCGTAATAGTGTGATTTTCTCGCGGCGTTTCTGCGACTTCTTTCTTTCAAAGGTCGCTATTCTCGTATTTTTAAGCGAACAGAAAAGCAGCTAATTATTTTCTTTTTTGTTTTGTCATTTCGTTTATTTTAAAATAAAAGTCAAATTGTTGCCATAAAGGGATAAATTATATATTATTCTAATCATATATGTTTCTTGTATATATTATTCTTTTAATAATACAGTAATTTGTGCAATGAAAACTATTTCTGCTTTTATTATTATCTCCCTTTTTAATAATTTTTCGAAAATTTTTCGAAAACTTCCTTCAATAATAAAATATTCTAAAATGAAGAGGTACAAATAGAGCAATTGCGCTTGCAGTTGTAATATACGTAGGCTTTTTTTCTTCGATACCCGCATGTTTAAGCGTATAACAAATTTTCGTATATACGATTAAAGTACAATTTTATATATACAAATTGTCGAAACAGTCCGCTGGTCGAAAGACTGGTGGCTGGCACATCCGGTGTGTCCCGTGTGTTGTACACGATATCGCGCCAGGACTAACGTAATAATAATGAAAGATGGATGATACAAGAGATACAGTGCTGTCACTTGCTCGTGTGTATGCACCGGTGACGGCATAGGAAGCGATGACCACTGCAACACGCACGTGACGCTCGCATCTTCCATCGTCAACATGGTAGATTGGAGGGCGAAGAGGAGAAAGAGACAGGCGGCGATGGCGGTGAACTCTTCTCGAAACGGGTCGACCGATCAACGAGGAAGGGCAGGGCAGGTGTCTTGCCGTCTGACAGCTGCCTCCCACCTGGGCCGGGCAGGCAATCGGGCTGTTGTTGCTGTTTCTCACTCGCGCATTACCTATACGCGTACGAATGCACTTTGGGCATAGACATATGTAGTGCCACGATGCGTTTCGACGGCAGGTACGAGTAAGCGAGAGAGGAGGCGGTATAATTCGGGTGCACCACCTGGCTGACGCCGCTGATCGATGTCGATCCGCTCTTAACCCTCTTTCACTCACGAATTTCGGGTTTATGGCCGCAGGTCGGGAAGAGGAACACGGATCGAAAAATAATAAAAGAAAGCGGGGGGAGGAGGAGGTGAAAAGCTGCCTCATAAAGATGGCGAAAGTTCGGTCGAACGAAATAATGGACGTGTACTTACTGCCACGGATGACGATAATCGTAATTTTCGAAGTCTCGTAACAAAGTTATATATACTTTATTAGATGTAGCGCGCGTTGAGTAAAATGAGTGACGGAGTATTTCATTAACCGTATGCGAGGTGTACGCGATGACCTACGTTGCAGAAATATATGATTTTTTTATGCATAAGCGACGCACTATCGCGGATTATTAATAGAAAATCCATAAATTAAACATGTTTAAATGCGATTCATATTAATAACCGATCTCATTAGTCGCTTAACTTTAAACGTTTTAATTGATTCTCTCTCTCTCTCTCTCTGTTTCTCTCGATTATAGCGCTGACCGCATCGCGGCATTAATTTCGGTCGATATCACGCAACGCGGAGTTCATCAGGAACGCGATGAATTTGAGGCCGACATCAATTTAATAGGCATTGCGAGACAAGCCCTTCCGCTTTTCGATATATTCCGCCATAGGGTCCCGATCGATTGGCCAAATTCTCTATTCCATTAGATCTGTTGAATATGCGCGGACCGCAAAACCAATCGTTTCGAATCACTGTCGGAAAGTGTCCTCTCTCTTTTCTCCTTTTAGAGACTCGCTGCTTCGATGCTTTCAGGATTTTCAATTTTGTCCAGAAAACTGGAAACTTTTTAATTTACAGTCCCTCGTGCCTCTAGGATGGCTTTACGAGCGCGCTCGTGCGCCAAGTTTTGATCGATCTCGCAGATGCTTTGCCACGTGTGTGTGTGTGTGTGTGTGTGTGCATTTCCATTTTGATCGTTTTTTCTTTGAATCGCCCGTATAAAATTCATTGATTTACACACGCACAAGTCAGTACACAATAGTTGTGCATGCTAAATATGTACGCGTACATGTCGTGTCGCCTGCCTCCGTTTTCAAGGGGATGAAATCGATACGCGAATCCAGACGCGCGTATTGGCGGATCGACGAGCCACTGCCGAGCATCCATGTATGCCGCTTCTTTTTTTAACGTAGCTATGCTAATTTATGTTTTTCCGCTCCTTTATTTCTCGCTAGCAAAAATATTTGGCGATCGGGAGCACGATCTCGAATTAATTTCCCCTCACCATTGATATTTCACATCCTATCTTCAATCATGATCGATAAATAACGCTGATAAATAATAAGTTATTGCACATAATTTTGTAACATAATTATATTAAATAATTATATTAAATTTTATTCGATACAGTAGGAGGTAGATAGGCATGTTAAGGCAGAAATCGCTATATATACTTTGCCGTGAAATAAATCGAATATCTCGGGCACTTTTTACGCCCGCGTTATTACGTCGCGGTGCGCCGCTTCTTCAGAGTGCATCCTCCTATCGCCGTACCCTGTTGGCGCATTCGCTTGCACCGGCATCGGACGAGTTGAGTGTCCGGCGCTTTTATTATCCTTTTGTAGAGCGAATATGACGCCGGATCTCCCAGGCATACGTCGCGCACGCTCGTGCGCGCTCATCGAAACGGCACACGATTAAGCGTGCACTTAAGCGGATGGAAATTTTTGCCGGTCGATGTTGTTGCATTTCCCTCGTTTTTTCCCGGACTGCCTCGTCCTACGCTTTCTGCCGAGGAGGAGAAATAAACAGATTCGCGCGCGCGCGAGCTACGTCTCTTTTTCGTGCGTGCTTTGATCGGATACACACTGTCTACGTATCTACCTATGCGAGAGCTCGTATCCCCGTATGTAATGTACTCTCGGTAATGTCGACGAGGAAAGTATACGGGAGCAAACGTTCTCGTTATACGCTCCGAGAAGGAGACGCGCCGTAGCGGATACGCAACGTTGCTCGTGCGTAATTTCTCCGCACCGTGGGCTATACGCCTTGCCAAGGGCTCTTGTATGGATGCGTGTAATGAAATTAAATATTCATGACACGCGTGCCATCGTAGGTGTACCTAAATGTACCACCGGGGGCCGTATCGAAGATCAGTATCAATCGGGATAGTGCTTATCTATTATTTATTTGTACGCCGTCGAAATTACGCTCAGGGAAAATTTGATCGGAGGGCTACTGCTCTTTATAATCTCGTACGCTAAAAAAATAATCCTGGAGCTACAGCAGTAATTTTCTAGGTGCGAAAAATTAACTGAGATAGATAAATGACTAGCAAATATTGGGGTATCGTATATGTTTTGTACTTAATCAATCTAAGTGACAGAAATAAAATTTATATCAGAATTTTGTTAATGAAATTTAGGAAAAAAATCTTTCTGCGGCGTCTAATTATATTTGTTATAAAATCGAAACGTTCTAGCTATAGTATGGAAACTCATATTTATTCAATGCGGTGATTAATATGTGACAATGGATTTAAATTTATCTGAAAATATTACTAGAATTTGCTGCTATAAATTCCAAATATTACAAATAATGTTCCAACAGATATAAAAAGCAGTGATAAATTTTTGTTGCGATACCTAGAAATCTTCCAGCAAAATATTTTTTTAAGCGTAATCTCTGATATTAACTGTTTTATCAGATCGGATGAAAATTCTCTTGTAGCAAAATTCATTTGTGCTTCAGGTGCGTTTTATCATCGATGTTACGATGTAATTATTTATCGCCCGATTCTAATAGGTAATTTTATCGCGACGAGCACGTTTTCTCGATTTATGAGAATACGTGATGGTCGAAAGACAGCTCGCCACGTGTAGGAGTAAAAACGTATACCCTGGCAGAAATTCGCAGCCATGGATCCATTTTCCGTCATCTCCTCGGATTGCGTTCCGCGAATTCCGGCGCCGCGTTTCTCCCTTGTCAGTTCTACCGCGAGAGAACGGATGACTAACGGCTATAATGATAATATAATAATTATTATCGCTTGTGTAGTCAGCTTGTGCGTAGTGAGCAAGGTGCCAGGAAGCTCAGGCCTTGACGTTCAGAAAGTCACATCGGCCGCCGCGCGATCGGGTGTGGTCGCAATAATTATTTCACCGAGAGCGAGCAAATCATAGTGCGTGCATCGACTTACTTGACGTTTAAAGTGTAATAGATGGCTTAAGTATTACCTTTTAATGGTACCTGATTAATTGTGAATTAATTAAAGAGTTAAATCTCGCCTTTACTCTACGGTATATAAAAAAGTAAAATTTTATGTGAAGTTAAAATCAGGTTTACGCGCGCTAATTGCTATCTACTACTGGCTTAAACATATGTTGGTGAATCCAAGTATCGGCTGGGGTTCATCGTTCCGCCTGCGAGCGAAGTAAAATTTAAATTTCACATTTTTCGAGAGATGAATTCTCATTTTGGATGAAATCGCTGTACAAAGAGAACGGGACGAAAATGATATCCGCAGCAACAAAATTGGGGGATTCTTGTTGCTTGACGCTTGCGATATATGGACTCGCCACTGCAGGAATTTCAATCGGGTTCCCGGCTGACAGAATCTTGCGGATAACGCAAGTTCAAGAATCTCTCGAGAAATCGGTCCTGTCGATCTCGAGACTTCATCTTCATGTATAACATTACACGTATAGATTATACGGCTTGTAAAAAGAAAAGTTATAAGGGGAATATTACGTAATTTTGTTCACGTTATTTATCACGTGTTTTATAAAACAAAAGAGGAATCGATATTTTATCACTGAGGGGATTGCAGTTTTTATTTATAATTTTTTTATTAATATTAACTAAGAATTCATCTAAAAAATGTACTCTAAAAATCGAAAAGGAGAATTATTTAAACTGAGAATTTTACAATTCGTTCGGATAAAAAAAAGAGGCATTGATTTTAGGCGAAAATCAACAGCATCGAATTGACGTGGTTCGCGAAAAAGTAAGGCGTCGCAGCCGCTCGTCCTTGAAAAGTCGACGCCGGCACGCGGTTGCAAGGTGGGCAGAAGTCCACCGGGCGGCGCAGGTCGTGTTTCTTTTGGCGTGGCAGGCGATGCAGGCGAACGATACGCGCGTGCACGTAAAACACATACGTGCACACGTACTCGTGATTGCGAGAGAGAAAAAGTGTATGTTCACCCATACCGGTGTGTCCGATGACTTCACCTGTATAGCGCGTACGCTAACTGCGCATCGATGCTGATGCGTGTATACATTGAGCGTGCAGGCAGAAACGTAGATCGAGCATATGTGGAAGGATATATATATATATATATATATATATATATATATATTTATTTATATATGAAGACAAAAAGGGGAAAAAGAACAGTAGAGCGAGAGAGAGGTAGAATGAACGAGGAAGAAGGAGAGACGGAGGGAGAATGCCTGGAAGATTGGATCGTTCGCTGCCGGTAGCAACGACCCTGGATGCATCGACTCCTGGGGTTGTTCGGTGGTAAGGGTAGCGGGTAGACGAAGAGAATGAGGTGACAAGGGAAACGAAGGGAGACAGGTATAATCGATGAGAAGGAGTGTTGAGAAGCAAGGCGTGAGAGAGGAAGAGAGCGAGAGAGAGAGAGAGAGAGAGAGGGGAAACGAAAAGAGATGAAACGAGAGAGAAAGCGATAAAGGTGCTGGAAACTGGGGAGTCACCCTTCATTCCCTATCTTTCTTGCTCCCTTAGTCGCCTCGTGCTCAGGATCTATCCTTCTCCGCTACCCTGTCGCTATTCCTGTTTTCCTTTCTCTCTCTTTCTCCTTCTTCCTCCCCCACTGCACTTCCCTTTCAGCCAAACTCCCCTCTTCCACCTCGATCTCACTCTGTCTCACTCACCCTGTCGGCTCTTCGGCTCTTCACGCTATTGATCCCGCAGCATCCACCGCGAAATAACGACGTACGCCCCTGTTTCTCTTGTTTCTCCCCTTCTCTTTCTATTTTTTTCTTCTTTCTCTTTTTTCAAATGTGTTTCTTTCCCTCTTTTTCTCTCCTTCTCCGTCGGCCTACTTGTTTCCCGGCTCCTTTTCATTCCTGCTCTCGCTATTTCCATCTTCTTTTCCCGTTGAACGTTCCGATATATCTTCTGAACGTGGAGGAAAACGCAACGGGGTATCGTACCTGCGAACGGATCCCTTCGCAATTCTCCTCCAAGAACGAGAGATTTTTCTGCGCACATATTTTTCCGTATGCTTGGAAAATATTCAGATGAACGCTTGTTACTGAATCAATCATCTTCGGGATTTGTTTGAAGTCGGGAAAATAAAATTTTGTTCGCGTGTTTGCGATTAAAGTTCCGTCCATAAAAAATTTCGTTAATTCATTAATCTTGTTAAAATATTTCAATAATAATTTCTGTTCTTTGAAGGAAAATTAAAAAGTTTCATCTATCTAATTGATATTTTCCGCAAATTCTCCTGATGACAAGATTTATACTTTATAATTAACGAATTCGTAACGAGAGATTTGCTAGAAGTGAAATACAAATCTGATATTTAAATCATAAAAAAACTCGATGTATTTAAACGATTAAATGTCCGAATTTTGACAAATCGGATTATTGAAATCAATAAATCAATTATTAAAGAATAAATTCCGTTAAAATAAATGTCTCGATATTATTAACTTCAAATTAGAAAGATTGTCTTGAAAAAATATTTCGATGTTTTCAAGAATATCTCGCAATATAAAAAAATCTCTTCAATATGCCGTGAAGATGAAATCTCATGGCGTTACATGTTAATCCCATTACCTATCGTAAATCTAATGCAAATTCTTGACTTCTGATTGGCGGTTCAGAA